>NC_092634.1:20060804-20666563 GCF_039555335.1 Amphiura filiformis | reverse complement strand
TCCGGATTTCCGGAGCTTGGATGGACAGAAAAAGTCTGGATATCCGAACTCCTCTATAGGTCGAGCGCGGCACTATCGAGGGAAAATGTTTGAAAAGTCCGGATTTCCGGAGCTTGGGTGGACAGAAAAAGTCTGGATATCCGAACTCCTCTATAGGTCGAGCATGGCCCTATCGAGGGAAGATGTTTGAAAAGTCCGGATTTCCGGCGCTTGGATGGACAGAAAAAGTCTGGATATCCGAACTCCTCTGTTTGAAAAGTCCGGATATCCGGAGCTTGGATGGATAGAAAAAGTCTGGATATCCGAACTCCTCTATAGGGGGTGTGCGCTTATTTTCTGGAATAGCCCATTGAAGCGGAGCGAAAGCAGCAGTTTAGCTGCTAATAACCAAATAAGAACATTGAAAGAGATAAATGCGCCCGAAGCGCCCACAAATTTGCAACTTGAAAGTGGCATTTTGCTCCCATATTTTAAAAGTTTCTCTTAACAAACAAAAAACAAAAACGCGAAAATCGAACGCAAAATATGTGTTCCTACGATTAAGCTGCACTCCCTTGATTTCTCGAAGATTTCATTATATCGAGGATGATCATTCTGGCAAAAGCAAACAGTATAAATTCAAGTGAAATATACGGTATTTATTAGAGTGTGTGCTTCAAATGCTACCGGGAGACCTCGGGGGGGGGGGGGCGTAAAAACAAAAAAGTGATACCTTAGGCCTAATGGACAAGAAAAACGACCTTTGTTGGCCCGTATAGTAAAGCAAAGCAAAGAAAATGCCTTAATTACAAGGAATCTTTTCTTAACCTTTTACGGGCCCCTGAGGTCCCTTTTCTTTGCTTTTACTGCCCCATAATGAATTAGATTTATTCCCTTTTTGCGGGCCCATAGCACTGTTAAAACACAGATATTGGAACACTAAAAGCATCCAATTTGAGCACTTTTTGTGAAAAATTGGTGTATTGATGGGTTGCATAAAGAGCAAAAAGTAGGTATAGAGAAGTCAGCATCCCGAGTCGTGGCACTTCCTGTATAAAAAGTTTGGAAGACTACCCCTTCCAGAATTAGTAATTCATCGAATGAATAAATGAATGAATGAATGAATGATTAATTAATTAATTTATTACTTAACTAATTAACTCATATAAACTAATGAAATAATTAATAAATAGATATAATCTGTAGGGATTTCAACACCAGTTTCTAAGAAATAATCTGTAGGCCTATAGCAAATTGATTAATTATTTATTTCAATAAGACAATTCTGAATAAAACTATAGGCCTACTCCCGGGGCCTACTAGTATTAACCATGATATCTGCTCTGTGTGGAAGTAAGAGCTAAATCGAATTTTAATTTACTACACGATACACAAAACCCAGATGTAGGCCGATAGCTAAATCATGATATCAACTTGGCAAGTCAAGAGAAAACGCATTGCAGAACCGTGATTTTGATCATGATTTTTCTATCGGATTATTCTAGCGACGTTTGCTCTCCACATACATTGTAACTCCAGTCCCAGGGTCATCTCATGGAATCGAAAACTTTTATGTAGTCTCAGTACTTTTACATTTGTACATACTTAAAATAGTCATATGACCCTGACCCAACCTGCATACAGAACTCAGGGTGTTGGCGATAGATATGGCGATGTATATGATCACAGATATTGGAACAAGAACTTATTAAATTATCATAATAATCGAATCTCATTATCATAATCCTGCTATCCAAATCATTGATTCACTAATAAAATACTTTTTATGAACTTAAACTTCAATGCTTACAACAATGCTTAGGGCCTACATCTACTGAGAAATGTTTCAAAAATGCTATTTTTAGTCAATTTCATACATTATGCTCTACCGTGACGTGGTCTAAGGAAAGCCAATGGAAACTTTTAAAATATTGTAGGATAGAAAACAATTGTCAAAATGTAGATGAGTAGGCCAACTTTTCTTTATTTCTGTGTGTATTTCAATGGGGAGGTTTACGTTTGATCGGGGGGGGGGCAAGTTTTATTACCTAAAACACGGATTACGAATGATAGGTATGCCAATATTTAGGCCTATAGTAAGACACATAAGTCGCTTATCCATGCTCAGCATTTAATGCCAGCCTACATGTCGATCCATGCATTATCATGTATGCTTAGTCTGTCGTTTATATTTTGAATTTAGTCGTCGTTTCGATATTGGTTTCGTCCCTGCGTCGTTGTTTAGACTAATAGCGCCCTCTGTCGTTTAATTTGAATTAGTCGTCGTTTCGTTGTTTCGTCGTCGTTTCGTTGTTTCATCTCGTCGTCGCGTCGTGTCATCTGGCCGAAGCGCCTTCATTGTAGCTTATTGTGTTGTTTTACTAAAGTCTGTGGTCGTTTAACGTTAAATTTGATGGTCTATTCTTAATTCCTTGTTGGTTTTCACATGATTTTGTCTTTAAATGAACCGTTTATTTATACATGAATGGCCGCCCATAGGTTGCAGGGGGGAAAGTTGCCGCCGCCGTCGCCTGTATTGTACGACGAATGGACGGATGAACGAATGCTGTGTCGGTCACTCACCTGAGATTTAATAGCAACAAAAGTTTCCACTGTTACAACTTCCTATAAATTACATTGATTCACGTTTCCCACGCTCAAATGATTTACAAGGATGTCATTATGTGGCATCTAGTGTAGATGAGGCAAAGGAGATTTTATCTCGAGCAGGAGAACTAGAACGCAGACCCTTCTTTCTAGGCCCTGTGATTTGATCATCCATCTATAATTTGATTTCCACCAAACTGAACACAATATGTTGAACCATTTCCATTTGATATAATAAGATTTTCTATATTAATTTAAATAAACATCGACAGCGAATGTTTTATTTATTTATTTATTTATTTATTTATTTATTTATTTATTTATTTATTTATTTATTTATTTATTTATTTATTTATTTATTTATGCGTTTATTTTACTTTTTTTTTTTTTTTTTATTAATTAGTAAAACCAAATCACTTTGAAATAAACTCGCATATATCATATTATAAAAGAACCAACAAACTCAGAACCAATATACAGGTCGCATGTTGCATCTAGGTTTACGCAGATTATAGCCTTTTGTTTCGGGTTTGTTTACTTGTTTTGTTTCATTTATTTTTAGGTCTTTTGACAGACCTGAAGTTGAAATCTAAACCCGGATTCAAAAGACGGATCATTCTCCAGCAAATAAATTCTCCAAATGACCATACGCCGTGTCCATTACAAATAATTACGTATAAAACCAATTTAGTTGAGATGCAATTACGGCAAGCAAAATAAACTCCGCGAGCGCGCTCCCATGCTCCCGGCTACAAAGTTTTTAAATGTATCAAATTTGAAAAAATGTTAATGTTCGATAAAATAATCTAATTTTCAAAATATTTTATCACATTGTTGTCATATTATCTCCAGACAATCAGTGCTGGTATTTGAAACAGGGAATGATAATGATGACAATGATGATGGCGATGATCCCCGATTTCGCGCGCGAATTGACAGGCTCATCTCGTTATCATTTTATAGAGGCTATACTCGCATGCTTCGACACCGAAACACCAATCTTGCATGGGAAAATGCCCGTGGCAAATCACACGCAATAACATTTTATATCATGTGGGATGAAATCAGATCAGGTCGAAACTTTATACAAAACTGAGGTTTAAGTAATAACAATGAAATGTGTAGGCGCATAATTGGATATAATCTTCATCATATCCAAGTAAGACTCAAGTAACACAGCGTGCCCTAGAAATCACAATCGTTGAAAATGAAGAAGGCTAAGATATGTCATTTGCTTTGATTTGAAAACAAAACAAGGGCACGACACAGGAGTCGAATTCAGTGCCCAAATTTGTCATCGAAAGTCGCGCGTTGGCCGGATCGAGACTTGCGGCAGCGTCGTCAACCAGAGAACGTGTTTTAATCTTCCCAGAATGCATCATTGGATGAAACGACCTTCTGGTGCCGATGGGGTATGTAATTGTTCTCCCCCATAACATATGGGCATGCAACATTATCTTTTCCAAATAGAGCCTACCAAGGAAAAGTGGAACGGTGCGACGTTGATCCCCTTTTGGGCATTTGGCCCTCATTCATTGTTATGATTTTAGGATTTGGGTTAGGGTTATGGTTTATTAGGACTATAGGTTTAATAATAATGGTTATTTAGGCCTAAAAGTATTAGATTTAGTGTTAAGTTGTATAGTTTAAGGTGTATTTAGGTCAGTGTTACCGGGTTAATAGTGTAGGCCAAGAGACAAAAATGACAGATGGAAGAGGATGAGTGTGGATGGTCGGAATTGGCCGGTGAATCCGGGTGTCTGAAATAAACGGCAAAGTGGTGTTTCAGAGATACAATAACCATGATAACGGTATACCTTTTGTTGAGTATTCAGGTATTTTTTGTGATTTTTGTTTCAGTAAACATGCAAAAGGAATTGTTTAAAAAAAGGTGAGAAGAAACGACAACACGTAGGGACGGGCCTCTAATCAAGTCGTGTAATTTACATAAAACGATGCCTAACTACAGGCCCGTACGCAGGGGGGTACGATTTTTTGGTCAAAAAGGTCTAAATGTGGGAGGAAAAGTCCACTTTTCACAAAATCGCCCCCCTTGGGAAAAAAAGTCCACTTTTTCAAAATCAGCACCCCCAAAAAAAATCCTGCTTACGGGCCTGCCTAACTATAAATAAATTTGGGGCTGATGCCCACAGATCTCTGTCCACAGACCTCTTCCTCTGATTACCTAAAGGCATCAATCGACGCAATGCTTCATGGGATAGCATTGCATCTACCTCTGATCAGCAAGTTGGCAATATTATATTTCCGTGGGAAAACGTTTCAGAACTAGCGTAAGTTTCCCGCGATCCCAGTGAACCCAACACGACGGGAATGCGCCCCAGATACCGTGGAAATCGTCCCGTTTTTAGGCCCATACAAAAGTGCAATGCTTCCATTGAAATATTAGGACGGTATAACCATTGAATTATCCAATACTATACTTGTTTGTACTCCCTTGTAAGCATTTTCCACAATTTGAAGACTCAATAATTATTTTTTTCTTAGGCTAGGACATGAGAGCAAAGCAAGAAAAAGGTTAGCATAAACATGATAAGAATGGGTAGGTGTAAAGGGCCCTTATCTATCTCTGTTTTAAAGGGTTATCTTAAAAATGATGAGCAGGCACGACCGGTTCAACTTCAAATGTTTTGGGAAAGTTTGCTTCATGAAGACAACAATCGATGTGGTGGGTGTAAAACGTGTCAAGATCGTAAACATTTTAGGCCTACTTTTACATTTGTCATGATTTTCCATACATTTTCCCTTAAGTAGGCGTTTATAGCACACGTAATTTTCCACATGTGAAGATTTAAAATAAATAATATTCCTGAAATGTGATACTTTTAAGTATCACATTTCAGGAATATTATTTATTTTACTTTTAGGAATATAAAAATATTCCTAAAAGTAAAATACTCCCCTCCCTATTACAGCTACGCCTAAAATCGTAAATGCCTTTTCTCTGCTTTTGCATCTTTGCTTGCCCGTGGATTATCAATAAATCAAATGAAATCAAAATCAATTCGTGAAGCAGTAAGCATTGGTAAGACGGCCCACCGACAATGACAGAAAATGTTTTTATTAAAATTGACTAATTAGTGAAATATAGAGGGCGGTACCAATCAAGCTGTTTGAAATCAGGTTTGAAATGCCGACTTCAGCAAATCGCACGGGTCATTTTCCCGGTCATTTTCGGTCCATTATAAAATGTGTCAACGCAAACATAGACTACGTCAATAATCCACCCAATGGGTTGTAAAGATAAGTTGTGTAATTAATTAACGTTGCGTGTGAAAGACAAAAGACTTTATGAGAGTATAATTGAAAAGTGTTAATTGGATGATTAGGATAATGAGTCAAACCAATTATAAATCTGAGAAAAGTCGGAAACATTTAAGCTTTTCTTTTTAATAATAGGTAAATATTGACATGCATGCAGTAGGCTTATATGTATGCCACCCTGTTTATCATGGTTATGGTCAAACAATCTGACAAAATTGGCGGGAAAATGTGCAAAATAGTAAATGGGTCCGATAATGAGCAGCTTGATTACTTTGGCTTGGAATGTGAGATAAGGTTTATGATGGAATTTTTAAATCATGTAAAATTATTCAGTATATTATTATGATCTTAATAATCATCGGGTATTGAAGTTGAGAAATGCCTGTTGTAGTCTTGCCGCTTGCTGAAAAGTAACAAATCAACATTATCATAGGCCTATAAAACATAAACACCTGCACCCCAACAAACCAACCACACAGGCACAAACGCACACCACAGTTTTCACCTCAACAGTTCGTAATGTTCAAGAAGATTAGCCTCCATTTAACACTAATTAAATAAAAGAAATAATTTGTTTAATTCTACATGCTATAAAACTTATCTACCGCCCTCTGCATGTGTGAGTTTGGAATTTGGATCACCCTTGTTGTAAACGGCCGAGAGGGTACAAAATCCACGCGACACCAAGAACCGTCACGATCTGTGGTTCTTGAAACTAAACAATTTTTTTTTTCATATGAGCCTAATTAAATGTTCAGAATAACAAACAAACAAACAAACAAACAAACAAACAAAAACTAACAAACTTATAATATACAGTTTTAAAGAAACAAAAATATGACTATTAAAACTTCTAATTTACTCTGTCCTCACAAACTGACAAAGATTAAAATAATGCAACCTGTTCAAAAATAAAAATTGGAAGTATTTAACTTGATCAATAATCTAATTTGAGTTTATCGTTTTTGTGCGTGATTTTAAGTATGTTCTCACGGTTTTAAAAACCGTGGATATGTGATACGGAATTCTTAGACCCACGTTTTGCACGGGCCATGGGATATGTAAAATTTCCTTCTCAAAGCCTATGGATCAGCTAATATCACGTACTCTACGTGATCTAATGTATAGAAAACAAATAAACAAAATAATGAATCCTAATTAGCAATTTAGGTTTAGATTTTTCTCGTGAAAAGAGAGTCAACGGAGTGGGGAAATGAATAGAAACTGTATAATCCTCATTTAGTTGTTTTGGTTTAAGTTAGGTTAGCGGAAGAAATCTACTGGTTTTGAAAAATCAACTTTGTAAACTGATTTATAATGTTTGTGGTTAGATGTTAGCATGGTTATGACCGATTCATAGTCAATATTCGATGTCGGAAATTCGGGCACTTCTCTTGAATACTGTACCGATAAACTACTGAAGGTTCGCGAGTCCGAATGATAAGGTTCGCTAGTTTGAAAAGTAAAATGGGTTCCGAAAGTATAAGGGTGATTAGAGCTATATAGGTTTAGAATTAGGGTTAGTATACTATAGAACTTTCTGACTATAAACCCTATATTGTCCATATGCACAAAATAAGTTAGACCATGCAGCTATATAGGTCTAACTTTAGATCTGGTCTAACTAATACGGATATTAATCCTATAGATCGATACGGAGAAGGAACTTTTTGGTAGTTTACATGCCTTATTCTATATTATTGTAGATCCTAGTAAAGGAGAAAATAAAAATTCCTTTAAAAAAGGAATGGGCGCCCAACTGTTTGGATACTTTTTTTTTTTTTTTTTTTAAAACAATAATGTAATATTAGCATAGAAAGAAGTCCATTAATTTTGTATTTTAAACAAAGAATATACGCACAACATTTTATCCCGAACATATCAGAAAACAATAATAAAATCAAATCCAAGCAAATTGTTGTTTTATTTCTAAGCTGGGCATACTTTTAAGCAATACAGTTGCGAAGTAAATCTAGCAAGACCGAAATTAGACGCTCTTTGCAAAGTCAAAAGCCAAACAAGAGAAATGTGTCTGATTGGGGAAGGTGTTCTGACAATCCAAATATAAACTTAGTCCACCTCAAATGACCTGTAACAATTTGTGATTGACATTACTTAATTCACCTCGGATGACTTTGATCTGACATTCAACTTTTTCGTTCTTACACCAATCATATCCATAACAATTTAACTCTTACAACTTCCTGTCAACTCTCTAATTTAAAACTCTAAATTTCTGTCTGTTTGCCTTTTCTGTCTACAGTTTGTTACAATTATTATGATAAGCAAACATTGCTGGGTAGATAACAGGATTTAGTTATTTACTTAATCCAATCATGGAGGTAGTATAGCTACAACCTTGGCGAAAAATGTTGCCACACCTGAGCGTTAATTGGCCAACATCCTTCCCCGCTCCCCTATTGCAATGTTGATTTGGACAAAATCGTCATCATTTCTACATTACAGTCTCCCAACATTGGAAAATGGGGGGTGGTGGGGGGGAGGGGAAGGGGCAAGTGTAATCTGAATGTGCATTTGCAACTATTATACAAAATAGTACGGAACTATCCCATATTTAGCTTCGATTGCGTGCTTTTAACACCAGAACGTGCTGGTGTGGGGTGTGGCAACGAATTTCCGCCAGAGTTGTAGTAGGCTTACTACCTCCATGATCCAATCATGGCAATAACGTCAATTTTGGTCTTCAGTGTTTTAAAATACAACAATGTAGAACATGTATAATTAATATGCCGTGTTGTTTGCATACAGTTTTCCGCCCAATTGTGCCACCATATTGCAACTTGCCACCATATGGCAATAACCGCTATATAGATTCTATGGTAATTAGCAAACAAAAGCCATCAGTAGAGTCCTCGTTAATTGATCTTATCACTATGGACCACAATAGTCTCATCCCAATGGCATAGTCCAATAACCTCAATTACATAATCATAGTGCAAAATTTGACCTCAAGTTGCAGAGTATGAGTTTGTGTACCCAAATTTTCAAAGGATGAAAGTAGGCCTACAAATGTATTAGGGCTTAAGAACTGTTCCCATGATGGATGAGCATGTTGTGGATCCTAGTGTATGGTCAAATGTCACCGTCTATCGGGTTTCTAAGGCACACGGTAAACTGGTTGAACCCATACAAAGGTCAGGATTTATTTGGTGTTTTATAAATCCTAATTTTGTATTTTAAACAAAGAATATACGCTCACCATTTTATCCTGTGCATATCAGAAAACAATAATAAAATAAAATCCAAGCAAATTGTGGTTTTATTTCTGAGCTGGGCATAATTTTAGCAAAACAATTGCGAAGTCAATCTAGCAAGAGTGAAATTAGAAGCTTTTCACAAAGAATCACAAAGTCATGCCTATATTTTGGCGCCTCCGTAGAGGGCGCCAAAAAAGAGTAAAAGGGTCCTCCCAAAGTCTAACCTACATAGTTTCGTCCGGCTTCTACTGTTCCAAACAATAGAAACCGGATGGTACCGGGCGGAACTGGCGCCCAACCGCCGGTCGAGTTTTGATTTCATCCCTTAGAATGTACCGGGAGAATGCACAGTCAGAGATTTTCTGTACATAAGCCAAACTTTTGCTGCTTCACCGTTATGATCAAGAAGCACAAAATTGGGGTTATGTTTAGGGTTAGCGTTAACGTTAGGTAAGCTTAAAATTCGGATTAGCGGTGGTCGGACTGACGGGGTTTCGGACTGACGGGATGTGTTTTATAGTGCAAAAGCCTGATTTTGTTATTAAGCCAATTATATAACAGTTGGTGTTACCATGGTTACTGATGTGTCACAATGATGTTGTTTTGTAATAATTACATATTCAATGTGTAAGTCATATTGTAATATTTCCCACACGTTGTCATGGTAATTTCTAACTAATTTACTAAATAATAGCACATGACAAAATACCTAAACAATCGTCACCAATCAACGACTCAAGTGACAACCGATATGGTCGCGCGCCATGGTCGCGTGGCTGATGGTAGGCTACACTGCAAGGTGGGTCTCATTAATTGACGCACGTGCGATCGATGGCATGTGATTGCCTGCGTATCCTGCGACGACGTATAGCCACGTGCAGAGGATGATTTAAGCACTTCCCAGCAAGTCTTGCGGTTAGCACAGCTGTGCGAGTGAACACGACACCACTGCCCGCCCACTGCATACACACGTGCATGGTTAAATTTGAATTTGGACAGATATATTTACAGTAAAAACACCTTCTAGAGGTTGGTCGATTTCACATTTTATGTTATATACAGGAGGTGTGAATTATCCTTCATGCATACATCACTTTAGATCTGAAATCGACCAAGAAATAATGACACACGGGCAATTCTAAAACAACATCTTTTGCACAGAGTTCAATGGGATTTGAAAAGTAAAGTGGCAGTTGAAACTCTAGTGATAACACTTTTACAGTGCATGATGGGGCTTCCTTAAATCATCCTCTGAGCCACGTGCAATCATGCAATTGGCTTTCGTCATTAAAACGCTATCAAATCAAAAGACATGTGTGTTTATGAAAAATTCGCAGTCAAAACACCTCCACACGAGTCGGAGATTTGCAGCTGGCCCGCATTCTCAAAACCGCAGAAATGTAGCCACGTGTGACGCACTACGCGGTCTCTCTGGTATAACAATTTGACTGACGCACGTGCAAGTGCTACAAACGCGTGCGAACATAAAATACAGTCAATCAATGGGACCAATTTCGTCATGTTCGTTGCAATCGTTGGGGTTCGTTGCAATTGTGACCACAAACCTTTTTATCGCGTATAGACGTGTCTCCCTTCGCTCTTGTCTCGGTCCCAGTCGGTTTGTGTTCCATAGTGACGAAGGAGCACAAATCGGCTGGGACCGAGACCGAGCTGGTACGATTTCCACTTTCCAGACTGCTTTCCAGCCTGATTACCAGCATGGAAGTACAACAGGATAGAGGATGCAGCGAGTAGTTTATGGCGGCATCATTCGTCACAAAAATAATGCAGTGGCGTAACTAGGGGGGGGCAACGTGCCCCAGGCGCCACCCTTAGGGAGCCAAATTGACCAATTCAGCATCGAAGCTGCGCCCCTCCAAGCGATGAAAGTTCACATTTTCGCCCGCTTCGCGCACATTTCAGCACAAAATCAATTGAAAGAACATTTTAAGACCGATATTCAACTTCTAGTAACCAAAATTAATTAGTGGTAGGCCTTATTAATCCAAACTTTCGCACGCAATTGTTTCAAGAATCGGGTAGGGGGGCGTTATGTATCCTTAGCCCTGAGCGAGGGGGGTAGGGGCGCCAATTTTGTTTCTTGCCCCGGGCGCTACCAACCTTAGTTACGCCACTGCGCAAATGTAAGCATCAGGGTAAAGAGGAGTAGGGCCTGCCTGACAGTGGCGTAACCAGGACTATATATTTCAGAGGGGGAGGCAAATTTCCAGGGGGGGGGCTTTGACGAAAATGGTCAAAAATGGGCTAAAATTACATAAAATTCCCTTTAAAAGGGAAAGCCAGCCTCAATGTAGAAGAGGTCTTGTAATTAGTTTTGGTCAATGTGAAAGGCATTTTAGGATCACGCTTACATCTACATGACAGTCCACCAAACCATCAACGATGAGAACATGCACACTGAAACAGCAGAAAACATTAATTCCTAATCTCATGTCAACTCTTTTAATTCATTACATGTACTCCAAATTGTTCTGGTCTGTTTGTTTTGTTGTTGTTGTTGTTGTTGTTGTCGTTGGTTTTTTTGTCTTTTCAGCTTTTTACCCACGATATCTCAATTTCCAATTTTGTAATACCAGAACTTACGAACTCAATATCTTCGCTTAGGAATGTCCGATTTCACTGCTTTCGATATATACACTGCCGGTTTGAGTTAACTTACATGTACATTTTATTTTAAAATAACTTAATTAATTCGCAATGTATAGTTTAAGCCTACTATATTATAATAGATAGTGGCCAGCACATTTATAAAGGACTGGTTACTCACTACAATCTTCACTCTTAAACTGTGTTTTTCTGAATGTGCTGATAATGTTGATTGCTAGTCGGAAACTCCTGCGAAGCTATGGACATGGCATCTTACATACTCCATTCTATAACAGTCTGCCTAGTGCCTTGTGTGTTTTTCTTCAATCATTTTGTTGAATGTAATTTTATGAATCAAATAGTTATGTGTCATTTTATTTATAATAAAGAAGTTATTAAATTAATAAAGTAAGACAATTTATTTATCTATAAGTGCATGTCAAATGGGGTACATTGTTCAATACTATATGCATAAATTATGCCCATATTATAGCTAGGCCCTAAAAACTTTATTTTGCATCGGATTTTTCCCGTTGAAAAGACAAAACTGATGTTTATGATAGCAACCATTTCATCAATAACATTTTGAGTCATTTTTATCCATAAAACGACACAGGATATGATAGATAACTACTTTCACATCAATATGGTCCATATGATCACAGATTGTTGAGAATCTGTGATATGATCCGGGGGATATGATGAAGATTTTGATTCTATAGATCTGTTATCAACATGATATCACGCTGTTCAGTGGTCAAGGAGTAAGGACCCCCGGTCAAGGACACTGATATGACATCATAGGTGATGTCAGATTTTCTTCTGCTGACCATATGATGCTATATATATTAACTATTATTGTTACATTTAGGCCTTTAAACTTTTAAAGTCATAATTAATTAGTTCAAACATAACTTTGGTAATACTCACTCGTTTTCATTCGTTGAAACGGCAAAACATACTTACTTTTCCTAACAAATCGAATTAAAATATTTTAAAAAAATTTAACCACAAAAAGTAAAAAAAAAAATCATTCCAATACCACTAAAATATAATCTCTTGAGTAAACTGACCCCAAACCTGAAACAGGTACCAGCCCCGAATGGGCTGGCGAAAAAGGTCTCACAGTGACTGCAGGGCATTTTCCTTAATTTTGTCCATATAGACCCTGCATGGAACATTAATTTTTGTCTCGGTAAATGTCAAAATTTAGACAGGCAATTGATTAGGCAAATGACCAAAAATTATAACTGTTAAGGGGTACTACACCCTGGCCAATTTTGTGCCTATTTTTGCATTTTCTCAAAATTATAGCGCATTGGTGACAAGTAAGATATGTATATTATAGGGCAAGGACTACTGCACTGAAAATTCAGCAACTCAATTAAGGCAAGTAGTTATTGATTTATTAATCAAATATTGGTTTTCCCTCATTTTTGACTGTAACTCCACAACTGTTGTCTGTGCTGAAATAAAATTCCCAGTGCTGTAGTTGTAGTCCTTGTCCCTATAATATACATATCTTACTTGTAACCAATGCTCTATAATTTGTGAGAAAAATGCAAAAAGAGGCACAAAATTGGGCAGGGGTGTACCGGTGTGGTACCCCTTATTATTGACCATCGCAAGTTTTCGACGCAGCACTTGACCGCCTCGGTAGCTAGGGCCTATACGAAGAGGCTACACGTGCATGCGTGCTATATTTTGTGCTTTATCACAACTAAGCAAACAATCATTGCAAACCTCTAGATGACACACCTAGATAAAGGAGTTTGTATAATATTTTAACACAAAGGGCAAAATTATTGAAAATAACCCCAAAATTTGAACTTGCTGAGATTTGGACAAATTTTGATGATAAAGAACAGTGGCAACCCATTCTCAATAATTCGGGAGCTGAATTCCTGACTTTCCCACTTTTTGCCGACTCTGACACGAAAGGACCGTGGCTCGGCTGTGGTGTAGCGTGAGTCATTCGATTGGTGGAGGGAGGGGAGGGCACCTAACCTGATTGAGGAGGGGTGTCACCGGTCGATTTTTCGGCAATTTCCAATGAGATTTGTACACATTTTCCCTTGGATTCGAGGTGTGACACAGTGGAGTAGCCAGGTTTTCGGAAGGGGTGGGGCTCAAACTTATGTCCCTACCAAAAACACGATTTCACCGACGTCTGTTCATATACGTCACCCTTCAGTAGCTTGGCTTTCAGTTGCGTGGTCTACAAAGATCGGGGTGCACCGCTCAGTCCGACACGCCGCTAGTCAGACAACACAAATTCCCTATATTTAGAGGTGCGTCAGTCCGAAAATGTAAAGCACGGCTCTAGTCCGAAAAAAAAGCATGCGCTAGTCCGAAAATAAAAACCACTGCAACAGTCCGACACGCCGCTAGTCCGAATCTGAAAACACAGTTTTCAGCAGGGCTGTCAACTCTCACGCATTGGCCGTGAGTCTCACGCATTGGGTCACTTTCTCACGGTCTCACGCCAAGGTAGTATAATCTCACGCCTAGGTAGTAAAGCTCACGCAAGAAGCTGGAAAATGAGTAAAATCTCACGCATCGTCATGAATAATTTGTTGCTCCTACCCCCCCGCTTTTCACATTCTCGAGCGCCGTGGCTCAAATAATCATGGTACAAAATGAACATTGGAGTCGGAAAATCCCGGTACGTCTCTGTCTCACGCCAAGCAATTCCAAAAAGTTGACAGCCCTGGTTTTCAGTCCGACACGCCGCTAGTCCGAATCCAAAATACATTGCGCTCGTCCGAATTTGGAAAACACTTCTTCAGTCCGACACTGCGCCAGAGATGTATCGTTCGAGTCCGGGCTCGGACTCGAGTCCGGACTCGAGTCCACTTTTTGTTGGACTCGGACTTGGCTCAGACTCGGACACGAAAAGACTCGGCTCGGCTCGGACTCGGACACGAAAGGACTCGGACTCGAAGCCGAGTCCGGTCCGAGTCCAGTCCAATTAAATCCATGTAAAATGTGAAATGATAAATCTAAAAATGTCAAAATAGATCTAATTTGTTGACTTTACTTATTTGAAAATTTTCCAAATTAATTGGGGGCTGTCAAATCTGTGATCTGTCATATATCCAGCAAATTATTTGGATTTATCTGTCACTTAGCAGAATCATAATTATTATTGTTATCATTAATTTAGTAATGAAATAATTGATAATTAACTAAATGCATAATTTGGATATTTGGACCATTCCAATCCATTAAAATTTAAGAGAGAAACATGCATATGCACTGGACCCTACATCTCAGCTCCCACTCAGTATTAAAATTGGTAGGTCCATGACACGGCTACGGTGTCTGTAGTCGTGTGTGTGCTCACTACTCACAGCACATTTGTGTGGGACAATTTTGAAAAGATGTTTAGAATTAAAGGTGAATTTCTGTTAGTATGATTATTATTATGATGATGATGATAAAGATGATGACGATGATGATGTAGAGATGCCAACATTAACATCCAGAAAATAGAGAGGATTCAAACAAAAATAGGAGACTTTCAAAATTACATGCAACTTCAAGGGCACACAATTTGCCAGAAACAGGGAGGTTGCCAAATTTAGGTGTCAAAATGGATAATAAAAATTCCCTTTAAAAGGGAAAGCCAGCCTCAATGTAGAACAGGTCTTGTAATTAGTTTTGGTCAATGTGAAAGGCATTTTTAGGATCACGCTTACATCATGGAAGAAAGAGATAAGAGATCTTATCTCTTTCTTCCATGCTTACATCTACATGACAGTCCACCAAACCATCAACGATGAGAACATGCACACTGAAACAGCAGAAAACATTAATTCCTAATCTCATGTCAACTCTTTTAATTCATTACATGTACTCCAAATTGTTCTGGTCTGTTTGTTTTGTTGTTGTTGTTGTTGTTGTTGTCGTTGGTTTTTTTTGTCTTTTCAGCTTTTTACCCACGATATCTCAATTTCCAATTTTGTAATACCAGAACTTACGAACTCAATATCTTCGCTTAGGAATGTCCGATTTCACTGCTTTCGATACACTGCCGGTTTGAGTTAACTTACATGTACATTTTATTTTAAAATAACTTAATTAATTCGCAATGTATAGTTTAAGCCTACTATATTATAGATAGTGGCCAGCACATTTATAAAGGACTGGTTACTCACTACAATCTTCACTCTTAAACTGTGTTTTTCTGAATGTGCTGATCATGGTGATTGCTAGTCGGAAACTCCTGCGAAGCTATGGACATGGCATCTTACATACTCCATTCTATAACAGTCTGCCTAGTGCCTTGTGTGTTTTCTCTTCAATCATTTTGTTGAATGTAATTTTATGAATCAAATAGTTATGTGTCATTTTATTTATAATAAAGAAGTTATTAAATTAATAAAGTAAGACAATTTATTTATCTATAAGTGCATGTCAAATGGGGTACATTGTTCAATACTATATGCATAAATTATGCCCATATTATAGCTAGGCCCTAAAAACTTTATTTTGCATCGGATTTTTCCCGTTGAAAAGACAAAACTGATGTTTATGATAGCAACCATTTCATCAATAACATTTTGAGTCATTTTTCTCCATAAAACGACACAGGATATGATAGATAACCACTTTCACATCAATATGGTCCATATGATCACAGATTGTTGAGAATCTGTGATATGATCCGGGGATATGATGAAGATTTTCTATAGATCTGTTATCAACATGATATCACGCTGTTCAGTGGTCAAGGAGTAAGGACCCCGGTCAAGGACACTGATATGACATCATAGGTGATGTCAGATTTTCTTCTGCTGACCATATGATGCTATATATATTAACTATTATTGTTACATTTAGGCCTTTAAACTTTTAAAGTCATAATTAATTAGTTCAAACATAACTTTGGTAATACTCACTCGTTTTCGTTCGTTGAAACGGCAAAACATACTTACTTTTCCTAACAAATCGAATTAAAATATTTAAAAAAAAATGTAACCACAAAAAGTAAAAAAAAAAAATCATTCCAATACCACTAAAATATAATCTCTTGAGTAAACTGACCCCAAACCTGAAACAGGTACCAGCCCCGAATGGGCTGGCGAAAATGTTTATAATAATAGGGAGCCTCCCTCTAAAATGTATTTCAATACATTGCAATTCATTTACACATAATATGCTTCACACAGCCTAGGTACATTTCTCTAGTCCAGAGTTTACATGTAGTGTGCCACACACACACAAATACCCCCACATGACTGCTGTCTGATACAGGTGGTCTGATACATGTAGTTTTTCCTTCAGGAGTTACATGTAGCTGCTCATGGGTATGGGTCTTTGAAGTATTGTGTGCCATGTGTACGGTTGGTTGGTTGGTTGGTTGGTTGACCTGGGTTGAGTCTTTGAAATGTCAACTGTGTGGGGTGGGGTGGGGTGGGGTTTGGTAGGGTGAGTGTGTAGAGGGAGAGCGGTGTGTGGTGTGGTGTAGTGAGTGACCTTTGACCAATGACCTTCTCTTTCTGCAATTTTATCATCAAAATGCCTTAAAATTATGCGGAAACTTTGAAATTGTCTTTTTTTCAGCAAATTTGTATTGTAAATTTTCAAATTAGAAACAAAATATAAAATTTTGCTCCATTATTTGGAATAATGACCCATTTTTTCAAAATTTTATACAGAATCACCCCCTTCTTTCAAAATTTTATACCCAATTACCCTAGCTTTTTCATTTTGTTATACCCAATGACCCATTTTTATACAAATTCCTACTAAGCAATGCCAGTAAGCAGATACATGTCACATTCAAGTTGAATGACCCCCCCCCCCCCACCTCCGGTCATGGACTCTGACCGAGTCCGGACTCGAGCCGGACTCGAGTCCGGACTCGGGTTTTATTTTGTTGGACTCGGACTTGGCTTGGACTCGCACCCCGGACTTGGACTCGAGTCCGGACTCGGACACAAAAGGACTCGGACTTGGCTCGGACTGGGATACAAATGGACTCGGCTCGGCTCGGACTCGGACAAGCTGGACTCGGGTACAAGTCTGCACTGCGCTAGTCCGAAACTGAAAACCATGGCGCTAGTCCGAAACTGAAAACTCCAGCGTTAGTCCGAATTTGAAAAACACTGCGCTATTCCGAATCTGAAAAACACTGCGCTAGTGTTTTTCAAATTCGGACTAGCGCAGTTTTTTTCAAATTCGGACTAGCGCAATGGTTTTCAGTTTCGGACTAGCGCAGTGTTTCTTAGATTCGGACTAGCGCAGTGTCGGACTGAAGGAGTGTTTTCCAGATTCGGACTAGCGCAGTGGTTTTCAATTTCGGACTAGCGCAGTGGTTTTCATTTTCGGACTAGCGGCATGTCGGATTGGCAGAGTGTATTTTAGATTCGGACTAGCGGCGTGTTGGACTGGTGCAGTGCATTTCAAATTCGGACTAGCGCAATGGTTTTCAGTTTCGGACTAGCGCAGTGTTTCTTAGATTCGGACTAGCGCAGTGTCGGACTGAAGGAGTGTTTTTCAGATTCGGACTAGCGCAGTGGTTTTCAATTTCGGACTAACGCAGTGGTTTTCATTTTCGGACTAGCGTCATGTCGGATTGGCAGAGTGTCGAACTAACGCCCACAAATATCCACTTGGAAAACCAATGGGGTTCTTAGAACCAAAAAAAGAGTTTCAATAGCTAAGAAAAGGGTTCCTTGTAGAACCTTAAGCTTGAAGAACCTTTAAAGGAACCCATTCACAAAGAAGAAGAAAAAAAAAAGGCGCAGTGATTTATAGTGCGCTACACACAGGCACAACGCCTAGACGTTGATCCACAAGCCTCAGCACACTTAATACAGGTTGTCGCTGACCACTACGGCCCCACATCATTCCACAAACCATTAAACAACAATTCAGGGACTTTGCTGCTTCAAGAGCGCACACCCTAGACATTCCACAAATAACCTTCGCAACCAGGATCAGCTCCCCGAGTTTCGTACGGGTTACAACGAGACAAATTAGCAGTAAGTTCCTTGTCCAGGGAATTTCAAGCTAACTCAATTTTTCCACGAGAGCGTACTAGGCACCGCCAGGGTTCGAACCCGCAACCTCTCGCACAATAGTCGAACGCCTTATCGATTGAGCTAACTTGACTGCTACAGAAAAAGGTTCTTTATCCAAGAAAATGATTTTTTAATACCAAAAAGGGTTACTTTTTATTTAAATTTGTGATGATGAGTCCCTGGATTAATTAATTAGAACGTCCCTAGGCCTAGTTAAATCTTTAAGGTTCTTTATAGAACTTTTTAAGGTTCCTTATTAGGGAGGCTGCATACAGGACAAAAAAGATTCTAAGTTGCACCTAGTTTTATAGGAGTGTTTCGATCGCGCTATGACGTCACAGAAATTTTTTTTTGCATTTCAGGGTTTTGAATACCATGTATCGGTGGAGCATGATGAAAAACATCCACAGTCCAAATTTGGTGGGAATCGGATCATGAGGGCCCGAGATATGGCCGCATGAATACTATTAGCCCCATTGAAATCAATGTTATGAACCAGGCCAATTTACACTGATTTCAATGGGGCTAATTAGGTATTCATGCGGCCATATCTCGGGCCCTCATGATCCGATTCCCACCAAAATTTTATGACGTCACACTCCGGTACTCTATAGGCCTAATTATGATCGTGCTCCGGGCGCACGTCATACATGGCCATGTGATTGGACAGTATCATCATTTTGTTTGTCAATGTTTACATTTGTCTGTATTGTTTTGAGACAAGATAGCGTAAACAACAATTAGGCCTAGGCGCCGCTAATTAATTGCGATATTATCAGATATGTCATATCATCGTTATCGTTTGAGAGATTTTGTTTGCAGTTCTCACGATTGAGCGAATATGGAAAATTACTAGAACTATAAATGGATTCTTCATCTTGCTGTTGATTAATTGTATGGGCAATAGGCATAGGCGTAGATCCCGGGGATATGGGGGGGGGGGGATAAATCCCCCAATATTTTGCTAGAGGTGGTCCATACAGTCACCCCCCCCCCAAGGTGACGCCTGTATGGGGTTTCTGACCAAATAAAATTAACCTCATATTTAGCAATTTTAGCCCGAAAAGTGCAATTTTTTGCGCGCTTCGCGCGAACTTTTTCTACTTTTACACCTTATTTAATCAGTTTAGCTTCAATAGGGCAAGATTTTGCGCATTTGTAACATAAACTTATTCTGTCGTCAAAAGATGCTGAAGTTCACTATACTTCAAGAAATGTTTTCCAACTTAACTCCCCATCCCCATGCCACTCCATGTCAAAAACAAATTTACGCCACTGGTATAATAAAAATCTCGAATGTGTTTTAAAATTCCTTTTATTTAAGGATGGCAATAGTTGTCATAATCATTCTCATCGTCAACATCATCACCAGTGATCATCGGTATTTTGAAAAATGCTCAAAACGTATACATCTAACCAACTGAAGAGAAAACACAAGGAAATGGCAGGAAAATGGGAAATCTGAACCTTTGTGCTCAAATCTTGCCATAGTTGTCTCAGAAAATATTTGTGCACGTGCCGCTTTTGTACACAAATCCTGTATCTTGTTTTGTTCAATTCAAAGCATTATTTGAACTTAATATCTCCCGAGTATGATACCTAAATACCGTGCCCCTTTTTCCCGTTTTCTGCCAAAAAAATGAGAATCAGGGGATTAACATTGGTTTCAATAAGGAATTTCGAATACTGTATGAGAGAACAATGCCTAAATCAGTTGTTGGCTTCAAATTATCGCTCAAAATTTCAACCGTTTTGAAAGTTTGTTGTGATATTTTTCTATTTTTGTAAATTCATAATCAAAGTCATTTCGTTATCTTGTCCCAACACAACAGGTGTGGGGAGCGTGTGCCAGTTTGACGCATGCGCACACCTGTTGACTCATCTTTTAGTCCATGGGAAGGTACATTTGTTTGCATTTCCCATGGACTGAAATTGTTCTGATCAAGAATTTGAGCAAATACTGTCGCGGTAAACACTACTATAAATTGTACCTGTGGAGATTGTAAGATTATTAACTATTTGCTGTGTTGATGATACGACAAGTGTTGCCAGAACCACAAATTTGCCGCCAAATTTAGATAGAGCCACTTTGACGATTTTCCCCCTGCTCCATGCATAATTTCCCCGGTGTGGTGCTGCGTCAAAAACAAGGAATTCCCAAACTTTTAAAACTTTATGTTCCGTAACTTTGGCAACTGTCTGTTGGCATTAATCTCAGGGTTTTTTTAATCGTTATTTTACAATTCCGAGTTTTGGCAATGGAAACTGACAAAATTCATGACCTGCTAATTCCTGAAATTCTACAAACCACTGGTTTTACTCAAGAGAAACGTTTAGCCTACAATGGTAATAATTGAACTGAAAATATTTTTCTGTCCCGTTTACTTTTAAAACTAAATAAAAGGGACACGAAGTTTGTCTGTGTGTCTTGTTTTATCGTCACAAGAATCGCAAAATTCGGAACTTTTACCGGGCAACATAGGCAGGTGAGGTAAAAATTGGGCGCTTTTGTCGTCAAAGTTTTGGCAACACTATTTGAAATTTTGTGTTTGTTAGTATTCGAGGGCTGAGTTTGGCATGCAGGTACGACGATATACACCTGACCTATGGCGAGACCGCAGATTGAGAGCGTGAGAAATACAAACTTACAATTTAATCTTTGACATCTATTGTTTTTACAAATTGGTGATGAGTTATGCGATTATATCATCATTTGTTTTATCATGTCAGCGTTTGGTGTTTGGAGTTAATAACAATATTGCGTTTTGAATTCGAGACAAATATTTCATATTTAACATATTTTGGATGAACGAAAAGGTCTCTTACTATTTATTCATTTTTTTTTTGGAATAGAATACCTACTCATTTATTTTTGATCCCGTAACTATTCGTTTTGATGAGCTATACTGTTCATTTTGATTAGGTATATAGAGCTAAGATAGGCCTAATTGATCCGACAATCTTATAGTTTCCATTTCATTTTTACAATAACTATTCAAATTGACAAGATCTCAAACTCATTATTTGATAAGATTCTGTTATGCCCCCTCGGACAAGACAAACTATTCAAATTTCATAAGTTGAGTCATTTTTGACAAGAATCTATCCATTTGGTTGAAATGACAATTAAGGCAATCTTGTCAAATTGGATGAGTTTCTTGCCATTTTGATGAGAATATCCGATTCATAAAATAGACATGAATTTTTAGACAAGTAGAAAAAGTGATCAAGACCGGGAATCGTCAATAAGTTTGAGTGACCGCTTATGGGTTCGAATTTCAGTGAGCCTGATCATGAAGCTTCCGTGGTCGAGTGGTTAAGGGACTGGCCTCATATACGCGAGGTCCTGGGTTCGATTCCCGGGCGGGTTGACTACTTCTTTTCCATGTTTGAATGAATGAAGAACTATGGTGTTACATGAATGAATATGACTATGAATGAATGAATGAATGAATGAGAGTAAACATTTGGTTTTGATGAACAATTAATTTTTGGTATTTTGTAAATTTGATTTTTACGTCTATCTTATATGTATTTTATTATTTTAAGGTTTTTTGTTTTTTGTTTTGTTTTGTATATTATAATGTTTTAATATAAATGTTATTTCGCCGTAAGGCCGCCATTTGAAATAAAATATAATCTGAAATCTGAACGTGAAGCCCGCGGAATTGGCATTTATAAACTGCGATGCAGAAGTGGTACCACAAACTTTGACCAATTATTAGCGAGAGAAGAATTACAACTTAATTTTGGCAATATGATTTGTTTATAATAACAAGCATTTCAATATTAACAATGAAAGGCATAATATTCATGATCTTCATTTTGTGGGCTCCAAAATTTGGGGCCCTGGGCCCAGGCCCATCTGGCCCAATGGGAAATCCGCCCAGGATAAAATGATAGAGTCACATAAGACCGTGACTGTTAGGGACGCAATGTAACATTAGACTTCAAGGGGGGTAGGAAGCGGGTCGGGGAAAAAAAGTTTTTTGTTTTTTTTACTGTTGGTGGGGAAAGTTTCTTTTTGCTCATGTAGTGGGGAAGTTTTTTTTCAAAACTTCCTAACCCCCCCCTTGAAGTCTAATGGTGCGTCCTTACTAGTGTTAACAGGTTAGCAAGCAAGTGCAGTCTACCATTCTGCACTCCATGCCTAATTTCTTCCTAGCTCTTTATTCATTTATTTATTTACTCATTTTAGTTATTCAATATTCCCCATTTAATAATCCCATTAATTTATTTACTAATTTCAGTAATTTCTTATGATACTTTAAATGTAAATCGAGTAGAAGTTGGTCCAGCACCGGTTGGCCAATTATCTAGTGAGGGCGGTAGAGGCATTGTGAAAATGTTAGGCAGAATTGTCAACAATATTGGGTTACAAAGTTAGGCAGATATTGTGACCACACTGTGAAGTTATTTTTAACGCCTGAGAGTTCGGCAGATCATAGATACTGGGCAGAGATACTGGGCATTGGGCAGATCAAATAACCTATTTTGAGCGCAAGGGCACTATTAATAGCTCAGCTTTTACACAAATGTTCAAATCAACTGAGATCATTTATAGCTCAATTGTCTTTTGCTATAAACTAAAAAGAATGTGACTGTTTTATCATAATTAATTTTAAAACAATTCAAGAGCACATAAAAGAAAACATATAGCACGTCAACTCAATACTATACTAGTAGTTCAAATCAGCCTCCGGCCTATTATAGGAGGATCCCCTAGTTCTGGCTAAACCAAATCAGTTAGGCCTATTCTGTTTCGAACTACCGACTGTTTGAATTTGTTCAATATTCACGTTTGAATGATGCAAACAACCGAGTGGACATAGGCGTAAGATCCGGGTGGGGGTGGGTAAATCCAACCCCGGGATCCAACCCAGTAAATTCCAACCCCATCCATTCCCCAATGTCAAAAAGAAATCTTCGCCACTGCGAGTGAAGAACTAAACACGACACTGTTTGAATTTGTTCAATCACGTTTGAATGATGATGCAGATCATGATGCAAAATACGCAAAATGACCCAGTAGGCCTATCTTAAAAATGGAGAAGGTAAAACACACTTCAAACACAATTGTTTTTAGGCCCTATGTAATTCAGTTTGTGATAACACGGTTTTATCTCCAGGATCCGTGCGGTGATAGCCAATTTTCCCTGGGCAAGTTCTTTTGAACACGTTTGGACTTTATTCCGTTCCATCCCACCCCTTGCCACCAATGGAAAGGAGAGTCGGGCAGAGATTTGGTTTTAAGCTCCCATTACAACCATTAGGCCAACCACCTCCCTTTGGCTATCCCAGTTTCTGGCCCCCAAACCCGGGCCATTTCCCAAATAAAAACTTCCAGATATTAAAAAAAAAAAAAATCTAGGCCATAATCAGCGATGATGTAACGTCTTCAGTAGCCTACATGCGATATCGACCAGGGCGTGTGTCACACACCAAGCCGTGCAGGTCTGCTGGCTGATTTCAGGGCCGTCGACGGCCGGCCAACGCAACAGATCCCACGCTTCGTAGCTAGCAACAGTACCACTGGGGATCCACAGGGTACATTATCTCTCACCGCATTATTTACCTGTGATAGCTGTTTACAATTATCACAAAAAGAACCTGAGAGGTGGAGTTTTCCCACGACACGAGTTGGGTCGATACCTGGCAAATAGCGTGGCACGTGGAACTAGCGCCAGTCAACAATACACACACTGCACAGGTACCCGGTACCGGTACACCATAGCCACTAAGACACGCCTTAGTCAGTGACTTACAACCAATCAGCATGGGCGGACTTTACCATAACTGTCAAAGTGTACTCGCAACGTTTTGTAATCCAGCGTGCGATTGGAGGACACGGTATTGTGTGAAGGAATGTTTGGTGTGTGTGGGAACTTGTGCCAAAGAACGTTCTCATCGTGGACCTCTGGGGCCGAATGACTCATAAGTTTTGGACACACGTCTCAAAAGTTATCATTCCGATACTGTCAACCAACTTGAACACATACCTGAGCATTGCCTCGCTGCATATTCTACACGTCATACGCCACTTGTTGCAGAACACATTCAGCCAATTGGAATATAGTCCACCTGTACCATTCCAACTTTTACGGATTTATATATTTGTACGTTTCATTTGGGCATTATTTTCTGGTAATATGCCGGTGGATACCACCAATAAACCAAAGATGAGCGAAGGTCGCAAGGTAAGCATCTTTTCTTTCGATTTTGTTAACTTTATTTTTTGATATTAAAGTTTTATAAAGTTTTCAAAACAAGCAAGTTTATACTTCAGCCAAATGTCACCTCCCGGTACATTACTTGCAAATTTGGACAGCTTTGCCTTTGGTTAAAAAAATTATCCTAAAGCTATGAACTTTGTTGTTTGTTTGTTTGTTTATATATGTGTACATCCATATCAAAACGATGCACTTGTCGGCTGCTACATGTTCCTCTTTTTAAATAATAGCTATGAATAAATACCTGACTCATCTCAAGTGGAAATCACTTCAAATCATCCCCAAGTCACATGGTTTAGGAATAGAAAGAACATTCCTTAAACTTGTGACTTTGGGGATGATTTGAAGTGACTTCCATATGAGATGAGTCTGGTATTTATTCCTAACTATTGTGTGAAATAAGACACATGTAGCAGCCGACAAGTGCATCGTTTTGATATGGACATACACATATGTGATTTTATAAATTTGCATGCATTTGTGTTTACCAGCTTTTCTTGTTTATATTTTTCAGTCTTCCAAACCTTTGATGGAGAAGCGACGAAGAGCTCGTATCAATGACAGTCTTTGCCAGCTAAAATCCTTGATTCTGGAAGCTACTAATAAAGATGTAAGTGTTCATCGTCATTTTATAGAATTTATTTCTTACCAACTTGGATATATTTCTGTATCAACTATACCTTTTTATGTAGGCTTCATTACATTGTATACTTTTCATTAACCTCAGTTTACAAAACCAGGTGATTTAATTGACTTTGCGACACCACGAGCTGACGAGCACGTCGACAAATTGAAACAGACCTGAAAATATTTCAATCATTGTCAATTGTCACCTTGGAACTTTTTCCCACGATATGAAGTTGCGACACCCTATAAATCGACAAAATATTGGATTTAATCCATCGCGCTTCACCGATTTCAAAATATGAATGCGCAGCTACCTGTCCTGTCACACTTTTGCTGTGCGACTCGCACACTCTGAATTCAATCGGAGCCTCAATCAAATTTTTATTTTCATTACATACCTATAAATTATGACAATTAAAATAGTAAAAAGTAGCTTATTTCAGTTTCATGTTATTCTTGATGATTCCATATCCGCAGTTGTTGACTACTAAAATTAACCATTTAAGTTTACGACTAGGCTCTTACTTATTTTTATGTAAATTAGTAAATTTAAGAACTTTTAAAAACCTTGGGATTTAGTTGGAAGTTGACTGATCCCATAACCTTTGTATTCATTTAATTCATACTATTTAGTGTATGATGACATTGCTACTAATTTTAATTACAAATAGATTCAAGGTAAAATTGTGCCAAACTTTGCCATAGAAAGTCTAGACCTTGTACATTTGTTGCTAGGCAGAAGTAGGCTGAACTTGGATTGATTGTTGAAAAACTTTTCGACCATCATCATGTAAAAAAAAGGCCTTTTGCTGTTTATACAATGTGATTTGCTCTTGAAATGTTTGAATGTTTTATTCATTTCGTGATTTGAGATCAGAATTTGTTTTTTGTTTGGTTCCACAAAAAGTTAAATTTTGAGTTCAATAGACCATTTGCAATCCTTTCAATCCAATTTAAACTCGTAAACAATGATGTCATGAGAAAGAACTTCATTTGTTATGACCCTAATATCCCCGCTAATATCTCCTCATCAGATGAGTAATACGAAACTCGTGTGAGAGAAACCCATTATTTTATTTTCGAAACTTTGTGGTTTGCCATCAAAAAAGCTCACCCAGGTCATGACAGGTACATTTTTGTTGCACTCGACTCATTTATTGCGGTTGCTCCGTTGTGCGCCATGCAGCGTTTTCAATGGAAAATCAATGCACCACTCACAGCTCCTCCTTTGGTAAAAGAGTACTGAATCATCATCTCGATGATGATGAAGTCTCCTCTTTTTGGCGGTAAAATTGAAGACATCTCTTCTCTTTGTTTACGAGATGGGGATGACATCATATCGGTTACATGTTTGGAATTAGACCCCTAAGGCGTGATACTCTGAAGTTGAACACTTCTAACTTTACTTTATTGAATTCTGTGACATGTGACAATAATTGGAGAAGTCTAACATAATTGGCAATTTAAAAATACCTTCAAACGAGTTCATGTAATTGAATCAACAAAACAGAACATTAGCTTACAGCATTTAACTTGATCATTTTCGGGTGAATATATTGTAATGTAAACCAAAATAATTTAATGTCTGATATTTTGTAAAATCAAATTTCTAACTGTAGTTTTCCCATTTTTTTGTATCTTTTCAGACTTCTCGCCATTCCAAACTCGAAAAAGCCGATATTTTGGAGATGACAGTGAAATATCTTCGTAACATGCAGAGGCACCAACTATCAGGTAAATATCTTAACCCTAGTAAAAATTTAATTTCTAAAAGTTTGTAAAAAAAGTCTTAACATTTTGGAGAACGTTTTGGACAGCGCGGGTCAGTGCATGCACAAACTGGCGCAATTTTAAAGTTTACATAGGTCCATTCATTCATGCGGATTATGATTTATGGATCCTTTCCCCACTCAACTTCCGAGTTGCATAATTGATTCATGAATTGATGTAATTGATCCATAATCTATTTACCTCCCTTGTTGCTCTTCTGTTCTTTGTCGCTTGGCCTAAAATTGCGCCAAATCTTGCGTGTTTACATTCTGGTACTTCCTCATTTGCCTACACCTATTTGCAGTTCTGACGTTTAATTAACTTAATAATGTGTAAACTAAGCTCTAATGTAATACACCGGCCAATTAATATACTTCCAATATTTTCCCGCCAAACATCGTCTGCTACCATGTCGCAGGATATGTGTAAGGTTGTGATACCAATACTAGTACTTCCTTGATTACGGAGAACTTGCAAACTTTCAGGAAATATAATTCTATAGTTCACTTTTTGTCATAGCTCGAAAGAGGGAAGCTAAAGGATACAATGCATTAACTTATTATATTCAATTGTGAGAAAAACTTTGCTTATAATTTCTCTTCTCTTTTTGTTGTGTTACAGGATCTGGCAACCCTGACCCAAACATGTTGAATCGCTATCGTCTTGGTTACAGCGAATGCATCAGTGAGGTGTCCCGCTACTTGAATACCTCAGAATCAGCCGTCCAACTACGCACCCAACTTATTGGTCATCTTGCAAACTGCTGCAACATCCCCACCACCAGTGCACCGCAGCAACAACAGCAGACGGTGGCCTACACCCCTGCCCCCACCCCAGCCCCAATTGTTGCAACAGCAGCCATGGGTCCATCAAATGCACCTCTTTCAAGCCAACCCATCCAGGTGCAAATAGCGCCCTCACCAGTCACCACTGCAGTACCAACCCAAGTTGAAATGTCATCACCAAATGGAAATGTTGCTGCGGCACGCGTCGTGTCCGGAATCCCAGTCGCTAACGTCCCCAGTGCCGTCACCACTGGAGAAATCACCGTGGTGCTGCCCCCTCAAGCATTCCAAGGAGGACAACTTCCAAGTCACTTTATCCCAGTTTACGCACAGAGTGTGCCCTCATCAATGTTGTCTCCTGCATCTTCAACATCGTCTCAGTGTCTTCCAAGTCCAACATCATCTGTTGAGACCCCATCAACCCCTACACAGCAAACACAATACGTGTCATATCAGTACCAACAGCAAGTCCCCAAACAAGAACTGCCTTCACCAAGTGCATATGAACAGCAAGTGGTACCACAAACTGTATCTTACCTCCCAGGAGGGATTGTAACCAGCCCCCTCATGGGCAGTGTTGCACCAGCACCAACATCAACCACGTGCACAGTTCAGGCACCACCACCACAAACTCTAGTTGCAATGCCAGCAAATGTACTCACTCCCCCTGCTGCAGAACCAAGTTCCACCACTGTGTATCAGCAACACCATATGCCAGTATCACAGCCTCATATCTACCACCAAAGTCCACCAAAAACAGTGCTCAGGACAGTGAATATCAATGTTCATCAGCAGCAACAGTGTGCTACTGGAGATGAGAATTCGTGGAAGCCATTCAGGCCATGGTAGAGAACGAACTCTGTTTAATAGAGAGACATTCCAGTTGTTGCTTGTGTTTTTTATATGTGAAGAAATAATATATTTATTTATATTTATACATTTTGTACTTGTACTCAAAACTTTGCTGTGAAAAAGTTACAAATCCCACCAGAATTAGTTCAATTCAATTGCAAATCAAAAACATGTCAATTAAATCAAAGAGGCTGTTAACCAAACATGTTTCAACCCCCTACAAAAAAAAAAAAAAAGTCTATTTGGACAATACCTATTATTTCATCAAATTCTTGGCACATTACAAATTCCAGTACTCATTGCCCTTGTTTTATCATTCAAACTTCTTAAATTCCAGTTGACTAAAATATTATATTCCGAAGTACAAAACCATTCCAATTTCATACTTCATTCCTTTGTCAAATATTCCAATAGATTATTATTCCATATCTAGCTTTAGCAATTTCAATGGCCTGGTTTTCATGTCCAACTTCAATGCAAGTAAGTCTCGAAGTGAAACACTTCTTACTTTAGCACGGACAGAGTTTAAGATGAAGAAACATTTTTATAAACTCATGCGATTGTCGTAATTTCCAAGAAAGAGCCATTCCTAAATAATATTGGTCGCAAGTCAAATTCGTTTAATCAACCCCATGTCTAATAATTATGACTTTACCGTTATATCGCACTTGATACAATGTTTAAGCGAGTCCAGATGAATGTCAACTTCCTCCTGAATATAACAAGTGTATCACGTGCGATAACTAACGTGTTCAAGTCCACATTTGTCATTCTTGCAGCATTTATATATGTTCACAGTGCCTTTTATTATCAAATGCTATTTTGTGATACAATGAAAATAATGAAGAAATAACATTGATATTAAAAAACATGAAAGAAACTTGAATCCATACGTGTCCTGTGTGCTATATTTGACTCCTATATATATTTTAAAGTTGAGAGAGTTGATAGGGTGGACAATAACACCCGAGTAAATTTACGAGTAAAGATCTCGAGTCCAACACTATACTCTATACCACCAAAGCCCCATGGTTCAGCTATGGTGCGGTAACCGCTCTATAGTTTCAGTGTCCGATCAAGTTCGTGTGTTTAGTTTTCTGGTTTTGCTGAGCTATATAGAGCTCTGGAAACGGTCAAAGAAATATTATGCTACCATAGGCTCCGGAACCGGTGGTTCAGCCTCCCCAAATAAATAAATTTGGGTGCGGGGACTCGAATACCCGGCCTCACCCCTCCCTCAATAATTCCAGGTATAATAAAATAGCCGCTTTTGACTTACTTTTTTGCAAAATTTCAGGCGCTATTGTTTTGTTGTCAGCACCCCCTCCCCCCCCCTACCGCCATGTTGAAAATCTTCCGGAGCCACTGGCTAGTCCTATACTATAGTGCATGCTGGAACACATCACAATTAAATGGAACAAAATATTACCACAAATCTTCGGTAGTTTCGATTCCTGGTCACAGAAATAAGAAGTTCAAGGTGATTTAATCAAGTAATTAACAACTTGCCAAAATTGAGTGTTCAGTACGATGGGACTATAGGTCTAGACCTACTGCATACAGGCTGTATCAAAATTATAGGTACCCTTGGTTTTTAGTGTTAATTGAAAAGCCAGCTTCAAATGTAACATCATATATGGTCATTTATAGCACTGTGTTTATAGTTAACATGTGATGGTTTTAACCATGTTAAAGAGGAAGCCCCGTCAGAGCAGTTCTTCTGGGGTGAACCAAACATGCTTGGTTATCAAATTAATCAGTGACAAAGTTATCTCTGAATTTAACACGGGCGAATTGATGCAATAACAGTAATACATCAATTAGTACCTGTCAAATTCAAAGATAACATTGTCACTGATTAATTTGATAACCAGGCAGGTTTGGTTCACTCCAGAAAAACTGCTTTGGCTGGGCTTCCTCTTTAAAAATAACCTTATCACACTACTTTATTTTGGTGGATCTTGTAACACATTTTAAGCAGTCTTGTCTATAAATTGCTGAAAACTGAAGAGTACCAATAGTCTCCATCCCCGGTCTCCATCCACCAGCTGACATCACAGTCTGAAGACAGTGCCGTATAAATAAAGTATAATCCGGAGGGGGGGGGGCACTTAACACAATTGACCATACGGCTATGCTCCCTCGGAAAGGCTCCTGATTTGGACCGCACAGCTCCGAAAGAAAGACCCATGAATTTGATCAAAACAGCGCGTTAAAAGACCCCTGATTTTGCTCTAAACTATAAAAGACCCCTAAATCCACATTTCTGTGTTTTCCACCCGATTTTCAACCAAGAAAGAACCAATTGATTTTGACCTTTCGCAGCTCCGAAACACTGCAAAAACAGTGTCTATAGAGATTAAACACTTTTCTAGACACCACCTTGTCCTCGATTGTGTAAATCTCGCGCGGACAACAAATGGCCCAACCCCGACGTGACGCTATATAGACCCGTATTAAAACATTTTGTCGGTGGCGTAAACGTCACATAGGGCACGGGGGTACGTGCAACAATCGATCTGAAAACGTAGAAAATCCCACAGGAAAATTGCCGAAAAATGGCTTGTGCCTCCCCCAATCTGGCCCTGTGCCCCCATCATAGTCGTGCCCCCCCCCGACTCACGCTATGTCATTGCTTTATGTGGGGCGTGTAAATGCATAAATCATTTTTTGGTTTGTTTGTTGTGTGTGTTTTTTTAGGGGGGTTGAATCAGATTTTATGATATATTTCTGCACTTTCTTGCGAATCGAACCGAAACAAGACGAGAGGATAGAGACAACGATTTAATTCGGATCCCGAATCGGATGTAAAACATGTAAAATGGCAGACAAATTAAATGATGCGCTGCAAAAATTATCACATTGGTTCCAAAAAAAAAGCGGTTTAACAGATTTATGTGTTCCACATCAAGATTCTACATTGAATGTTATGGGAATGTATCATCTCTCAAGTCAAGCATGATACCGCATTAATGTGTTATGAATACGTGTTGACTTGATCTAGCTCAGCTTATCTCGTGATATGAGATTATAATATTGAATATTAAAAGTTAATATTAAATATTGTATTCTGATATATCAGGAAAATACTAATATTATAATACTAATATTATAAGTAGATCAAGTCATCACGAATTAAAAACACACTTACAGTAAAATTATTTGCTATCGCGATGTCGTGTCATGCATCGACCCCCCCCGCCTCAAATTCGGTAGGCCCTATTGTGAATATTTGGTGATATCATCCATGATAATTTTTGATTCATTTCAAGGAGCATGTCAAACAGGGTGCTGTCACGTTATCATGTGGATCAGACCACACTAAATCCTGGATCCTGGTCGTGAGACCTGTGACGACTCATGACTCGAGACTCGACTGAAGTGATCGACTCGGATTATGACCCCGGGGGGGTTCTTCCTGGTTGAAGGTATACGGGGATGTGCCACGGTTTTGGGGTACCTTTTCAGCGATTTTGGTATATCGATGGGTGGGTCTTCAGTGGAGACCAGTGCGCCCAATTGGGCGCATTTTGGAAAAAGTGCCTTTAAAGCGCCCAATTATGGCCAATTTGGGCGCTTTTTGGGTGCTTTTTCTTGAAAATTGGTATACTGATGGGTAGCAAAACAGCAAAAAGTAGGTATAGAGAAAGTCAGCATCCGAAAGTCTGCGTGGCACACCCCCGTACAAAATTTTTCGAAGAACCCCCCCGGGATTATGACTCGACTCTGTCATGTGTATACCGTATGGTACCGGTATACCACATATCGTACCAACATACACAAACAAATTATTTTCATCATATTCATTATGTTCACGGTTGTTGTTTTTACCAGGCACTGTAAATATTTGACCGTAATTTTTACGGCAGAATACCTGGCAAGTTAGTTGGACTAATAGTTGCCAGCATTCTATCGTACAAACGACGATTTTTTAAACTATTTCACCGTATATATAATCAGCATACACTGCAAACATTGTGTCTTACCTGAGGATACTATTTTAATACACGACTTTGAAACCACTTTTTAGCCATGTCCTTATGCAAGTCATGTCTTGTATGGAGACATGGCTTGTGGAAAGACGGGACTTTGAGCTATGTCCTTATCCAAGACATGACTAGCTACAAGACATCAACAAAGTATGTAGCTAGCCTTAAGCCATGTCTTAATTATAGGATCAGAATGGGACATGTCTTACTTCATGTCCTAATTAAAGACACATTATTGAATAAGTGACTTCTAACAAGTCACTAATGCTTCGAGTCATGTTTTATCACAATTTCCTATGTCTCTAAACTAGACATGACTCATATGCATAAAGTCATGACTAACCAAAAGATATGTGGTTATGATATGTGACTTGCACAAAGACGCTAAATTAAGACATGTCTTCTGAAGACATCCCAGCAAACGCAAAACGTTTTCGACATCATTCGCAAAAGGTTATAAAAGGTTGTCAGAAAACGTTTAAATGTCGGGTTATATAAAGGGTATATTAAGAGTATAAAACGTTTTCATAATTACTTTAAAAAACATGTTTTGATAATCTACAGCTCAGCAAACAAAAATGTTTTACAGAAAACGTTTGAATGTCGGGTTATATAAAGGGTATAAAAACGTTTTAATAACATTCCAAAAACATTCTTGAAAACTTGATCTAAAACATTCTAAACAGAATGTTATTTTGGGGTTGAAAAAATATTTTGCAAAAAATATTTGCCCAAAATATTTTCAATAACGTTTTAAAAACGTTTTCATGACCTTTGCATAACCCGACATTTAAATGTAATTAAAAGGTTTTGAAAAATACATTTTAAGAACATTTCTGTGTTTGCTGGGTTCAAACATTTTAACATAATGTTATTTAAGTATTGACACAATATTTGGCAAAAATGTTTGTAAAAATAGTTTACAATAACATTTTTTGAAAACATTTAAAAATATTGTTGTAGTGTGTTTTCATACAAAACGTTTTAAAACGTTATCATGACCTTTATATAACCCGACATTTTAATGTTATTAAAACGTTTTTACCTAAACCAAAAGCCAAAATATAACCTATTTAAAACGTTTTTAAAACGTTTTTGTGTTTGCTGGATGTCTCCATGCTAGACACAATTTTGCAGTGTACCATAATCATGTATAAAGCACGATATGTTTTGACAAAAAGTGCCAAAAGGCCCTCAAAATCATAGTAACTAATATTCATAAAAGTTAGTTTTATCACCAAAACTATATTATGATCTTTTAACGATCTAATCCTAAAGCGTCGCATCATTTTTGCAATTGTTATAATTCAAATAATTCTTTTTATGATTTATTTTAATATGATTGTCGCTATGTTCAATGTTTTGCATGTCAGAAGTGCACGGCATATTATTTCTCAACAATCAAGGGGCGAGATCGGGAAAGGTCGTGGGAAATATATATGAAATGACATTTATATCAGTAAAATAGCATGCATGTTTTCAAAACTTGGAATTTTATCATTTTTATCAAAGTTTGGAAACACGGGTAGGGGTTATGGGAAAGTGTGAACTGCATGGTTGTGTGCCGTGCCATAAGTAAATCTTTTGCGACAAAACGAGTACAATGCTGATGTGTTTTGATTCCAACAGAAAGAAAGCCTTTGACCATGTTGACTTTGTTGATCGGCTATTGGTATTGTGGCGTTTATCAGGCATCACGAGGAGTCGAAGCGCCCTCTTTTATGGTCGTCTTCTGTAGATAGCAATGGAGTGACTTAAGAGCATGACGAGTTAATTAGGTGACCAGCATCATAGGGACGGTAAGGGACCAGCATACTCTCTACTGGGGACTCGACCGTGCTTGCACATGGATTATGCCCAGTCAATAAAACAAGAAACAATTTTGGTTATGCGATTAAATTGCCTCCAAAACACAGAATCCATAAGAACGCTACATTTGCTCCTTAGAGCCTACATTAAAATATCTCATTGCGATAAAACATGCCCTAGAAATCAACTTAATGATAATTGGATTTCTGAATGCCGTGTCGAAAAGAACTATATGGGCGATGGGCATTATTTTTTTGCTACATCTTTATCAAACAGCTTCATGTATGATTGGAATTCTGAAATCTGCAGGTTGCAAAAGTCTATCTATTTAAAACTTGGAGAAAGTCGGAATGAATTCCAGCCGCCTCTACTCTCGAAAATTCACTCTTTTAGAGAGTGAATTTCCACTCTTACAAATAGTGACTCTAGGGACCAGTCCTTGAAGAGTGAAAATCACTCTTTGTGAAGATTGAAAATATTTCACTCTCAAAAGAGTGCTTTCCCACTCTTAAAAAGACTGAAACCCACTCTCAAAAGAGTGGAAATCAAATGACTCTCACTCCAAAAAAGTGGTAATTCACTCTTAATTGAGTGAAAACTAATCAATCTTTTTAGAGTGAATTATATTACTCTCTTGTCACTCGAAAAGGAGCCAATTTTACTCGCCGGTAAGAGTGAAAATCAGTTCGCTCTTGACAGGGAGTACAAATTTCACTCTTTTACATTTAGAGAAAACTGCAATTAAATGTTATTTGAATGAATGATCTCCCCCTACTCTTAAATGGAAAGATTGGGGTAAAGGAAAAGTCCAAATTAAGATTGAAAAATCAGTCTTAAAGATTGAAAATTCAAACTAAATTCCATTGCATTTTCAATCTAATTTTAGACTTTCCCCTCAACACAATCTTTAAGATTGATTTTTCAATCTTTGGTTTTAAGAGAGTATGCCTAAAATGTTGAGACGTGACATCATGTTCACAAAGTGTATACGTGCATAAAACGATATGAAACTTGACAGTTGTCAGAAGGTGAACATGTTTATGGAGATTTGAAAACCAATTATGACAATATTATGGACCCGCGAGTTTCTATAGGCCAATATACCGTGGTATTGATAGGTCGTCAATATAGAGAAAGATTTGATGACGTCCCACAAAGCATTGCATGCTTCTCTAAAAACAGTTTGAATGAGAAGAGATTGACAGGCCTATAGTTTTATTCACTGATCACATTGTCCCTTTTAATTTCGAGCCAAACAAATGAGGTAAAGAAAACTGCTATTTCATCATGTTCATTCCAAAGCCTACCAATTATGTGTGTATAGTTCGCCGAACGTATTATTACGCTCGTATCATGATTATTGGCGGAGCTTCACGCAGCTGGGATGTACAAACAGGACGTAAGACGAATAGCGATATGCACACAGTTTATATACGTCACTGATTCAATGATACACGTCACATGCACGCGATGTGTTTAGCCATATGTCGTTCGATCGGTGAACTCGGAATAAAACGGGTGGTCATTGAAGGAGGTGGGCATGGATGAACTGTTATTTCAAGTGGTCATTTACTTTTCTTACTTTGAGTGGACCTCAACTTTAAGTGAGGTTACCACGAAAATCAGCTTCGTCAACAAAATGCATGATGGAATCACATTCGATCAATCTGTGGGTCATCAGTGCCATGTTATGAAATAAAGTCACGCGCATGCTCCAAATGGGGCATGAAATTGACAAACCGTCTCTTTACGAGCTGGCTCGTCATTCCCATGAAAGTTATTCGCCAATCGGTCTCAATCATGATGCCACGAGATTGACATGACGATGGTTGATACTTAGGTATAGAACATCTACTAATGTCAAATGACAAGACCCTGTATTTATTTTTAGTGACGTGAGGAATTGTAAATGACATGATCTTATAACATCTGAGGCGTGTCTACATGTAGAATCAGAGATCTGATGAACACATGGTATATGCATTTGGAGCAAGACGTCACGTGAAACGTTTGAAATTTTTAGGGAGCAAGGGATTCTGCGAATTCATGACTTGTATTATATTTATCTATTGTAATTTGTAAATGCCCGATCCGATATCCGGGGAGGGCCGGGGTTCACACCCTCAACGTCAAAAAGATACAGTTAATGTTCATGTGTCTTAAAAGTCGGTTCGCAAAAAAAGTAAACTTTCACGGGAAAATATTTTAAAAGTCTCCAAGTATTATACAAGTACTTGAATGTATTTTAGGATGGTTTTGTTTTGTTTTGTTTTGTTTTGTTTGAGAGGCTGATATGGGGATGTTGATTTGTCCACAGTCTTAAAAGTCCATCATCTCCATGGGGAAATTACAGGTTATGTCTACTCGTATGACTTGGAGTGGCAGCTCGGCATTGCAAAAGCGGCGCAGTGCTTAGGGAAACCATACTTCCACGCGGTGAAATTGAGGCTAGGATGTTGATAGGGCCATAATTCGGCAACGCATCATCTCATGTGTCAGAAAGTCTAGCATCTCCGAAAGATTTCACATACAGATCACAATTATTATTTTCAACCAGCAAGCCAAGAAAGACCTTTGATTTTGACCGCAGCCCCGAAATACCACTTTTCCTGGTACACCATCAGCTCCAAACTTCCCCCAAATTCTGGAAGAGCATACCCACTAAAATTGATGGTGTGTGCCTGAAATAATATACATAAGACGTGCGTGGTACATTGATCACAACCATGACAACAATTATTAGTTTTTTCTATTCAGTGACACTAGTTCGAATCTTTTCTTATGTGTAGGCAATCGGTGAGCGGCAGAGCTTCTGACTATTGGTGCATCGCGCACTTGTGCCAAAGTAACAGTATTTTGTCAAGACCTGTCGAAATCGCAAAAACTCAGCCGGAATCGGCTACAAATTCGCACGATCGGCAGTACCATTAATTCGGCACGCGGTATGCCAAGCCATCAATTCGGCACGCGATGTGCCATCATCTGATCATGGCATATCGCGTGTCGAATGTCCAAATAATGGCACTGCCGATCGTGCCGAATTTGTAGCCGATTCTGTAATCTGGCAGAGTTTTTGCGATTTAGACAGGTCTATCCCAAATACAATCATTTCGACAATAAATAATAATTGTGTTTTGTCCCCCCCAAATTCTGGAAGAGCATACCCATTGATGGTGTGTCCCCAGGCCTGAAATAAATACATAAGACGTGCGTGGTACATTGATCACAACAAATATTAGTGTTTTTCTATATTTCAGTGACACTAGTTCGAATCTTTTCTTATGTGTTGGCAATCTTTGAGCGGCAGAGCTTCTGACTCTTGGTGCATCGCGCACTTGTGCCAAAGTAACGGTATTTTGTCAAGACCTGTCGAAATCGCAAAAAACTCAGCCGCAATCGGCTACAAATTCGGCACGATCGGCAGTACCATTAATTCGGCACGCGGTATGCTAAGCTAGTGCCATCAATTCGGCACGCGATGTGCCATGCCATCATCTGATCATGGCATATCGCGTGTCCAAATAATGGCACTGCCGATCGTGTCGAATTTGTAGCCGATTCTGGCAGAGTTTTTGCGATTTCGACAGGTCTATCCAAAATACCATCATTTCGACAATAATGATAATTGTGTTTTGTCCCCAAAATTCTGGAAGAGCATACCCATTTATGGTGTGTCCCCAGGCCTGAAATAATATACATAAGACGTGCGTGGTACATTGATCACAACAATTTTTTTTCTATTCAGCGACACTAGTTCGAATCTTTTCTTATGTGTATAGGCAATCGGTGAGCGGTAGAGCTTCTGACTATTGGTGCATCACGCACTTGTGTTTTGTCGGTCTACATTTTACTAGACCGACGAATAGACATGGATTGGTAGGTTTGTGATCTTCCCGGGTGATTTTGGTTCAATGAGCGATTATGGCGGTCGAAGTTCGGCGTATGATCCATCTATATCCCTTTCAAATCCATGCTGGCATGCCTATCAATTTCAATTTTATATTGACCGTATCGAATGTAACGATAACTTGATTTTAGACACCATAAAACTGATATAAATCACCCCATTTTGTCTATTTTTTGCTCACGCGAACTCTCGAGGTGCACGCGGGGTGAGGCCTCGTGACGCTCGTCGCATTTGGTAAATTTCAAACCGTGAAATGAAAGATACTGCCATCATAATACTTTTCAACAAAGTTATGGCGCCGGAGGAATTCGACCAAAACCGAGCGAAAAGTGCAATTTATTCCCGCGTGATTTAACATTTCGTCGTCTGCGTGCGTTTTTCACATTTTATCACAAGTTTGGCACATGAATACTTTTAAAATCACACGATTTATGTTCAATATTTCTGTCATGGTAAAATAACAGCAGCTACAATGACAGATATAGCATTATCAGAACAGTAATATATCTCTGTTTGTTTCAAAAGTTCAACCAAAAATGTCGACAAGGCTTTTAACATGTTAATTTCTTTCAATTTCTTTTTAAAAAAAGCTTCCTATTGAACATGATGGCGATGAAAATGACGATGATGAACAAATATGTATGATATAGCAAACCGAGGAGACCTTTGGAAAACTTCTACTTTAGGGGAAAATATGCGTCATTGAAGTGCGCGTGTACTGCGTGGAAGTAGACAGGGTTAGATCCTCGCTCCCGGTTCGTGAACGTGTCGTCAATTTGATGTCACTTCAACCACTGGTGTAGACTACATGCAGGCGACAAAACATATTCAAAATTCAAAATAATTGTACATTGTCGTGACCATATTTGGCATCAGCATGAAAAATGCTTTAAATGAGTACAAACAAGCCTAGTATTGGTTCAGTGGTTCTTAAGATAGCTCTTGATATTTTGAGATAATGCATGGCTGGCTCGCAGAGCATTAAACGGATCGCGGCACTCTTGGATCACATCGCATTGACTGTTTCACGTTTCGTGCTGCGTTCACGTTCAATGATGGGATATTTGCCTCTAACTTGAGACGGGGTGGGGGAGAGTAATACCATGGTCATTCATTGCCTGCAAATGTTCCTTTTTGGGGTAAAAAAAAGTAGGCTCAAGTGATATTAGCATTTCAAGTGATATTAGCATTTTTGTTCATTTAAACATCACAATGTCCTGAAGTTTCTCAAGAGTTATGAACTTTTTATGAAAACTAAGATAAAGTCACCATCATTCTTGGTCGAATGAATTTCAATTTAAAAGGCTATCAAGTTCATATTTAAATATTTTAAAAAATAAACCAGTAACGGTTACTGTACAACTGCCTCGCTAATTAATGATAATCTTGTGGTCATCAAACATGTTCAATGAGATTCAATGAGGTAATTTTTAGCGTAATTTGTAACCAATAGTGGTAAAGGTAACGAATATTTCACAGGTATTAGGTCAAAATAATGCACAATTTCTAGATTATTACACCAAATTCGGTGACACTAATTTTCACCTGTCGCCGAGTCACCCTTGGGGTAAAACACTCAACAGGAAGTGGAAGATGATTCAAAGAATAAAACAGTTTTTGTGGACAAAAAATGGTAAAAAATCGTCACGAAACGATTATGGTTTTTGGGTTCACTATTGTCTTGCACAAAACGGTGTTTTAAAATCAAATAGAATTTGCCTTTAGCAAATTTGCTATAAAAATGAGACTATCCGTCTTGTCAAAATCAACAAAGAAATTAATAACAAAGAAAGTAATAAAATATCATGTAACTTGCAAGTTTTATATATGTGATTTTCGTTAATGGCTTTACTCGATCAAATTGGCTATATGATTCCGGATGATTGGAGTTGGGGGTGTATGGGGGGTCGTGTCCCTGTTTGATAATACCATACCACGGGCATGTCATCATGATCATTGTGCCATATGGGATGCATTTTCAGCAAGTTTGGTACGTGCCCAAACAATGCACCCAAATTACACGAATTGGGCGCATTTTGGCAATTTCCCCAAAAGCGCCCAATTTGACAAAAGAATCATTCTGAGAAAGGTATATATAGCTGGGTCATTAAAGCAATATTATAACATTATCATACAAAATAGATTAGCAATTCTTTGACATAAAATGTTAGTTTTTACTGTCAGATATATCCCCTTTTATTTTTGAGCCGAACAACTACGGCAAAGCAAAGTAAATTGGAATTTACTACCAGCGCGTATGTCGCCAATACGTACCACTCCTTCGGTCATGTTATGGTACGACCCTTTGTTGTAGATCACCGTCCTGCACGCCGTGTGTACTGTGTGTTACTAACATCGTGTATGTGTTCGACTAATAATTCCATCGTAATAATAAGACGCCGGTTCCGGCGCTTTATTCAAAATCTCGGATTTTGACAAAACTACAGCACCTAAAGTCTTGAATTTGGTAGGGTATATTGGTTTAATAAAGTACAATATAATCGTGTAAAAAAGTGAATTAAAAAAAATCAGTGAGGGCGTCCTCCTCAGCAAATGTTATAATATGGCTTTAATATCATTTTTGTTTGGTGGATTTGGGCCCCCGCCCACAGGCTTGCCCCCCCTGGAAAAAATCCCAGCTACGCCACTGGAGCCATGTTGTTCTATCAGGGATATGAGACATGTGAGACTTTCTGTTCTTCGATTGTGTAGAAATTTTCGATCAACACGTTGTATTGTCTGTCCCATCAAGCAACAGTTTATCTGCACTAAAGTGTAAACCTTTGGGACGATCTTGTATGCTTTTTAATCAGAATAAGCCGGTAAATGATTAGAAATTTCGGACATTTAGTTCAATTTGGCCAGTCGGCTCTGGTCAGTTCATAAATTATCAATAATTGGGTTTTCAGCAGAAAATTGGGTTTCGGCAGAGAAACTTTACGACCATCACCAAAAAGTACATCATGGGTTAATATTTCAAATTGAAATGATGAGAAATAATTGGTCTAAAAGTTTAAAGAGCACAAGAATTGCATATAAATGGTCAAAATGGTAAAATAATGGAGTCATTCACCCCGATATCTGCCCCTCACGCCTCCATAGGGCCTCGACGTACTTCTGTCCGTACCGTACCTTTACTGATTTTGTACATATAATACACATATCAATTATTTTCGACCACGAGATTATCGAAAACACTAACTTTACAGCTTATTTTAGCACCCCAACAATTTAATAGCAATATGTGGGCAAAATACTTGCCCGCCTGTCTAATTGTACCTCATGTTGAAAAATTCAGAACAAAACTTAATTGATCACAGCACCTTTAGCACCCCCCCTAAAAACGGTATAAGTTGAGCAGTTGAGAAACTTTACCAATATGGGTCAATGGATAGGAAAGTTAGTAAAAGTTCAGGTGCCCGGAGGAGGTCTTCATTTTGGATTGGGTTAGGATGTGTCGCTGACATTCCTAAGACATACCAAGCATGCACAATTTGACGAAAAAGAAACCCAAAAATAAAATTTTCGATAGCTTATGTTCAAAATTTCCGTAAATTTGCCCAATTCTAGGAAATGAACAAATTTTAATCTTTCCCCAGAGTAGTCAGTGCACTTAAACGTTGAAAAAAACCACACCAGTGCATCCGACCGGATTCGAACCGACGACCTTCGTAATACTAGGCGTCGCTCTAACCAACTGAGCCATAGAGGCACGTTGGAGAAGAGCGGAAGATATGTAAGTTCGAACAGGGATGTGAGAGTAATGTTCGTAAATTTGATATAAAAAAAACCAATTGGCACTTTTTTCCAGATTACTGCAGAGAAAGAAGCTATCTGATGTTCTAATTCCTACGGTATTGAAAACAAAAATCAAGACCTATTATGATTAGTGGTGCTTGTCTGCTTGAACTGATCTATGAAGAAAATATGCTTTGGAAGCGTGAAAACTGCTCGCGTATGCTATCGGTTTTCGAATGATTTCTTTAAGAATAAAAACAAAATTGTTCAAACCATTCACCTCTTCTCATCATCATCTCTGTTTCCATGCTCATCCTCTGAACAATGACAATGAACGTGGCGTGGTGATCATGGCACACGATGAAAGCCGCGAGGGTTTATTATGGGATGCATATTTTCTTCAACAACACGGCTTTCAGACCCATCGGGAACCATTAGTCTATGTTTCCCTGTTGTTTTACCACCTTAGTTTATGCTGAAGAAGAATGGAAGAAAATAAACCATCGGCTCAAACTTATGCAGTTTATGTTACAATATTTTGAATCGTTTTACAGGCTCAGTGTCATCAGGCGTCATTCCTCGCATTCTTAAGGGTACGCCATGTAAATGATGTTTTATAAAGACATTTTATAGAGAAAACAGCCTATCTCGTCTGGACTGGCCTTAGTAGCAGTCTCGCGCTCGTGCTACATGCGTACAATTTGTAATAATACGCACAACAAATTAAAGTTACTATATACATGATATAGTTTGAACGAAAAATACCTTGCAGAGTTTATGTTCATCTTTATTTATAAATCGCAGTGGGACAATGTACCCCGAAAAAGAAAGATAGACACAACCGGACAACCGCCAATCCGAGCTATAAATTCTTGTTTTGTCACGTTTCTACATTATTGCGCACCCGTCAAGACGCAAGTTTGTTTCTGCACGTACCAACTGTACATAACGAATTCGCTTTGAGAATTAGGTCATTGCTAATTGTGCGGACGAAACGAGGAGAAATAGGCAAAACTTGTTATATTTGGTCACGGAATACTACAGATAATACACAAATGAACCAAAAATGGCCCATTTAACCATTAAGCTTTCCCCCGCATGGTTGGTTAGTCATGGGTACCCATGCGAGATGTCGACGCGTGTACGCAATTGTTAAAAAGTAATCATTTTTGTTGTAAAAATGATAATTTACACAATAAAAGCGACGATGACCGCTTGATCACTTTTGGTGGCGACCAAAGATCATGGTGACACAACTTGCTATAAAGTTGACAAAGCGTTTGAAAATAAAGAAATACATACAATTATTGTATGAAAATGATCTCTTGTCTGCCTGCTCCTCAAATCATCCTGGCAGTAAATTGCTACGCGGTTTTACCTTTTTGAACAAGGCATAGTTTTGTTAATTGGTACATCAGTGATTCTTTCAGAGAAAATCCTGCCGAGCCACCTGTATCCTGCCACAAATCCCCAAAATTAAACTGGCTAATTTCTCTAATATTATCACGATTTACAAACAAAATACATGGTTTAAATAACTGAATTACTTCTTACCGTTTTTATAGACAGTCAAGTGACTATCAGTTATAAAATCTATGCGTATTCAGGAAGCAGCGACAATGGAAAGTGATTAAGGATGCGCGCAGTGAGCACTGGCGAGCGCTTCGTGTAAATCCAATTGCTTAATATTCGGTTGCAAATAAGCTTTTGATATGGTTGATCATAGAATAGTCGTCATGCAGATAAACGGACCAGATCGATAACGTATTATCATCTGAATGAGCGAGTAGTCATATCAAAATTAGTCTCAATCCCCGCCAGTTTGTGCTCGTTAGTTACTTGTGACGAAGGAGCTCCAAAGCGGCTGGCTGGGACCAAGACTAAATCAAAATAGGATAGACATGATGCAAGGGTTTGTGGGTACGTACGTGTAGGGGTGGTGGACTATCATGAACAGGATGGATTTAAGCGTGATCCTAAAATGCCTTTCACGGTCATCCAATTACCATGATTACAAGACGTTAAGACCTCTTCTACATTGAGGCTGGCTTTCCCTTTTAAAGAGAATTTTTATTACAGGCCTATATGGAAAGCTTGGGATGCTTCGCGGAAAGTTCATTTCTCTGCACATTTTTTTGATTTCTGGCATCTTAATTAACATGATTAAGAATGTATGATCCAACAAAACAGCAATGAAACCATGAAAATATTTCATGTTTGTAATCATTTTCTGTGCCATTTTATAAAAGAACAAAATTAGCTAGAACTTGTAACTTTCTTGTTACCAAACAAAGAAAACAAAGGGGCGCCTAACTTTCACCACATCGTCCGCATGAACGCCGTGTTCACTTAGGCGTTAACATGTTAACAATCCAGAATAAAAGGAATTAAATAAGAACTAGATATAAAGAAAAACTTACAGATGTAGCCCACATGCCAATGACCGCCAGGTCGGCATGCCTATACCATGTATACACTGACCGGACTGACCGATTAAAATATGCACCTTGATGGTCAATAGTGACATCCAATGTTAAAATCGCTTTTAAATTGCATAAATATTATCATTACAAAGGAGAATCACGTGTTATTTATGTGTTGCATTAAACAAAATGTCGCCATGGTTGTTAAACTTGACGCTTCATGTATAAAAATTTAACCAAACAGTTCTGAAGGTTTGCATATTTTTTATGAATCAACGTTTCAAACTTTCAAGGGTCTCAACAATTGTTTTTCAAGCGATCTACCTTTAATTATGTCAATATTGATTAACAAAGTATGAAGAATTTCAGGTTAAATATTTCAGATAACCGATTTAGGCTGCCAAGGATAGGGCAATGACACGAAAGCCTAATAAAGGCTAACCGGCTATTTCATTTACAGAATACGTGAATAATAAAACGTTACGCGAATCCGACAAACTCGGTACGAAGAAAGCTTTTGACATGGTTGATCGATCGCGAACTTCAATTGATGCGCAGCGCACAATCACGTTTAAATGAGCATTAAGTAGCTGAATTCCATATTCGCCAGTGAAGTGGTTACGTAACTCCCTGGTAACTCGATCACGCACCTTTTGGAATTGATAGTACATGCCATAGACTTTGTGTTGCGATCATTTCGATCGTGGTTTAACGATTAACCGGGCGATTAACTCAAAAGCGTAATCCAGTTGACATGGGATATAAATCGGATTACACGTAACACTTCGCTGGCGAATTACCCATCATGCTATATGCTTGCATAAAGAAGTTGTACATTGGGAAAATTCCCCGGCCATGTATGTTTGTTTAATTCATTTGGGGGAACTGTTTTCCAACACTTGTTGCAATTTGCTGGTCATTTTAGTCTTCAGGCATTTGTTCAACTCATGCTTCTTGAACACGCGCGCGTGTTTTCCTGCACCATTTACTTTCATCTAAATTAGAAAAATATCAACACAAATATGTAATCACGCCTCGTTAAACTAAGTAAAATGAAACCTTATTTCCGTTTATTGGTAAAAGAAAGAAAGCAAAAGGCAGGCGGTATAGGGGTTATTGCCCGGGTTTAATTGTCAGTGGCCACGTGCCAGTAATCTGGTTTGGATAAAAAGCGCGCGCTTGCTGTCGTTGTGCGGGAATGATACATTGGGGTTGGCATTTTACACATAGCGTTGGACTTGATCAATGTTGACTGTGACCTGATATGAGGCTCGAGGATATCTGATGCACTTCCCTGTAATGAGCCTGATCACTTAATTTTGATATAACATCATCAGATCACAGTCCTTTACAAGTTTACACAACTGTTATTTTCACGACATCGACGCCTAAACTTATTTTCATAACTACACGATTCTAGAAAATTGCACAGGTTTTGATAATTTCAGCTCTAAAAGACGGCCTAAATTGCTCACATTTCTGGGTTTTTCAGGCAATTATCAACCAGAAAGTCAAGGAGAAGACCCTTGACTAGTTGAAGCTTCAAACCCCCCACCTTTTACCGGTACGTCGTCAGCTCCCAAAGACCCACCATCCCGATTCTGGAGAGCATACTCACAAAAAATGTATGATATGCCCCCCCCCCCCCTGATGGTGGGTAGATATATGTATCAACTGTTTTAATTAATGGGAGCATGTTAGAGATTTTTCAATTTCTATCTCATAATGCATGATTCCAGGGGTTGAAATGTGCATGCTCTCATGTCCGCTCATGAGTCATGAGTTTGAAAATATTACAGAGTTTGCGACTCATTCTAAACGTACCATCGAAAATCCCGTCACGCACGGGCGTTTGATACGCCCGTTTGAAAATCGCAGACTCTCCATTCGACTTTCGAACGCGTATGTGAGCGTTAGAGCACATCGCCAACAGAAGTGTCCCTCAAAGTTTATGACATGTAAAAAGGTATAATTATTATCCGAACCTCGTTTATTCGGATCTCTCTATTATCTGGTCATAGCAATGATCTTCATAGGAAAACACGTCAATGCTTGACATCTTAACGTCATGCTTTGAAGCATTTCATGTTGCACCACGGTTGTTTGATGTAATCATTTGTTAATTTTTCAATAAAACATTATGATACATAACTGTACATTTGTGTGAAAATTGAGGGCGCTATTTATATATATTTTAAATTTTAAATTAGCCAAATAATGAGTTATACCTTACATTTCATGATACATAAAAGGTTTTTTGAAAATTCCCTTGTCATTTGTTAGTCTATTTGCTGTTGTTCTTGTAGCATTATATACATGTACAAGTGTCTACCCCTTAAGATGAAAACAAGATTTAAGATAAATAGCGTCATCATTGTTCAACTTTTCTTTAAAATGACTCGGTTTTGCATGCCATCAAACAACCGTGGCACACAGCACTGAAATATTCTAGTGTTAGCACATATTAAATATTGTGTTTCCTAAAAGTACTTTGGGCACGCGCACATGTTCAATGCACATTTATCCGGATTTTCAGTTATCCGAGTAATGGCTTAAAAGCCATTATATTACTGTCAATTTCAGCGAAGATTCCACCATGTTTGTAAGTTATCGTACCTTCATTCGCTGTCGAAGTGATGTAATAATCGGATTAACTATAATAATAGCAATAGGCTCAAACAATTTTTGAATATATCGCGATGCACTACAAGTTGCACTCATCACCTGTGTGTATGTCTGCAATCATAGATTGAATACAATACCGCTCTTTTTAAAGATACTAATCTTACAGGTGCGAGTGATCAGCATGATATGAGTATTCTATAGAATTACGATCCAGGTCTTTATCCCCGCTCTTTGACTATTATATGGTTCAAAGCAGAGGTACCGCGTGAACGTACTAGTGCAGCGCGATATATTCAAAGTTGTTTTAACCTATTGCTATGGTAGTTAATCCGATTATTACGTTACCATGGTCACTTCGAATACCTTTCCATAAATGTACTGCCCCTTCATATACTCTACTCCCCAAGGACTTTTAGAGCAATTGTTATGTTTTTCTTTATATCATTATTTCAATTTGGGCATATATTTGTATTTTGGCCGCCCCATACACATTTGTGATGGCCGTACACATGTTTCAACCTTGCTACGGCCCTGCTACTCCCTGCCCCCACCTCCACCCATTTTAATACAATAGTTTTCGCCATTCGCCCGGCCAGTTTCTATTCGGTACAAAAGTAACATTACAAGTGAACTTGAAAAAGTTCAAGTATGTTAAAGAACGATGAGCTGGCACATTTGTGGTGTAATTCTTCATTGACGCTAATTCTAAATTGATGGGCTCAGATGTTGAAACCTCGACGAATTAAAATAAAAGAGCTAGTAAACTTGGTAAAGACCTTCGTACTGTAAATCTTATTTTACGTTCAAGAACACCTACTCTCGGACGGTCAGTTTCGAGGTATGCAATCGTAAATTCAACAAAGTTTATTGTTCTTTTTTGACGACGTGATTTAATATTTTATTTATCATAATTTTAAGTATAGTGTCTACCACAATATTAATATATTGGGCTTGTGATTTTTAAAATATTAGTTTTTCTTCAGAAAGTCTCTTCTATTTAGGCTATACATAAGTGTACGTTGCCATGGTTGCGTTGATAGTCCCTCCTCTATAAATGGTATATATACGCGAATCCGACAAAACGCGGTATTGAAGAAAGCTTTTGACATTGTTGATCGATTTTGGAAATGACTTTTCTTCAGAAATTCGTTTCTATTGTACATAGTGGTGGCGCTACGGGGGAGGGGGGGGGGCAAGTGTCATCCCCCAAGTTATTGTATTTTAATAAAGTTGAAAGTCCGATTTTTAATTATGGACGTGAAGAATGGTCATATATTAAGAATTGTGTCTTACTGGCCGCGCCTTGCCACCCTTCTATTCTTTTAAATTCAGTAATTAATGAAGGATGCTGAAGACAAGTATTGCTCACATTCACGGTAGTGCTTTCTGCTATCATTGTATTTCTATGTGCAAAATGTAACTTTAAAATGACCAATATTACGTGAAAGTATGGGATTTGTCAAATACGGATACATTGCACATACACATTGTCATAAAGTGTGTGAAGCATCAACCTTTCACAGGTTCACTATTGTCAAAATGTTTGGAATTTTGACAGGCTAATTGTCAAATTTCGAAGACTGTCAAAATGTTTGACACCTGTCAAATGTGACAATTTCTGGATTTCGGAAGTCCACCGACATGCTATATTCAGCCCAACAGCGTAGCGTGAATCATCCGATGGGGAGGGGGCATGATGGGGGACCCGGGCCTGATTGGTGGTGGCGGGGCGCAAGCTGTTTTTCGGTAATTTCCTAAATTTTCAAATCGATTGGGGCCACGTGCCGCTACGACTGTCAGCCAGGGTCCATGGGCAGTGGCGGCGCTATGGGGGCGCAAGGGGGGCACCCCCCCCCCCTTTTTATGTAAAAATCCCCCAAAATTACGTAAATTCCCACTTTTAGCGGTGCCTCCACTGTCCATGGGCCATAGCAGCTCATAGCATATTCGTCAGTTGAATACATTCCAAAAAGATCACTCAATTGTGTTCATGGAACGACCGCACAAACAGACAAACAAATCAAACCAGCAAGCAAATTAGGCATACAAGGTGCTGGAAAATAATTATAGATTGTGCAAAATCGCGTGCGAAAACAGACATGGTATTCTAACCATGTTAACCATGTTAACTGGAAATTTTGAGAGGATTTGAGAATGAAATCCATATAAACCGTGAAACTCACGCATGAGATCAGGAATTAATTTGATCATGTCTTTAGTGGCGAAAGGTGAATCGCGTGTCGCTTGCAAGTTGGTCTGCGTTTTGTAACAATTTTAATATGAAAACGAGCCCAATTTTCGGCATTTTCGTGATCATTTTTGGATTTAACATCAGCGACGAAATTAGTCGCATGAAAATGCCCACATTCATCATGGTAATGTTAACGCAGGACCTTAGGTTGTATCCGGGGGTTGTATAGATAATGTAAACCCAAGACGGAAGAGTGTTCATGTTCAATAGCAAACTATAAAGCCGTACGACGTTGCATCAGGCTTTCCACTGCTGGGGACGCTAGCTCAGGAAGGGGGGTGGGGGGGTGCTCTGTAATATTGTGAGTCGAAATGGGTAAAAGTTTTCTCTACCTTGAACGGGACCGTGACCTGACCTTTATGAACCCTTTCGGTATTAACTAAATCTGATCTGATCCTATGCATAAGACATAGCCTATAAAATCTACCCTCGGAGTCTAATCCCGTATAGGCATGATAGGATCAATTTAACAAGGCCTAATCATGCTAACCATGAACTGTAAATCTGTATGCAGCTTTAGACCTATGAATGTGCCGACATATCAAAGAAGCTCAAAGAACCGTGCTGTGAACATTTAATACCAGTTAGTTTCGCTTGTTTTTCCTATTTTGTACGGTTGCACAATGCACTTCTTCTTTATCCGATTTTTTCTGCCAAAGTGAAAGTACAACTCACAGGGAACAGAACATGTTCATGTTCAATGCCGTATCAAATTAATGTTACTCTCGTCTAGAGGATTTTAGATGCTGTACCAGAACGTAATTCAAACTTGACCATATTATCTGCAAGCAATTTTTTGCACATAAACATGACGTAGCCAGAGGTTTGAGAAAAGTGAGGGGATGAGGTTATGGATCACGAAATGCCCCTTTAAAGGAAAACTTTTTTTTCGATATGTGTTTACTTATGTTCTGTTCACATGGCCTGAAGGAAGCCCGGGGAGGAAAGTCATGAGACTCGAATCCGATAGGGCATGCCCAGATGAGATTTTTTCGTCTCTTTTGCGGAGTTAAATTCCGGAACCGAGAACAAGAGGACATTTCAATACATACATTTGTCCCATCCAGCAACAACATTTAACAACGCCTGGATTATGAAGACAGGTAAAGGTAAAGGTCAATAACATACGGATGTGTGGGAAAATGCTGCTTTTCTCCATGTGAAATTACATGCGACGTACGGAGGAACCGGCAATGAGGACGATTTACGGCCCAGTGCCGAGTGACAGCAGCCCCATTTCACAACGCACCTTTCTCACTGAGACAACTTTTCAAATGGAGTTCCGTAAAGTCGCGGCTGATTCGCGAGAAAAAAGTTCGAATAGCTGTCAGAAATAGATGGTCTGTAGGATTGTCGTACCTGGTATTGGTAGACAGCAGCGATAGGAATAGGATAGCCTCAGGATGTTTAAGTGCGCAATCAATTAACGTAATTATACTGTTATATGTATTGATAAGGCATTACATTTTTGACGTCTGCTACACTACCCCCTCCCAATATCAACAATGCTCATCGGTTCTTACCCGTTTATCCGAATTGGCGTTATTCCTAATTGAGCAAAAGGGAGTATCCGAATTGAGCAAAACCCAAAGCATAATCATAAACCATATCCGTACCCCAACCCAAATTTTCGGGAAAATGCCCCTTCGAAATGTTCGGGAAAACGCCGTTTCCCAATTCGAAAAGACACCCCTTCTAAATACGATGAACGGATCCATTTTAATATCTCGGCTCGCAGTGTCTTTACCCAAATCATCGTTTCTAGATTATCACACTTTTCTTGATCTTATATTCCAGTGCCTCGTTCATTCTTAAAGGTGTTTTTTTAAGTGTCAAGAAGGAATCGCGCTAATTATTTATTCATTTTTAATTTTGTTTAGATTGGTTGCACCATGACATGGCGACACGCGATACTGAATGAAGTTGAACCAAACGAAAACGCAGAGTCGCAGATCCACACGTGATCGGAATATATTCAGGAAAAAAATACCATTTCCGTGACTTATTAGCGTTGTTGGACGGTACCATCATGAGAACTAGGATGGATTTATGGCGAGAGCCCCAAAAATAAATATTTCTACTGGCAAGGTCCTGGGAACTTGACGTTGGGCTCTCTCTCAGGCCCAATCTACTGCTGGGACGCTGTGCGGGCAAGATCAAGGACAGCTATACGGAAATATCTAATGCTTTTACTTGTTACAAACTCACTATAACTTTAATTGTATTGTAGCATTGAAATATTCTTTGTATGCCACTTCCTTCTTTGCATTGCAACAATGGTATTAACACTATACAGGTAAACTTCTGAATGTGGTATCTTGTTTCCATGGTGACAAGTCAGAGAGAAAGGAGATGGCTCGAAATGTCATTTGAAATAAAGAAGTGCCCCTTTAATGAGTATAGACATCAGTGGCGGCACCAGCAATTTTTTCGGGGGGCACTGGGGCAAAATTGCCGCCAAAGGTGGAAATTTACATCATTTAGGGATTTTGCCTCAAAAGTGTGGGGGTCAAACGGGGGGCAAGAAAAAGATATTTGGAGGAAATGCCCCCAGTGCCGCCACTGATAGACAGTCCTCGTGCATCCTATTTATGGTATCAATACAATTTTGAGTATGCTACTTTTTCAAAAAAATCCTCAATTCAATGTTCAATCTATCAAAAAACATGATTTCGAATTTCAAAACAACATAGGCTTAGCTCAATAAATATTCTCGGAACAGATCGCCCAAACATTTGAAACATATCATAACATTTATTTAATAGTTTTGAAAACACTGAATGTTTATGATATAACTGGACAAAAATGTGAATCCAAATAAAGACCAGACTTAGTGGGTCTGAAAGAAACAATGCAATACTAGTACCTTTAAATCTACCGAAGGTGTCCAAATTTTTGCGTGCAACGTAGGCTTTCGCTGCTAGGCCTATACCCCACTTGATGTTTTTGAATTTTTCATTGGCATGTTGTATAAAGAAGTTCGCATTTATTCAGTTGGTTTGTTTTGCTTCATATTTTGTTTTTCCAATATGAATTATGAGTTATGATACACATGGGAGTCTAGGTAAGGGACTGAATCTGTCGACGAGTGCCTTCATTCCCACGCTACTTTGAACGAGGTCCAGCTATACATGACAGATTGAATCAGGGCTACTCTCACTTCCCTGGTATAATCAAATCGGCTGCAAAACGTGCCGCGCATGCCCGACGTGTGCGACCTGTGGTTGGATGGTCAGCAGTGACTTGGTTGGTGATCTGTTGTCAAAATGCTAGAACAAAACAAAAGTAAACACTTTTCTCTAAAAAAAAATAAGACAACACCAAAACAAACAAACAAAGAAACAACAAATTCGTGATTATCTGGCGGAGTCGGAGACATAAGCGCGATTTACAGGGCCGAACGGTCGCGACTGATTGAGTGCGTCACAGTGCGGTGCGCCAAAAGTATCATGTATATTACATGGCCTGGACGGAGGAAATAGAAACGCTTTATAAATGTACAATGTACATACACGTTTTCTATTATTTATAATTGAAGACCGAATTAAAAAGACTAGAAGTTTGCGTCCTGTCAACCAGACCAAAAATGACGCACTACGCAGGTCAGCAACCAATCACGTATCGTCTTTGCTCTGACGTCAGACGCAAACTAGTCTTTTTAATTCGGTCTTCAATTATAATGCGGGACCTGAACCAGCTGTGTATTAAGTTGCGTACCATTTGACAAGTTGTAATCATTTTGATACGCGCGAGTGCCCAGTAAACTAGGTGGACATACATAGCCTATCAGCAAATGACGCGAATTGACCAATATAGGAGAGCGTCCTTCCGGCTTTGAATTGCTTTTTGTCCCACTCCAATATAAAATGTGCACAAATTAACTGTTTTTTAAAATCCTGGAGCGGAAAAGAACATAAATAATAATATAACAAGATAATAGAATCCAGCTACCCGCTAAAGTTGATCGTATATTTATAAGTTTTCGTTTTTTGTCGGCCTGGCCAAAAAGAAACAAACATCTGTCTTTGTAGTTTACCATAATTTTGTTTTCGTTGACCAACACCAATGCCAAGTTTAAGTCCTCTGTGGAGCGAGGGTTAAGTCAGGTACATAGTTACGAGATATTTCATCGCTGCGAACCTGTATCGCTCTCACTATAAAAATACTAGTAGTAAAAAGTCACGTAGACCGTATTCTGCTGCGATATTTCCGCAGAAAAAAATGCCGGCGACGCTTGTTTCGTCACAATATCTGTGGTTTCACAAATTTGTGTATCTTTGCCGAAATCGGCAAAAGTAACAATTATTTGAGAAAATCGCTGAATCTAGTTTGTAAATTCGTTTTCATCTCGGCATATACTCTTGTTTAACAAATAGGCAACTTAGGAAGATTTTCTCCAAAATAATGGCATCGTGCGCACATTTTCTTGACAGAAAAATCGCTGGACTATGCACCGGGTTATATCAGACCTGACGCGAAAATGGTCAGTCGTTTTGAGAATCGTGAGAAAAATTTCGCGTAGACAAGGGTAAAAAGTTTAAAGTTGATTCTCTCTAAGGATTTTTGATATTATAAAACAAAGGGAATTTGTTAATGTCCAATTTATTAATAAATGACCGCGAGACTATAATAATTATTTTGGTTAACTTGTCATTCATTATCGGCGGATAACAAGGCAAAAGTTGAGCCGTGTTGGGAACTGAGAATTTTGAGACATGACCGAGTTATGAGTTGGCCAAGCAAAGGGCATACTCTCAAAGCCAAATTTGAGTTAATATTATTGAAAGTTTATAATATTTTAAAACACTAACTGAATAGGGAAATGGAACTGCATGCGCGACCCGGGATGCGCGACGTGTTGGAAAAATCACGCATAGGCCTATAGGCTATAGCAAATAATGCATACAAATCTGGCATTTATCATGACAAGACACTCATGATTATTCATGGTGGTGGAGTGATGGAACAGATTGATATGTCAAATAATCCTATTTGATTGCTAGAAAGTTGCAACTGAAAAAGAGGTGACTAATTTGACAGTGATGTCACATGATAAAGACAGAAATTATGACGAAACGGCGTGACATTTTGGTTTGGCATATGATCATGATGACGTCACACCTTTTCATCTGAACCCCGGATCTGTGCAGAGATACGCACATGATTGGTATCGCCAATGATGTCATATGCCTACTAATGTTAAAATCATGTGGGATGATTATGTGAGGCAACCATGGTTTTATTGAGCAATTGAAGTGTCGCTCTGCGATATGGTCGCAAGTGCGCACATGCACATGATGCATCTCGCAAGAAAAAAAGTTCCATAGTGTTTTTTAATGTTTGTCCTCACAGTCTTACAATGGTGTATCATAACAGGATCTTTGGGCACTCTGAGGAACCTCTTCGTGGTTCTGACATGTTCTTTAAATATTGTAATGGTTCTCAAAAGAGTTACTGAATTTTAGGACGTTTTTCGAGGGCTCAGGTGTGAGAGTTCTCAATCATGTCCATAGACGAGATGCGCCTTGCCTTGCATGCAAGTTTGTCTTGCGGTCTTCTTCTCTTGCATGAGGTCTCCCCGTCAGTCCGAAACACCGATAATCCGAAAATCGTATTGAAGTTAGGGCTAGGGTTAGGATTGACGTCTTTTTCAATTAGATTTTCGGACTGACGTGACGCGTGACGGTGTTTCGGACTGACGGGATGTCCCCTTCTCTTGATCGTTGGCATAGACCAGGGTAACATTCTCTGTCGTTGGTGACCAATTCTGCACATTTTATTGTTTCTCGTACTCTGTACTGTCATGCTAGATGCTTCTCTGTAAATATGAATTTTTTCGACAAAAATGTAGTCTAATTTGGCAGACTAAAAATTCAAACAACAATCACTGTTTCACTGAAAATGTATTAAAAACTCTTAAATTATTTTACATTTGCAGCTCCATAAATTATTATGTCTCCATTGATAAACTTGTAATTACGAAATAATGAATGACAAGTAAAATGACAAATTGATAGTTGTCAAAATAATATCCGTCATGGCAAAGATGACAAACGGATATTATATGGTGAAACAATGCATGCAGCAATCAACGTCATTGGGGAAGTTGTAGTGCCGCAGTTTTACTTTGTGAGCGAGTTTATAGTGCGAGTCCATGCAACCCGAAGTGCCGAGCGCGCAGCGCGAGGGTTGCTGACGTAAACTCTGCGTTCAAGGGGTCTGTTGCTTTATTAATATACTATCCAGTAGACCTCTGGATAGTATATTAATCAAGCAACAGGCCCCTTAAAGTTAAATTGTGTTAGGGGAAGTGTGAACGACCGACGACCGATGAAAGGAGGTCGAAGTCCTGCATTTTCTGCAAGGTGCAAGAATTAAATGAGCCATATGTGCCGCATCTTCAGATTACCACATCCACGGCTACCGATGGAGTGGTTTATTCGCTTAATTAGCTGAATCAAAACTAAAACTAGATGTATATTCAGGTACATAAGTTGGCGTGATACTATTTAAGAAGCTCACCACAATATGAATTCGTTAACTATTTGTGACGTGTCATGTCAAAAGGAGACACTTTTGGGCAGGTTATCAATTTTGAGGTTTTTACATATCTTAAATATAGAGATATTTTGTTCCACAACGCCGTTTTCCCCAATGAAATCAGACATTCCTAAACGAAGATATTGAGTTTGTAAGTTATGGTAATATAAAATTGGGAATTGAGATATCGGCCTTTAAAGATATTATTGACAATGTAGGGAGTAGGAATTACCTAGAAAAATGTCTCAAAAAATACAAGATGCCAGTTATATTCCGGTCTGAAACGATCAGACAATATTCTAAACATTAATAACATCACAAATTTGCAACAAACCCAAATTGTGAAAAAATCACCCCGGGCAGATTTTTGGCTATTTCTCCATTTACGACCCTGCCCAAAAGTGTCTCCTTTTGACATGACACGTCACATTTATTAATCTTTGTTACACTTGACCAAGAAAAGACCAAACTTAAGGGTGCCGGAAAATGTGGTAATTATAAAACTTTGCATGACTTAAGGGCAGCATAAAAGACAATCCAAGCGGAAAATGCGTTTGGTTTTGATGAATTTCAAAATTCGCGCGTTTTGGTTTTGTAACGGTAACGGGTAAGCTAAATTAATCTGCGATAAAACAAAGAAATAAAACGTATCAATATTTTAAACCTTCTGCCAGCTGGAGAATTAAAACATCTTAATCCATATTTATATTTCATTCTTTTGAATTTTGAATTACTTTTGGAATGTTTAATAGGTTGTTTAAAGCTGATCATTTGCGATTATTTTGCTTGATTACAATCAGGTTTAAGGGTATTGTCCTACTCGCGTGCCAGCACGTGGATAAATATTAATATGATCAATGGTCGTGTGCGCGGGGCCCTTAGGGTCATAACTTGATTATTTAAAAATAAAATCGAAAATTGGTATTTAATTTTACATATATTTACCGAATTTCTTTAGAATTATGATTTTCTATTAGGACAATTGCATTAATATATCTCAAATGCGTTGAGGGTATTGTTTTCCTGCGACGTTTCATCATAACAATATTCAGTCTTTTGGCATTAACTTATCAGTATAGCGGACTGATTTTGGAATTATAAGATTCGACGTTTTCTCGAAATTTAGTGACCTAAGTTTGTGTATACCATCCATGTGTATACCATGATTTAATTTGAATACTGGTTTGTTGAGATTTCATTGTATCTTATCATGAACATGATGAAAGCCAATGCCAGAAAGGTCCATGGAGTGCATAAGTTTGTGATGTCAGCCGACAAATCTTTACCCCCACACAATGACGATGACGTCAAAATTTTGATGACATCACATGACATTCATGTTACAAGTAGCCTCGTGTATAATAAGACTGCAGTTGTACCATGTACCAGCTTGTACCGGTTTCACGTCATTCATACCCCACGTCATGACGTCAAAATAACATTCAACATAATCATGATGGCTATGTTAGGCCTTTACAGTCGCGCAATCACAAAACGATTGTACGCCGGTGAGCTAACCCCACTCCCCATAATCAGCACCAGCCTAGCCCCTCATCCCCGCGGCCCTCATAATGAGATACCGTTTTTCTGGCCCCGCCCGCCCCTCTGCCGTGATTTCGAGTTTATGAACCTGCGAATCTCGAATACATTTTTATGCACGTTCGGGACTTTGCGTGTCCTGAATGTTTGATCATGTTGATGTCCGGATCTTTGGTTGTGTCAATTACGTTATCGGGATATCTGGCTTTCCCGTAGTCTGTACCTATATAATCCATAGGGAGAGAAACTACTGGGAACCACACACTTTCGGAAACCATTCACCGCTTCGCGGCTCGTATTCGCCGCTCACCCCCTTGATCGCGAGTCCGACACTATCGCGAGTCAGTCTTTGACAAAGACTAGCTTTCCCATAGAATATCTGGCACCATCAGGGATATATGTGGGTTGATCCTAATCCACAGATTCATGGAATGCGTTCCAGAATCAGTGATTTATGGTTGAGGATCATGATCTTGTTTTCATCATGATCATTTTCATACAGCAAACGAGGGGATTATGACTATAAAGATGTATGGCAAGTAGCCTATACTTTTTTTGGCGCTAGTAAAAAGCGCGGAGCAGATAGGTCCCTGGGAGTGACATAAGCAGTGATAAGGTCCATGACCCATTACCATCTATCAACCCATGACAATATGAATATCAAGATTCATAATGCACTGATTGGATAATTAACATAACACACGGCTTGTAATGAATTCAAATTACATAAATGAGAACCGAATATCGCATGTCGATCTGCTCCAGATTTTAGTACGAATAATATTAATGCTTATATCATCGCATTTTTTTGTAACCAATTAAGAATGACAGTTTCAAGGCACTACTTTTTTGACATTTTCTAATGAAGTATGACATAAACTAAGCCATATTATATCGCCTAATTCTCACAAATCTCTTTGATGTATTTCCAAGGCAAAGTTAACGCCCGAGGATGAGTTTCGAATCTTTTTAGCATGTTTTAAATCCATGAGTTGGACGTTTTGGATCATTAATGTTGTCATGTTCATGATGTTGGAATCGGGTCAAGTGGATCATCGCACTGTCATGTGATGCGGATGAAAGAACCAGGCAGATCGATGTTTTTGAAAGGGGGGAGGGTCGCTCATGAAAAAAAATCCAGTTTGCTCCGCACGCCCAAATTTTACGACAAATGCAATCTCTAAGTTGGGCATTGCTGGGGAGCGAACCCCGCGCCACCGTATCGTAGTCGGAAAATTTAGTCTCCTCTGCCGCCAGTTTTATTTTACAATAGATCTCTTCAATGAACATTTATTGATGTATTCATGAAGACCTAAACCAAAATGTGGAATCAAGAAAGCCTCTTTTCAGGGAAGTTTGCCACTTTGATTCGGTGGAATTTCTGCTTCCCCAAATAAGCAATACATAAGAAATTGTGAAAATGGTGTCTTGGTGTCATATGTAAGACATGGCAATAGACGTGTCTTGAAAAATAGAAATAATCGAAAATATAACTGACCAATAAAACATAAATTAAGACACAAAGACACGTCTTACAGCCAGACATGTCTCCCAATTCTCGCGATTCCAAATACAGCGCGCCACCAACGACGGCAGTGAAAATTGGCTTGGGGTCGACAGTTTTTCATCAACCATAGCTGACCATTGTGATTATTACTCTAAAAACACAATGTTTTATAGTACTTTTTGAAATTTTTTGAGATTTTCTGTGTTGAAGTGAAATATTGCAGTTTGATATTCACAGATGTCCTTTTCTAAATCCCGCAAACTTGACGTTGATACTAGGTGTTTCCTTTTTGTTATACATTTTCTAAAACCGCCCTTTTTTGTTTTTAAACTTTGCGATGCTTTTCAGCCCGATACGCGCGAGCCTAGTCAATGCGAAGTAGGCCTAGGCCTGTCCTTTTTTTAATGGAAAACGCATAGGTTTTATTTTGGTTATTAGAATAAATTGTTTTAATTCTTTCTGAATTTATTGTTTGTTCAATACGATAATAATATAACACCAACATCCATAGGCCTACTATAGGTGTTGCATTTTTGTAATCGAAGGCGCTTATAGCGGGCCGCCGCGCGGGATAGGCCTACCGCAAAGAAATTCAAGTAAATTTTTAAAAGATTCTTAATGTCTCATTACTTATAAACATGCATCACATTGGTTTGCCGTTTTTGTTATTATTGTAATTGTTTGATTTGTCCTTATTATATTTGTGGCGCCCTCTACGGAGGGGCCACATATAGGCATGTACTTTGTGAAAGGCTTCTAATTTCAGTCTTGCTAGATTTACTCCTTAATTGTTTTGCTAAAATTATGCCCTTGCTCAGAAATAAAACCACAATATGCTTGGATTTTATTTTATTATTGTTTTCTGATATGCACGGGATAAAATGATGTGTGTATATTCTTTGTTTAAAATACAAAATTAATGGACTTAAAAACACCAAATAACCCGTGACCTTTGTATGGTTTAAACCAGTTTACCGCCTCTTAGAACCCGATAGACGGTGACATTTGACCATTCTAATTATGTATGTTTTGAACATGTTTGCACATGAACTAGTTGTTTACAGTGTGAAGAATCTACAACATACTCATCTATCAGGGCACAGTTCTTTAACCCCAATACATTTGTGCATTCATTGAATGACCTTTGAAAATGTGAGTACAAAAACTCATACTTTGCAAATTAAGGTCAAATTTTGCACTATGATTGTTTAATTAAGGTTATTGATATTATAGTGATTGCACACAGTGCACCTAATCCTTAAACCAACACCAATTAATTATAGTTGACCAACACAACCACTGACCAAACATGAAATCACTAATGGTTTATGTGCTTGAATACAGCTCAGTATCTTTGTGGTGACTATCTCTGATAAAAAACAAAACATCAATTAACGAAAATCAATCCTGGTCAGCAGAGAAAGGAATAAATTTGGAAGACATGACTGTGTTGAAGGTCAGAAGTTTATTTGCAAAAATAATATTTATTGTAATATGCCTAACTGTTGGGAAGGGTTCCTAGCAATGTAAAGTGAAAAGAAACCCCAATGGCTATTTTGTCTGTTTAAAATAGAGTTCTATGGCCGACTTAAAGTCATAATTATGACGTAATTTTGTTATTTATTAATTAATTTTTAGCAGAATTAATAACATAAAAATGGGCTGTGCCCGTTTCATGAAGAATAACGATCGATCTTACCCTTGATTTAACAGGCCTGTCAATTTCTTGGTATTGTTTGATATGAAAGGAGGGTATGATTGTTTTGTATTAAGTATTTCCTAGCCTCGCCTCTCTTAGCCACATGGTTGGCTACAAAAGACACAGAGTAGCCTATACCTTATAAACTGGCATGAGTGCGCCGACCCCAAGTTTTCAACATTTCAGGATTGTTTCTGGACGGAGGTCGGGTGAAAAACGAAATTACGTTTACATGACTTTGTCGAATTCGTCGTGTGACAAGAATGAGTGTGTATAGATGACTAGGGGGAAGCTTACTTATTTGTGTCTTCTAGTTATCCATCATATACCCTAGGCCCTGATAACGAAATTCAACAATATTCAATATCCAAAGCAATATCCTCACTACAACGGCCCCCAAAACAGAACTCCCACCCACATAATCGCAAATTGACACAAAGCTTCATTCCATGAAGCATTTCTCTCATTTGATCATCTTCTACTCTTCCCTAAAAAATCATTATAATACCAAATCTAATCACCATGGAATTCACCATATCCCGTCCAGCTCACATTGGGCGCCACATTCCTTTTTTAAAGGAATTTTTATTTTAGCCTAAATTTGTATTTTTAATTGTATTACTATCAAACATTAAAAAAATTACGATCACAATAAAAACACTTTGTAGGCATAGCCTACCGCATAGGCCCTAAAAATAACATTTATTTTTTGTTAATATTTCAATTTTAGACTTTAATGCATAAGTTCAACAATACCTCATAGAGTTCTAGCATTATAATAAAGATGAAGAAAGTTTCAAACTGCATGCAAAAGAGTACATGAATTTAAAAGATCATTATTTTACGGCATAGGCCCATCAAGAAAATATGCATGAAAAACTCCATAACTTTAGAACCAAGTATGCTAGACCTTTGGTGTTTTCACAGTAACACAATTTTCAAAAATGCCTCTTTTGCCCCCCATGAACCAAATCGTGTCACAATTAAGGTTTAAATTTGACAATTGTCATGCCCGATTTTAATATTAATTCATGTTTCTTTTTCATATTTTATTTTCATATACTGTTTCCCCTTTTCATAACCCAAGGAAATTTACTCTTAATGTAGGCCTAGGCCTACTCCCAATTAAAATAGCACACGTTGGTTGGAATGAGTTTCTTTTTAGTCATATCATATCGGTCGGCACAACATTGAAAGATCAAAAACTGTTTCGACTAAATATTCAATTGGGCAATTTTAAACGCCTAGGCCTATACATGTTTTTTAAAAAGAAAAAGAAAAGGGGAAAGATTAGATTTTCTTTTTCTTTCTCATGAAATTATAAGTCAACACTGTGAAAAGAACTGAACTGTAGTGTAGCCCAACCTTTACGGCATTGTGGACTAAATTGGAAAGGTTTAAATTCGGAGGGTCGACATTTCTTGCATATTAAATAATGGATCAGGCCCATGGATCAAGGACTCAACCTACAAAGTAAAGAGGTCAAATCTGGGGATGGACTTTATTGGAGGGGTGAACGCATTGTTTAGGCCTGCTTCATTTGAGACTGAAGGGGCGAACAGGGACACCCCCCCCCCCACACACACACACACACCAATTTACGGTGAAGAATATACTGTACAATAAGGGACAAAACAAGATAACTTAACAATGTAGCTTAACAATGTAGTTTGGAGGCCATTATAGGCCTAAATGAAAATGAAAACATGCCTATTCATACAGAAGGGTAGGCCTATTCGAGTCCCCGCACCAAATTTATTGAGGGGGCTGAGCCCCCAGCCCCGATTCATTAGCCTATGTAATTTTGTTGACAGAATTGCACCACAAGAGTTTATTTTAAAAATTAACAGGTTTATTTGTTTAGTGCAAGTATATCTGATATATTTTCTCCCGACATTATACATTGGGGCCAAAGTGTTTTGTTTATGGCTATATGCTATAGAAGGAAATGGCTTCTAAATTTACCACCTTTCGTGATCATACAGTAGGCCTACATCATGCTACAAAGAGCGTTTCAAAACGTCACACGAAAAATGCTTTAAAACAATTAATTCATATCTATTCAAGTTTGTAAAAGGTTATAAATGTAAAACATCTATAGGCCTAGGTTAGGAAAAAAAATAAAAAAATAAAAATAAGACAAGCGTTCAAAACATTTATGAAAACCAAAAGCTTTTGTCTTAATCATGTATCACGCATGGTATAATTATGGGAAAAGTTATCCAAACAAGAAATAAAAAAGATTTAGATTAAATTTCCTGTTTGAAATTGTCTTGCATCAAAAGCATTTTCTATCATAGGCCTACCCAAACTCGAAATTTGACATTTTGACATCGGGTTTATAGGCCTAGATGGTCGATCAGAGACATCAACATTTTTGACATCGAGTTTTAACCGTAGATGGTTGAATAGGAATAGAGTACATTTGAAATTCGAAAACGTTTTAATCGTATTAAAAAAAATGCTTTACGCTGTCCATGCTGGTAAAATATGTACCGGTATTGAATATTTCGTTATTCTAAAAATTGAGAATTAGGCCTCCTTTACTTAAAACAAACAAGGTTTAAAAAATTTTTTTTTAAGGATATATTCATGAGGGTCTAAGTAGGCCTAGGCCTATCCCCAATCACTGATTTTTCAGTGTTTTCTTTTCTTGTAAACGAGAGCCTAAAGTATTTTCCCAAGCGCCTCGGATCGGGTTCGGAAAAGTTTGAAAATAAGGGTTAATTGATGCCCATTATTTTGTGTGGGAATAGGCCTAACACTCTGAACATTCACAGATGTAGGCCTAAACCATGACTGTCGAAATTAACTTTAAAATGGAGGCAGAAAAAAAAACATTAAAAAAATATGTACTTTACGCTGTCCATGCTGTTAAAATATGTATTGAATATTTCGTTATTCTAAATATTGAGAATATTAGGCCTACTTTACTTAAAATAAACAAGGTTTAAAAATTGGGTTTTTTTAAGGATATGCATGAGGGTCTAAAGTAGGCCTATCCCCAATCATATTTTTTTAATCAAGTCTATTATTGGCCTTCTTACCATGCTTACAACAAAGCTTAAAGACCTGAAAGTGTTTTCTTTTCTTGTAAACGAGAGCCTAAAGTATTTTCCCAACACCTCGGAAAGTTCGGAAAAGTTTGAAAATAAGGGTTTAATTGATGCCCATTATCTTGTGTGGGAATAGGCCTAACACTCTGAACATTCACAGAGGTAGGCCTATACCGGTAGGCCTAAACCATGACTGTCGAAATTAACTTTAAAAAGGAGGCAGAATTGGAAAAAAATCGTCGGAGGGTTGAATTAACAGCTGATCATCATCAACGTAAATAAACAAATTTGAGTAGGCCTAATCGATAGCAACACTCGTTACGTTTCCAGGGTCGATGGTTCATCGTCGACGCGTCATGGATGTCGACTTTTACCCATGATGCTCTGCGCGAAGTTGATCAGCCAGGCGTGATCGTAGGTGGCGCGCTGTATTTGGAATCGCGTCAATTGATGACAAAAGACACGTCTTAGAAACCGGAAATGTCTTGCATAAAAACATGACTTGTGACTAAGTGTTTGCAAAGAGCCATTAAATTTGAACATATCTTGTACAGAGACATGACTAAATAAGATACATGTCTCCCAATTGATGACACATAAAGTGTCTTTTGCCAGGATTTTTACAGTATGATTGCTATTTCTAGCGAAATGTGGCTTGCCCAGGCAATATGGAAATCTCCTTTTTTGATAACCATAATATAACGCGTGGTACGTGCGGATAAGGCGTATGGCAAAATGCGCCAATTATCTCCTTCTTTGAACCGTTACGGGGGACATGATTTGTACATGAACTTGATGAATTACTTTCCTCCAGATCCCTCAATCATGTCTAAAACGATGCACTTAAGTACAATTATGTCGCAATAAAACATTATTTGCAATTAGCCCCCTTATAAATGGTATAATAAAACAATCGCTCTTTTCGGCAATTTTACCACCACAACCATCATGCGGTTATCATGGGTTTGGGTAGAAAGTCCATTGTCATGACTAAACACTAAGTAGTCCTACTTGATAGCCTATAAAAAAGTCTAGAACATTGACTTTATATTGGGCTATGTCAAAATTATTTGTTCATGATTTTCGTTTGTTTGTTTGTGTGCGCTGTTGTTTTTGTTTGTATGCCGGTCGGTTTGGTATAATAAAGCATTGCAGTGCATCGCGTCGAAGACTAAAATGACGAGAGATGCGAGGGGAGGAGCGGGGAAAGAAATGGAGTAAAAAGAGAACGTGAGCCAGGGAGAGAGGAGAAAAGTGAGAGTGAGTATGGCCGGGGCGGGGAGCATGAGCATGGTAACGGCCATATGGACTGTGATGGAGAGAGAGTGGGGAGGGAAGGACCCTTATATAGGATGGAGAAAGGTGGGAGAGGGAGAGGGAAAGAGAGGGGGCGTCGGCGAGAAGCATAAGAAGAGCCTGAGTCTTGAGCTGGAGAGAGGGAGGAGAGAGAGACAAAATGGACATTTCGTTGAGAGAGACATGCAGTGTGGGCATGACGGTGGATGTCAAATACTAGCTTGACATAGAGAGCGTGAAGAAGAGAACAGGAAGTTGTGGGGAAAAGACAGGAATACGAATCGCAAATGTAGTGTCAAAATGAGATGCATGCACGACGTATCCGGTAACGGAAAGAGAACGTTGTATTCGTGCGCTCAAAACGATTGCGAAATTAATTAAAAATTTGCTATTAACATATGATTAATCCGAGAACAATTAAGTCAAAAGGTACGTGAAACATTAAACGATTCACATGTATCATGGGCGTCAATCCGGGGGGGGGGGGCACGGGGGACGTCTCCCCAGTCTCGGGAAGGCATTTCATGCCGAATGCCCCCCCCCCCTCCCCACATTTAAGCCGGATCGGCCGCGCTAATGACATGTTTACACATTTATATACATCCAGAATAGCTCAGAATATATACATGCATCCAGAAAATAGACTCATTGAAAGCTACTCCCTTTCATAATCATGTAGGACTAAACCTATGTACCATTGTATACAATGGACAAGTTGAGGACAGAGCGTTGACAACAATCTGGTCATCCCCCTGAGCGAACTTCTCTGAAACAATCGTGTGATTCAAAACCTCACAAGTGCAATATTTTTCCGTGAACTTGTAACATTAACTCGAGTTAAGGATGTGGTTGATACCAACGGTTATTTTAGCAAAATTGTTTTCTGTCAAGGGATTTATATCTGTTCAAATTTTTTAAGTTATTTAACTTTTAGCGCTTGCAATATTATTACGACAGTTTTGGCCGACCCTTTTGCAATTTCAGTACAACAAAGTTGTGTATTGTTCAATATGTTATGAAACGTCAGAGATCTTAATTGTGTTGTGGTTAATTATTCATCGAACAAAATTGTGTCGAGTGAACACAATAAAATAATACAGTAATTGGTTACAGGCCTAATTTATAGTCAAAAGTGAAGTTCGAAACTATACAATAAGTGAAATTGTGTGGCTTTCATCAGTTAACACTTTTAGTCTTCACTAACAAATTCTAAGAATCTACCGCTCATATATACAAGTTCATGATGATTCATGGTATTAAATACACTAGCATACTCCACACGACACACACGAGCGAACTAGTGCGCAGTACCCATATCTGACTTCATCGCAGCCATGCCCGGCCCATCTCAAGCTTTCTTGCGTAATAATATGTTTAGCTACTTTTCTAATGAGAAATTAAAAGCCTCGTACTTGTGAAGCCACAATCCACAAACTTGACAAGGTAAGGTAGAAAATTCGGACATTGTCTATGCAAATATAATACGCCAACCCACAATTGCGCAAAAGAGCCTAAATATGGAAGCCCTATAACTATAAGGCCGGTCATCAGGGAAAATGGACTCTTGGTAAGCAGGTCAGGGCGGCAAAGACCACGAAGACGAATTTTGCAATGGCAGACCAGGTATTGTCTCTCAATAACGAAAGCCGATTTTTGAAAGCTCTAGACATCAGCATTTAATCCTGGAATTCGGCAGGGATAATGCTCTCAAGACCAATCAAGATACGACGCGATCTGAGTCTAATTTGCGTGAGAATTTTTCATCGCACCCACTCGGCCATTCAACCCTTCAACGAAATGATGCGATTTTAAAAGCCTCAGTAATTTGCGTGAGATTTTTCCTTGGGTCTACGTTCATTATAGTCCGGCCATTCGGCCAATCAACCCTAATCCCTGTGGTTGTCCTGCATCATGGACTATTTGGGACATCAGATCATCTCTAACGAAGCCATAAAATTCCGGCCAATGACCGGTATCTGATCTGTATTGTCAGAGCACCAATTTGGTGCTTGTCGCCTTTAATAAAGATGGCATTGTATATCATCAAAATTATTATCTTATGACATCGATATGGTTGGTTTTAATTCACGATAATGTAAACTGAGTAGAGATGGGCGTAAAACAAACGGCATACTTTCATTTTTTGACAAGAAAAATGTGATTAATAAGAAAATGGTGTTTCGCTGGTGTATCGGGCACGCGACCGCGTGGGGCAGAGGTTAGACCTGAGGTATCTGCCCTAAGGGGCGTCCCTAGACCCTCCTTGAGATACATACGCGAGAAGGGAAGGGACTGTTTTGTAGTTCATTCGAGGTGAAAATTTACCTGTAAATACTCAACAACACCCGAGTATAATCGCCATGGGCCAGGTGAAATCATGGTCAATTGATATTATCATTTTTAATTTGGATGAGAGTGAAAACTTTTATACCTGAATTCGTCGGCCATTGCCCTTTACTGAATTTGGCGCGAAAATTCCCGCGGGATTGCCACCCCGCTGCCATGCCTACACTTCAAATGATGATCATGTTCCTTCGGGGTTGCGTGAATATTATGTTCTTTTAATCGTGTTTTTGTCTTGATTTTTTCTTGCAGTCAAGTTAGCTCAATTGATAAGGCGTTCGACTATGGTGCGAGAGGTTGCGAGTTCGAACCCTGCGGTGCCTAGTACTATCACATGGAAAAATTGAGTTTGCTTGAAATTCCCCTAGACAAGGAACTCACTGCTAATTGTCTCGTTGTAACCCGTACGAGCTGATCCAGGTTGCGAAGGTTAGCTGTGGAATGTCTAGGGTGTGCGCTATTGAAGCTGCAAAGTCCATGTGTTGTTGTCAAATGGTTTATGGAATGATGTGGGGCCGTAGTGGTTAGCGACAACCTGTAAATCTGAGGCTTGTGGATCAACGTCTGTAGGCGTTGTGCCTGTGCGTAGCGCACTATCTGCGTATTTTGGTAGGGCCCATTTATTGTAGGCCAATATTGATTGATAAATAGTCTAGGCCTACATGTATAATTATATTGCCTAATGTTCCCTATGTGCATAGCATAATTATTAATGATCAAATAAATGGTCAACCCTGGTGGTCAACATACAAGGGGAACAACATACATGTCGAACTATAATAATTATACTTTTCCATGTTCTCCAATCCATGAGCATTCACCACAACTTGAGTTATGCCAAGAGTCGTACAAGCGAGCTCATGACTGTTTTGAAACAAACATTATTTTGGGTATAATCTTGGTTAAAACCATTGTACCCACAATTAAGCTCGAGGTGTAATCAAATTAGTAAATATTATAACATTAATACACCAGCTGCCTTACAAACATTGATATACTCTATAATCGTGATAATAGTCATATTGTCTCAATTTTGTCCAGTTCAATAAGTTCCAGTTCCTGTCCTTTGTTTCAGACTTTTACCCCTCCTTGTTGAACTCTGCTCCCTCCCGAATTCCTCCCCTCTGGTCAAGCTCCAAGCATTAAATGACCGAGACTTTGCAGTAACAGGTTATTTTGTTATCAGGCCTTTGCCCCTCCCCTACCACAGAGTTCCATAGTTATCCATTGAACATAGTGCCACTATCCTCGCCAATGGTTTTAATGTCTGCGGTTCTGCATAATGTGGAAGGAATAATTAGCAATGGCTCCTTCCTCGAACGCGGCAAATTTAAATTAATAATCATTGTATTATATGTAAAATAATAACCACTAATTCGAATGTAATCCTGGGGTTACAGAATCACCTATATTAATATATGCATAATAATTATGGTGTAAATTAATTTGTTTCAAGGCCTTCCGTTTGGCGCGGTGTTGTGGTGGCCACTTTTCGTGTCTGCATTCGGAAATGGCACTTAAAATAGCCTACTGCTATTGTAGCTCTATACTGAAAATGCATGAACGTATGTAAGTGTATATTTTATTTATGCAAGTTTACAGTATATCTTACTTATATCAACAATAAAATCACTATCGTCATTGATTAATTTTAATAATATGACACTGAGATGAAGTTGAAATAAATACATGTATATATAGTAGGCATAGGTTATAATAGTATTCTAATAGAGCTATTATTACCTTCCCAGCATGCAAAAACGTTTTAAACGGGTCATATTTTGGACTTTTGGTTTGGTAAAAACGTTTTAATAACATTCAGTGTCCTGTTTTATAAAGGTAAACGTTTTAAACTGTTTAGTATGAAAACACATTACAACAACATTTTTAAAATGTGAAAATGTTATTGTATTAATTGTAAACATGGTAAAATATTTTTGGCTAACATTATTTTGCTAAATATTTCGTCAACATAAACACTACTTTAGTATACTTTGCAGACATTTTTTCAAAGATGTTTTTGAATGTTATGAAAACGTTTTATACCCTTTATGTATCCTTTTTAATTTATAAACCGACATTTAAAACGTTTTCTGACACTCTTTTTGTTACCTTAGTGTCGAATAAAGTCGAAAACATCTTTTTTTTTGTTTGCTGGGTTCTTCTTTTAAAGATAATAACGGGGAAGGACGACGATAAAATCGTAATTATGGTCATGATGCAGGTCTTTCGCAGTCTTTTTAATCTCCTTTGGTTTGCTCCCGATGGCACTCATTATGAACCTATTTCACTGAAGACCTGCCGACAGAGCAGCGAGACATTTAGAACATTTTCTTTATCCGTGCATGTCACGCATGCTTATAACAAAATTTGGGCTTGGTTAATCGCCTCTGTTGCTTATTTTGACACTAGCTACTCTGTTTTTCTTCCTCCAGCATCCCCTAGATTCAAACGTTACATCTTCCCTTGCATCGTCGCGGACACAGACACCCAACACAATTATTATTACTTCACCCAAAGTTGAACACAGTTACCGTGCTTCATGGGCCGTAACGCAATTCACCTTATGGCTACAAACCACCGTGCAATTGAACAATTTTCTTCAGCGTAACTGTTACGCGGTAGTTTGTTGGGGGCAAATCGACCAGAACAAATTGGGCCGAAACTGGGGGAAAACTTGGCCCTAAGGTTAGTAAAAGCAGCGACATACAACGACCCAGCGTGGCGTGTGGTAGAGGATGATGCTCTTTACAAGTGACAATGTCAATGAACTCCAAAGGTTTTTTATTAATTTTCAGAGCTATATATATGATAGTGTTTTAATTCTCTTCTCATGCTTGTTTTAAGAAAAACCTTTTTGTTTTTATTCACATCTAAAATAGAAGCACTACGCAATGATATGAAAGAAGCGATACGCAAATGTCACCATGGTCACGTGGTTATACCAATGCTACTGCGTTTTGGCCAACTTCCTTCATCACAAGTATCCTGCCCATCCCATGCTACTTTTAAAAGATCGAACTAGTCAGTGCAGTGTCGTATACGGGAAAAGACAGCTCACTTAAATTATGAATTTAAATTGTAACTTTCGACTCCATCCAATTCCACAACTTCTTACTCACATCGCTCCATCAGCAATATGTAACTCGCCCAATCATGCGCGTCAACTCGCTAACTTGAAACTCGTCACTATACACTGATGACGTAATAATAGTTATTCACTCCTGCTGGACCGCAATAAAAAGTTGTAATGCAGCAAACAAATGCAATTTCTATTTAAATTCAGGAAAACTATGTCTTCTTCATGTTTTATTCATAAAAAGTAAATAAGTAAAACACTTTTTATGACCGGTCGCTCGAGTCTCGCTATGATGAGACCCATTTTATTGTTACGATTTCCTTTGAGTTTCGGATTCGTTTGTTGGGCGTAATTTTGCCGACTACAATTATTCCATTTCATGCATCATTTACAATTTACATTAAATTGTAATTTGCTTTCATAACAAATAGCCGATGTAAATAAATTCTCGTGGGTAGGTAATGTTTGCGACATGTTTTGTTAGCATTTAGCATTCAAATAGACTTCTATTCTATGTAGTCCACTTGCCCATTGTGCATGCTCTGGCTGAGTATTATTGCATACAGCATTATCATAATGCATAAAACTGTATTAATTTGTGTACACTTGATAGATTTTCTCATCTGATCTTTTCTGTCACCGTACTCCCTCTGCTCATGCTGCTTGTTAGCTTCTCAAATGGAACCGAAAAGAATAAAACTGCATGCAACTTGCACAAAGAAACCAAACTTTTAATATGGGACAAACTCGACTTTATGGGACAAACTCTTTTGTGACATTGTCTCTGTCTGATGTGATGTCACATGTCGTGCCTCTCTTGGCATGTCTCTGCCTGATGCGATATCCCATGTCTTGCCTCTCTTGGTCTGTCTCTGCTGTCTATGTGATGTCCCATGTCTTGGCTTTCTTAGTCTGTCTCTATCTGATGTGCTTTCCCATGTCTTGCCTCTCTTGGTCTGTCTCTGTCTGATGTGATGTCCCATGTCATGCCTCTCTTGGTCTGTCTCTGTCTGATGTGATGTTCCGTGTCTTGCCTCTCTTGGTCTGTCTCTGCCTGATGTCATGTCCCATGTCTTGCCTCTCTTGGTCTGTCTCTGTCTAATGTCATGTCCCACATCTTGCCTTTCTTGGTCTGTCTCTGTCTGATGTGATGTTCCGTGTCTTGCCTCTCTTGGTCTGTCTCTGCCTGATGTCATGTCCAACGTCTTGCCTCTCTTGGTCTGTCTCTGTCTGATGTGATGTCCCATGTCTTACCTCTCTTGGTCTGTCGCTGCTGTCTCTGTCTGATGTCATGTCCAACGTCTTGCCTCTCTTGGTCTGTCTCTGTCTGATGTGATGTTCCATGTCTTGCCTCTCTTGGTCTGTCTCTGTCTGATGTGATGTCCCATGTCTTACCTCTCTTGGTCTGTCGCTGCTGTCTCTGTGTGGTGTCATGTCCAACGTCTTGCCTCTCTTGGTCTGTCTCTGTCTGATGTCATGTCCCATGTATTGCTTCTCTTGGTCTGTCGCTGCTGTCTCTGTCTGATGTCATGTCCCATGTATTGCTTCTCTTGGTCTGTCACTGCTGTCTCTGTCTGATGTGATGTCCCATGTCTTACCTCTCTTGGTCTGTCGCTGCTGTCTCTGTCTGGTGTCATGTCCAACGTCTTGCCTCTCTTGGTCTGTCTCTGTCTGATGTGATGTCCCATGTATTGCTTCTCTTGGTCTGTCGCTGCTGTCTCTGTCTGATGTCATGTCCCATGTATTGCTTCTCTTGGTCTGTCACTGCTGTCTCTGTCTGATGTCATGTCCCATGTCTTGCCTCTCTTGGTCTGTCTCTGTCTGATGTGATGTCCCATGTCTTGCCTTTCTTGGTCTGTCGCTGCTTTCTCTGTCTGATGTGATGTCCCACGTCTTGCCTCTCTTGGTCTGTCTCTGTCTGATGTGATGTCCCATGTCTTACCTCTCTTGGTCTGTCTCTGTCTGATGTCATGTCCCATGTCTTGCCTCTCTTGGTCTGTCTCTGTCTGATGTGATGTCCCATGTCTTGCCTTTCTTGGTCTGTCGCTGCTGTCTCTGTCTGATGTGATGTCCCACGTCTTGCCTCTCTTGGTCTGTCTCTGTCTGATGTCATGTCCACATGTCGTGCCTCTCTTTTCATTTCGATTAGAGTCGAAAGCTCGCAGTCACAATATATACATTTTGAATAAAAATCACAGAAATATATAAAGACAGGCCAAAAAGACGCATGTTATGCTGTTGCGGCTCAGATCTCCGCATGAAAGCGCGTGTGGTCTCAATAATCTGCACGCAGAGGGGCGCATCGTGGTAAACCCTGCCCGTGGCACTCGGTATAAAGAACTCTTTTAAACCTTGCCCGTGGACGTCGCAAGCCATTCTAGGGTCTATGATCTACGTTTGTGGTGTAAAGGTGACAACGAGAGGGGTTAAAATCTCATATCTATATTGGTAGGATCACAGGACTGAACATGCTGAACCGCCATTGCACAGCTGACGAAAAATGCTTTATTTTTTACCATCTTGACCTGAGACCAGGGCAGTGGACATAGGTCTAGTAGAGCTTAGTAGGTAGATGTTGAGAATCTAAATGAGATCTTGAGCATGTATAGTTAATCCAAATTATTAGTTGATCCCAATCAAACCATTGCATCCCATGGCGGATGTCAGTCCGTTCGGGAGGATCCCACCACTGCCACCAATGTAACATCTATACGCGTGGCCTAATCAAGCTATGAACACCACCACTGCCACCAATGTATCGTCTACACGCGTGGCCTAAAGAAGCTATGAACAACTTAACGATTGATGGATAGTATTTTTTGCAGAAGCAGAGAAGTCACATTATAAAAATCTATTTGTTCACAAGTCAACTTTCGAGATTTGTTGCTACATGTATATTATTTTAGTGTTCATGTAGCTGTACACAAAGAGAAATTTTTCCATAACGTTATGTAATTATAAAAAGTCATAATAATAAAGCTAAATTTGCCCCAAAACTATGTACTATTTACTTAATTATGTAAAAGTTTATTTTACTTAAAATTGTAAATAATTTAGTAAAAATTTCATAGTTCTGAGGTATATTTTTCTAATTATCATGAGGTTCTATATACTAACATGACGTTATGTAAAAAATTCTGTGTGATGTATAGGTCTACTAGCAGTACATAAAGCCATATTCAGGCGGGCATGGACCTTAAAAGTTTGAACCTCATTAGTGAAAGTCACTCTGAGTTGAGTCCACATTGTGGGTTTATCATTATTGAAACCCCTGATGCTAAGTGGCTAGTGGAACAATACATTGGTCTTTTAAATGTTGCCTTCATATGTACTACTCGGCACAATTTGATTGAGTGGTTTTTTCACCCTTTGGGAAGACATCATTTGCAAATTATTTGTCTTCGTCCATCTTCGAAGTCATCAACAAATGTTCACCTTCTGGCCTATGACCAGACTCCAATCGATTGTCATGATTTTGTGACAACGAGCTTGCAGTGGCTGTTCATGGCGCCGTGGTCTACCAAAATCCTGATTTCGATTAAATGCTCATTGAAAACATTCAAACAAAATAATGTTTAAAACAGCTAACTTTATACCCAGGACCAACTTGAATTGATTGAAAAAATACATGGTTTGTGTGTATGGTGTTGAGACAACATTCTAAATTTCCCTACAGACAATAACAACAGAATAACAACCGTGTAACAATAAGCAAAATGGCAAATCAACTTGTTTTAACAACGCCGGCACCTTACATCGTATTTCAAACGATTTTATACAGGTGAAAAACACCTCGCGGCGTGGGTCTAAAATCTACGCACCGTGCACGTCCCGTGCGGATTTTGCGAAAAGATTTTCACACACGCATCTGTTGGCAAATAACTTCATTACTCACCATGCATCTCCCCTTCCTTAAATCTAAGAAAAGCACTTTATGTACACATCCAAGTCAGGGTTTAAATACTGAATTTATATTTGCTCATCCCATAAAAGGATGCGGTGTGAAGCTAACCGTAAACACGGATTTAGTCGGTCCGTTTCAAGGGATCTGCATCCTACCAAGTTCACGGGCAGCTTTTGATGTAAGATGTAGGGGGATCAGGTATAGTGTTTGGGCCTGACACGTATTGTTCCGATCTTTAGTCACTTACGACTCTTCAAACCACGCCACGTTTACGCAGCGGCTTGTTCGAAGCTTTGCCAAGCTGGGATGAAGTCCATGCTCCAACACAGTTTTGACAACCAAATAAGATTGTTCCTCAGACCAAACCAATCATATAAGCAACTTGGCAAACGTACAAAGAAACTACGTATAGAATGGTGGATAAAATGCCAAATACTTAGAACATACTTGAGACAGCAATCACATCCAAAACTTCGAACAATGTTTGTTTTAAGGAAGACATTATTCAAAGACTTTATTCGAAATGGATTTATAACCATTTAAGATGAAAAAGAACATTTTAATGAGTGGCGTGTACCCGTAACTAAGGTTGCAAGCCCGAAGTGTGAACCCATATTCGCGTTATACAATGCGAATGTCACACTGGTGACACGATCGGCACCGCTAAGTCTTATACAAGACTAACCCAAATCCAACACCTGTGATTGGTTCAAAGTTCCACCATATGTTTAGTCTCTACGGAGTCCCTCTGATCGATTCTCCCATTTGTTTCATAAACACACTAATGTCTCTTCCATTTGCTATTTTGATATGCCTGACCACAGGCACAGTCCCTCAAAATCTATTTGACCCGAATGGCATGAAAAATAGAAATTCGATGATATTACAGATGAATTTATCATTTTCTCATCAATTTTTCTGATTCCACCTGCTAACTTGGAAATGATATGTCTATCAGCGATAAACAATGTCAATAATTGAGGAACAGGTTTTAACATAAAGGTTACGCTATAATTTCCCCGTCTGTCAGCGTTGATTTCAACTGGAAGAAAAAAGGAAAACTTGTGGTTTGAAAATGATCATGTTAAAAGGAACCTCACCTGTCATCGACAAATATAATTTGTCCTTTGTGGACTTGATTGTAATTAGCATGATCATAACCTAATCATTGCTCATTGATTACACATATGGTTGATATGTTAGGGATAATTTGGTAAATTTGTACAGTTATAAATATGATGACGGAGTTGATCAAAGTCAGGGTTAAGTTGAACATGCAGAAAAATATATTGAGCAACATGATCTGATGAAATTTGATTGGTGAAAAACATCTAGAAGAAAATGACTGTTTTGGGACTGGAGTAAACAGGTAAATATCATTCCTAACATGTGTTATTGGAGTGGTATCAGGTATGCTCCAAAGTTTATAGCAAATAAAACTGTTTTTCCCGATATGCACAGAAACGGTGAAACGTATAAAGCCTGCGTAAAAGAATTATGCAATTTTCTCAATGATTAACATGGCATGATAAAGAGTAGTATGCTCTTCTTTAGGCTAGGCCTGTAATAGCTGTTTACCATGTTTACCGATGGGCGCCAGATTGCAACACTGAAAGAATTTGGGAATCGATGAGAAAAATAATTTAGGGGTCCAGGCTCGATCAATTCGCATACCGTCTATTTTACTACTATACTTTCAATAATCAGCTAAATATTTTATCCGTTCCCTTTAGGCCTAATCATTTGAATATTAGTCATCATTGTTTTTCATATGCCTACAGCATAAGCCTATACGATAAATCGTGATATTTAAATCTTCAACAAATGTTCACAAGTGTGGTCCCATAAATAGGGGAACGTTCGTACAAACATACTGAAAAAACAATTCATACTCTTCGTAAACGGCTCGTAGTTCTCAGTTCCAATATTTTCACAATTGTTCTATTTATAGCATGCGTAATAAATATAATGAGTAGTAAAGTTACAAAAATATGTAAATAGTTTTCAATTTACTTAGCGGCACATTTTAAACGTAGCAAACATCGATAAATATTATTTGAACCATGTTTTCAGACTAACCCAAAAATCAAAGGAAATTACACGCATGTTTTGATGCGGTATCCCGAATGTATACATAGGAGTTTGAGTAGGGATTTTAAGACAAGATCGTCGTCTCAAAATCTATTTATTTTAAGCTTAAATGTAACTGATCGGCAAAGCAACTGATAAACTACAATGGTCGGCATCATAAACCTATTATTCATTAGTTTGTTTTTAAATTAGGCAGAAATGGATTTATCTGATCTAATCTTGTTACCAAATTAGTCTTGATTGATAAATCTATTATATAATTGGCCATGAATTAGGGTCTGCAATGATAAACAATAAAGCAAACGTGAAAATGTATCCAGCAATTAAGATGGTGTCAACCCTGGAATTAAAACTTTTAGGCCTCATTTACAGATAAATTGTTGGTCTAAAGTATTTAAAATCTACTATAATTTTATTTAGAAGAATGACAAACACTTAACGAATCATCTGAACAGTGACGCCAGATTTATCATGTAGGCCTAAATGCTTGCGAGAAAATGACAAAAGAGCATGATTTTGACCCGCGGACACTCACCCATCTTCCCCCTCCACTTGTTCCTATACACGGAATGTTTAGTCATATACACGGGCACACGTGTTTTGAGGTTTGAGCCCCCCTAATCTTTGCACTTCAAATTAATATTATGGTCATATTATAAAAGGAAATATAAAATTGTGAACATCCTTGTCCCAGCACATCCCTTTTTAAAGGGATTTTTCTTTTCTTTGCTGAATATTTACCGGAAAGAATTTTCCTACGCAAATTCTTGGGCATACACATAATTATTTCAGTGACCATTCGCCCATTGCACGGTCCGCCATATGCGGGGAGAGCCTCGAACTGATAATAGACATGAAAGGAAGTATTACGTAACTTTACGCAATGTTATATGACTGGTTCAATTCCCATTCATGCATGCTGCCAGATCGAGGCTCTCCTCGCATATGGCGGAACATTGCATTTTGGACCCAAAGTTAGGTCTACACGTGCGGGAATGCTTTGTTTTATATACTGGCCACAAAGTTTTATGCAAGTCTTATACATACAACATTGTCATCACTATAGGTGATCTGAACTATCACTATCATCACTTGACAAAAATTGTCAAAAATAGCCAACTTTTTTTGCTTGGAGACCAATTTGATAGCATTTTAAACCATAGATATAGCAGCACACTTTACCAAAATATTGTCACAAAAAAGTGTCATCATGACACAGGTACATCATCACAAAAAGTTGGCGTTATTTGTTCAAAGATTGTTCATGTTTTCATACATAGACAGTGGAAAATTTTGATTGCAAGGTAAGTCTGAGGTATGTGGCAGAAGATTTTATATTTATCAACACGAAAAATAAAAATAAATAAATCGGCAATGATCAGAGGCCTCATCTCGAGACGCAAATATGTGAATATGTGGTCCAATGATGTAGGCCTACTGACGCTTTTCGCGCCAAGAATTCCACAAAATGGTCATTTTTGCTGCGAGATATTTGACTGAATCACAAATAAACGTTGTACATTCAACATTGTTGAAAAGGCGCATGATGTTGTGCAAACTTTAGAGATATATGTGTTCAGGGAAGTGCAAACCGTGTAGTTTGTTCGATCAGGGTTACACTTCCCTGGTTCGATGCCACGCAATATCGAGTCTTGCAAAGTACTCCACGTAAAGGTTGCAAAAGCTCCCGAAAATCCCACTCCGCGCAAAAAGTTGCACCCACAAAATTCCTTATACCATGTACGCAAATTTTATATACGCAGTCTTTCGAAAAGTTCTGCGAAATCTGCAAAAAGCCTCGCGCAAATACTTCCGAAAATTGCCGCACAATCTGCATGGTGTTTTCGCGCAAATTATGTGTCCCTGCTCAGGTACATTTTCCTCAAGATATTTCATGTTATTTGGAACAATTCTGATTGTATTTTAAGCCTTAGTTATGTGGGAGAGAAACCTGAAGTTAAACAATGCTCCAAATAAAGTTTTCTCTGCAATTATTTCTGCATGGGCATTGGTTCTCTTCATCAACTGACAATGATAGCCAGCGTTATTTTTCCTTCACAGATTTTTCATCATGTTTTGAGATGAAACTATTCTGATTGTATTTTAAGCTTCGGTAATGCGGCGGGAACTCTTTGACAAATATTGTCAGAAAAACAAAAGTATCATCACTATCATCACGTAGCATCTCAAAATATGTACAAAGCGTTGTTTTTGCTCAGATTTTTCTTGATGATGGAGTCCCTTTTGGCGGCTTGAAGAGGATATCTGTACCGCGGATTAATCACTTTCTCTCTGTGCATTGATCCTGTTGACTTTGACACCTATGTCCAGCCTGAGGTGTCGCGGTGCAAGCGGACAGTAAAGGTTTATTTACAGAGCAAAGAAAGCTCATTACACCTTGCTTGCCCACCTTACAATTTGTCGAAAGAAGCAAAGGTTCTCTCTCATCTATTGTAATGACCACCAAAAAAAACCCGCCGAAAAACACAACTTGACCACTTAAGATAGGCCCTAAACATGAAATAAAAGAAACGAAGTTTGAACTTTATAATATGGTGATGGTCATCATCAACATGTATGATCCATGTTCGGCTTAGGAACCGGGGGGCTTGGGAGCCCAGCCCCCTGGTGCGGGGGCTGGAATACCTTTCAGCCCCCCCCAATAATCCTAGGTGAAGTTAAAAAATTTAAAATTGTGAACATGATACAGATTGGAATTGCATTTTACAGGGGATGAGAAACCAAAAATTCGATGGCGTCCTATAGCCGAAAGTCCTTTGGAGGGGAGTGGGTCAAAAGGTCCGAGTATGATTGTAAAACGGGGATCTTCGGTTCAGAATATTCACAATTTTACACTTACGTCGGAAGGGATGATCTACCTCCTAATCCTTTATATTATACCCTAACCCGAAACTTCACGTGACCCTAACCTATAAAAAAATTCCCTTTAAAAGGGAAAGCCAGCTTCAGTGCAGAAGAGGTCTTGTAATTAGTTTGGGTGGAAACTCTATTCGATATTCACGGGCTATGCTCTAAATCCTATAACTCTGTGATCCTAACCCAAAAATCCTAAATGCCAGCACAGATATTGGAACACAATATCTGTGATGCCAGGCACAAAACCCTATCTTTAAGGCCTTTTCCGACTTATGATTAATATGAACCTTCGTACTGTAATGAACTTTTCCCAATAAATTTACATAAAATTTACGTAGGCTATACTAGGAAAACTAGTGTGTATGCATTTATTTGTTGTACGACGCTGATTGACAACCCATCCATGTTGACACGCGAGGATTTTTCTTCACAGATTTGTGCGCCGTGCGTGCGGCACGCGCCTCGGGCAGACAGACAGGTATCCTTGGTATAAGAGTCACCTTACCCTGAACAAAACATTGCAGGTATAGGTAATCAACCCTAAAGCTAGTGTCATCCTTGTACCTGCATGCGACGGTGATTCGACAGGCTGACTCGGCCTTCGTCAATGGTCTACTTTTAGTATTTTGACACTTGCCTCGCGTCACAATGCTAATGGATCTAGGGTCTGTGGTCTAGGCCACAGTTGGTCTAGGCCTATAGACATGATAGATGCTCAGTGGAAGAAGGACTCAGGTGCCATTTTGGCGAAATTGACAGATTTAAAGTGTGTTTCGTATGGTCATGAGGTCAATAATAATAAGCAATGGGAAGTACGCATTTGTTCCAGTTTTCGTTCGTGAGTTACATCGTGCTTTACGAAGTCCGAGGGGGAGGGGGAGGGGCTATTACCGATTCGTCCATGCCAATTAAAATCATTAGGCTTTATTTATGCATATGATTGATTTAACTAAAAGTTCATATGTAGTAGGCACTATGGGTATTTTTCGTTTCAAGATGTTTTGGCCTACGACTTGCGAGGGGCAATCATGCATATGAGTTCTGACATACTCGGAATATGAATTTGGCTGCACACCGCATTAATATCATGATTATTATTTTTAGCATGTTATTTTCCTTGACTGGTTCTTAGACGTGAGGTCAGTGAAGTTCCGTTTTATAAAAGAAAACATAATGTTTTAATAATCAAAAATCGTGATCATTCGAGGTTTCTTCTTCTTAATCATGTTAATAACAAATCGGATTATAAAAACAAAGGCCATATTCTGCACAAAAATCAAAACCTGAACACAATTTGAGACTCCTTTGATCAGCATGAATCCTCATTATTTCGTACAACCCACTGTTGACCACGCGTCCAAATCCTGCCAGCCCATGCCAGTCACGACGTCCTGTGGACCAATTAAGACTTGTCTTGCCTGATTTTTGATACGAAACGTATTTGTTTTCATGACAATCAACTTAAAATTTCAAAATAGAACTGGTTGGTTTCTGTTTGAACTTTCGCATGGATAGAAACGACGTTGTCTGTCATATGGACTGGCACCACTTCGCGAAAGACCGGGCGAAAGGCACGCGTGCGTGCCTTTCTGTATTTCGGATGTCAAGACGTGTGCAGCCACGCGTTTGTTTTTACCTTGCCTTTAACTTATTTGTTAAATATGTCAAACTTTGAGGTTTTTCTCCCATGCACGCATTGACAGTGTGAAGACGCGTGCAGTCACGCGTTTGTTTTTACCTTGCTTTTAGCGAATTTGTTAAATCTATTTCAAACTTTGAGGTTTTTCTCCTTGCACGTATTGACAGTGTGAAGACGCGTGCAGCCACGAGTTTGTTTTTACCTTGCTTTTAGCGAATTTGTTGAGATAATCTCAACTTTCCTGTTTCTATGTGAATCTATGCCAAAGGTTTTGTCCTTTCACGCATGACCAGTGTGACCTCGTCGCATTCATGCCACTGTATTAAAACAGCAACAATAATAACCATAAATACAGAACAACACAAACAAGCAAACACAAACAAATTCAATTCAAACAGTGCGTGTCACTATGTCACAAAACAATTTAATTGTAAATTGTGAACTTTTGTCCATGTTGGAATTGTTGATTCGTTCATTTGGCAAATCATATATTTGTTACCATGATTTTGTTTTTCAGGTAGCCTATTGTTAAATCATCTTCTCTGATTAAATATAGTAGGCTATACTGAGTATAAGTGAAAGTAATAAGTGAACGTGATTAGTGATATTGACCTGTATAACTAATCACCAAGTTCTTAATTAGCTTTAATTGGTAGTGCAATGTTTGTTATACAGACAAGACAAGACAAGACAAAAAAGACAACCAAACGTAAAAGGGACAAATTATCTATCAAAGTAGATCCGTCACACCATGATCAAGTTTTTGTGTTATTGATCGAGTCTCTGTTTAACTCAAGGATTCAACAACAACAATGGTCCCACCAGACAAAACAATAACAAGAAAAAGGTCGAGGAGGTTTAAATTTCGTGATATAGAACTCACATATCAAACCACACCCAAACTAGGGCGTTACCCCATGATGATTCTTGCACGTGTGTGGACTAATTAAAAAGGTTTTCATGCCGTGACGATTTCAAAAATTTGCTAATTACTACAACAAGACATTTGCTTTAGATGATATTGTATTTCTTTAGAACGGGTTTGATCTAGACCCTATGGTTTGATGTTGATTAAAGCCAGAGGTGGAATTATGAACGATGTAACCCTTTAGAATCCTATGTTCCTACAGCTACACAATAGTCATATTTTTGTCACATGTCATCCGTAAACAGGCAAAACCACAGAGGCAAAACATAACTGAACGATTAGAATTTGTATATCTATTTACCCTGCGCTTAAACGTGACGTAAATATGACGTCGTTTAAGCAAAGTCACGCGGGGAAATGTCAAAACGTCTTGCGTTCAAGCTCATGATACATCTTTAAAGCTGAATTTATACTCCATCGCTGAGCAACGATCGATTGGTTTCTAGCCAATGAGGCATTGCGTCGGGGAAAGTACGTTATATAATTCATTCCCGGGGGTCACTCCCATTGTGGCCTGTCACCATCCGCGATAATGAAAACGCGTAAAAAGGGTAGTTTTTCGTGGGTAAGCACGATACGCGCGTAACGCGTTTAGGGTGTCAAAACATGATAATATTGGAAAAAGGGTAGCAAAATTGCAATTGCTAATACGCGGAAATGAAATTTAGGGTATGAAATTTGATGCAAGGAATAAAATCCCTGTTTAGGGTATTATTTTTAGCAAAGGGTTAATTCCTGGTTTGGGGTGTTTTTAAAAAGTGGATTATCGCGGATGGGGAACAGGCCACAAGGGGAGGGACCCCCCCGGAATTCATTGGTCAAATATCAATCGCTCGTCGCTCAGCGATGGAGTATAAATTCAGCTTTATATGCCATTCTATAGCCCACTGTGCACACATGTATGAGATTCTACTTTCGAGCCTACCCCGACTCCGAGTTTGGACTGTTGATGGCGCTTGTCCAATTAAAACAATGGGCCAAATTAATTCAATCCACTAGTCTCTCTTGCCGAAGCGGTGCGGCGGGCGCTAGACAAAAGCAAAGGAAACATCTGGTTATGGTCAGCATCGACATTTTGATAGAAACGGGGCTTGAAATAGCGAATTAGGTTGAACTTGGGAATTCCCAAATGGTCTGGCTAGACCGCCTTGGCCCGGTCATCATGGTCATCCTCAAATAAACAAAGTCTCACAGTCATGGTCACTCCAATATCATTATGATCATCGATTGAAGGGTCTCGCAAAAGGTTAAGCTGGTTAATGGAAGTAAGCACTTCCCACAAACGCATGAAATTCACTACAAGATTGACATTTTTTTGGCGGTATTTTCCCACGTTCTCGAAATTACATCACACATCATCATTATGAGTGAGCTGATTCTGTCATCCGAAGTGCTAATGTTCTAATCGAGCATTTGTGTTTTGGGGTACATGGGATGGGACTATACCAAAACCGAAGATGTTTTAGTCTTGGACTACTATGCATATCTTAAATTTGTCATGATTGTCGCGAGCGTTCACTTGGCATTAGCTGCCTCATGTTTTTCATTGCCAGTTTTAATATTGCCCATTGTTGTCTTTGTTCTACACATACAGTCTCTGGACGTTATAGTGGCCATGTCGAAGAAGGGGCAACATCTCTATGCGGTCGAAACATTTTGGTGTCAGGCGTGGGAACTACGCTCAAAGTTCCATCAACATGTGCCAGATGACTTGACGACTTGAACCTTGGGCGCGAAAAAATACACCGAAAACCGTGAGATTCTGCCTCCAGTTATAGGTACGCAGTTCATATCCCGAGGATGTGATTCTCACTGAAGACGCCCTCGCATGACCCTTTACCGTCCCAGTTGATTTGACTTTGCCCATGGACCATACTGCTTTGTCCTAAAGTTTGGGAAAGAAGCGTTGGGTCAAGCAAAATCGACACGGCGATCAGAAAGTGCCCACGGTTTTTAGTGATATTCGTTTTCATCTTCTTTGTAACAAAATAGGTCATATTATTTTGAAAAGTGTCGTGATCGTGGTGATGTTCCCCGGCTGTGCACATCTGCACCTTCTTCCTTCTAGGGTTTATTTTCATAGGGTTTAAGTAGGTCAAAGCAGGTATGATAATGCGATACCTGGGCCTACCTACATTCATGAGAAGACACCTTTGGGTAATACGCCACGATTTACCACCATCGTCGTTCACTACCTGGGACTATTCACTTCAACATTTTCGATTAAAAACAATAAAACTTTCATGCGCTATCGAAGCTGCTCTTTGGTTAATTTAACAGACTCTAAATATTGCATCTCGATGCTCAAAAAGCATTTGATGCAAATTAAGTTGATGCAATGGTGATAAGATTAGGGCTCAATCTGTGGACTCAATACTTTGGTATTCGTTTATGTTATTCTGCTCTGGTCAATTGTAATTATATTCCGATGCTCAAAAAGCATTTGATGCAAATAATGTTGATGCGATGACAAAGATTAGACTCGATATCCGTTCATGTATCAAACATCACTGATTTGTACCGAACTGTCAACAATAACAACGAATTTTCTGACTGTGACACAAAGACTGCTGTCAAGACTATCGCACTCAGCCGGGATCAGTGCGGCGGACTCGGACGTGGATTGGTTGAAAGTTCAGATAAGTTCTGCTGGTCGTGTGTAGACTTGTAAAAGTCCTTACAATAATCTCGTGTTGCTATAGTGCAGCAGTGAACATGGTGAACACCAACTCTATGCTACGGAGCTGCAGCGTGCTGATCGAAAACTATCAACTGCAAATTATTTCACTTATATGCATTAAGATAATTCATCTATAACATATTTTCGTGGAGGTAAAACCATGAACTTCTTATCAAAACACTCTTTTACGGGTAAAAATATCAAATTCTATACAACTATTTGCAATTATCCAGCTTATTCAATCCAGTCAAAGACAAGGACACCTATCTGAATTCCCATCAAATTGTTCAATGTAGTGTTTATAATTTACATTAAATTGCCTATTGCTAAAAAAGAAAGCGTGCCCTGAATGCAACCAGCCGATCAGATAATAAACACAGACCAATATCACCTTCCACTTTTTCAATAAACTTTTCTAAGCCGAATTGGCTATCCAAGCTAAATATTTAGCTCGAGAAAATTAGCACCGTTTAGGCGCTTAACATGCTCAAAGCACCCGAATATGTGCTCTCCCTGGTGCTTTTGTCTCATTAAAATATCACTTTTCAGCGATTATTCCGCATAGTTTGAACTTGATTTGTTGGGCTTGTTTTGTTTAGATTCAATTTTCAATGAAGCAGAAACGAGCCTTTTTCTCAAGATGAGGCTTGTCTACTGAGCATGGTAGTCATCACGGCTTCAATTGGGTAGAAGTAACTTATTATTGAATCCTTCTAGTACCCAACAGGTACTGGCTCCTCCAGACTCCTGTGAAACACTATCAATTTAAGGCAATCAAGGAGAACAATTTGGTTTTGAAATTAAGCTATTGACAATTTTTTATGAGAATTTTCTCGTCAATTACGCATTAATGCCTTTTATTATTTTTGAAATATTGAATCCCACGTACTGCGACCTCTTCACCAGTGGATGACCTGCATATATATTTGTTTACATTATTTTTTGAATAAGAAAACCATTGTTTCTTTTTACATATCATAAGAAAGAGCGTTTTGTTCATAAAACAATAATATTACTTCAAACGTTTTACTGATCCCTGCTGATTGGCGACTATACTGCTGTTGCCGCCATTACCATGATTACAGGGTGTCCCTGAAAGAACTGTTCCGGCAGAAACTCGTATTTTTTTACAATCGCAAATTTCCAATTGTAGCCTTTCTCGTCAGTTCTTTCCTTCTTCTGTCAAACTTTATAACGAGCCATGCTAATTTGACCATATTTCTGACCATATTTGGTCACAAGGACCATTTGGTGGACGCACAAATGTCACATGACCAATTCGGGGTCAAAGGTCATCTAAAGGTCATTATGACCAAAAATGTGATTTTCACTAAAAATGCTTCTTCTTCCACAAATTACATAACACAATGACGTCACTTGTTTAAACTTGTATTTTTGAGTATTTGAATTCCCGAACCAAACTGAACTTGATATAGTTTATGCTGTTGAAATTGAAAACAACAAAATCATATACTGACTTTTTGATTTTCGACAATTGTCCTCTCTGTTCATGAATTATAACATGTTGAAAACCACACCTCATGCATTTTTAAATCAATTCCAATAAGATTAAGATTGATTTTTGAATCCGTGGAATTACTTTATGGATTGAAAATGGGGTATTTTCGTAAAATTCTTATATTTCAAGAGCGAAATGGCCAATTTTGCAAATTTAAAAAGTATATGAAAGCTGTTTTATTGTGCAATTGCTTCAATGCTGTTTTAGTGTGCAATTACTTCAAACTTATTTTGTGCAATTGCTTCAATGTGCCACCAAACCTTTTACATTAGCAGATAGGCGAGGTTTGCTTGTTCTCTGTTGGGGCAGTCTTCAGTGAACGGCTCTTTTTAGAGCATACTGCAGTTACTGTCCGTTTTCCTATACACAATAGGGGAGAGCGGGGAGTGTTCGCCCTAGGGGTAGGTTCGCCCACCCCTTGTTTCTCAGCACTACGGCTATCGGGGAAGTTGGTGATGGCAAAATTAGGTGACAAAGGTCATTATAAACTTCTCATATTAGCTACGTGACATATAGGGACGTGTTCATCGAACTGCAGCCAAAACAACAAATTTACACCAAAACGTAACTTTTTCTTGCATTAATAATGTTGTATTATCATTGATACATAAATACAGATGGTTTTAATGGAAATCTGTATTGGGAACATATGGGATTTGTCAAAGATTAAATGCAATTATAAACTCCTTATTCGATTTGTATTTTTCATACCCTTAAGAAAATACAAAAATGTGCACAAGGGGCACGTTCGCCCTTTTGAGGATGGGGCATGTTCACCCTATATCTTCCCCGGGCGGACTTACCCCAAACTGGAGGGCGGACCTGCCCCATCCGCGTATTATGCAACATATTGATAATTATACCATCAAACAAGGTAAAACAACTGAAAAGCATGTTTTTTAAAGTTATGTGGTATCAGTATTGCTCATACCACCGTTTATTTCCTAATCCATAATCTCCCCGAAGTTGTAAACATGGTACGTTTAAACTCACTTTGGACCCCTACATTTTACCCTGACCCGACCCCTGCAACAAATTTAGTGACTCCCCAGAAGAGAATGAATGCCCTGTATACCCTTGCTAAATGTTTGCATTGAATATGTTATTGTTATGCAATGTTTAAACCTTTTTTTGGGATTAGGGTGAACTTACCCCACCATATGGGCGAACCTGCCCCAATATGGGGCAAGTTCGCCACTTTGCAAAACTTTTTTGTTTGTTCTATCCTGTTGCTATTGTAAGCCCTATAGTTCTGGGATTGTGGCCGTATATAGCTAAGACATATGGCTTTCACATGGGCTAATCAGGTCATCCCTAACCTTAAAATTGACATCGCTAGGCTGGTCAGAAAAAAATAGGGCGAACACTCCCCGCTCTCCCCTACACAGTGCTCTCACCATTGACGCGTGACCCCTACAAATGATCTACGTTGGAAGAATGGGCACTTGGCTAGTTAACATCACTGTGTGAAAAATAACCAGCCAATATGTTAGCTATTCTCCAAACTTCTAGCAAATATATTTCTCTAACATGACCTAAAATTACAGCTAGGTTAGATGTTCAGAAATAGTCGCACTTTTGTAAAATATGAGTGAGGGCAAGGCATAGCTAGCCAACTCCCCGTGTTAATTGAATGGAGATTTGACCGAAAATATTGGTATCGGACCGCTCACTTCTGATGGATGCCACAAAAAACGGTACAAGCTACATTTTAACTATTCTCTGGCAATCATCATGATGAGTTTCTTATATAGTATGCCGAAATTGGGTACTGTAGGTGATTGACAAATGGTCGCACTTTTCTGATAAATAAGTGACAGTGAACATGAAATATCAGCGCCCATAAACCCAAGTTAGTAGCTAGTTAGTGGAGGCCGTCACGGGACTGATTATTGATTATTGAAGTGCCTTATTAATAGATACGCACGATTTAGGGCAAGAAAAACAAACCGGGATACTTTTGGAGACATCATCATCATCATCATCATCATCATCATCATCATCATCGACATCATCATCATCATCACTTTCTACATTTTTTCTAAACAACATAGGGCCTACCGGTTTAATAAGATTTTTTTCTTGAAATGCATGTAACTATTATTATTGTTTAGAGCGTGATGAAATAAAACATCACGATTTTCATCACAAAACAAAGTAATAGGCCTACAAAAGAAATACATTTTTCAAGAGTGATTGAATAAAACATCACGATTTTCATCACGGAACAAAGTAATACATAAGACATTGTTTGTTTGATTGCAATCAACCGCGACAGTTCGTCTCGCACACATAACAATGCACTGCGATCAAATAGGTTGATGACAACATTTGATTGAATGGACTGCACTGCGCCATGATTACGTGCACCGGTTCAAATCCTTTGTTTGGAGCCAATCAATAATTTCACGTACAGCCTCTATGCAAATTAGAGTTTACACACGCTGCAGCTGGGGTAATCGACCGAAGCTTGTTGCCGTTAGTGATCGAATGCATGAGCTTATTTGCTTTACTGAATCGATTTACTGGATTAATTTCCTGTTAACTGGGTTTAATGCCACAAAGGTCGAATCGCCTTTGCCATGGACCATGACTGCATCATGGTCACCAAATCTTTTATATTAGCAGATAGGCGAGGTCTGCTTGTTCTGTGTTGACAAGGGGCAGTCTACATTGAACAGATCTTTTCAGAGCCACCAAACCTTTTAGCATTAGCAGATAGGGGATGTCTGCTTATTCTCTGTTGACAAGGGACATTCTACAGTGAACAGCTCTTTTCAGAGCCATAAAACCTTTTACATTAGCAGGTAGTTGAGATCTGCTTGTTCTCTGTTGACAAGTGACAATCTTAAGTCAACAGCTCTTTTCAGAGTCACCAGTAGGCAAGGGGCAGCCTACATGTCTCATTCTTAGGAACTTTGTCCTGAAGAAGTCAGAGCAGAGCTACTCCTCACGAAAGCTTGACAGTTCTAAACTTGTCCGATGGTGAACCCGTTAAAACTTAATAATTGATGTTTGGTCGGGCATTCAAATACCCAAAAATGAAAGTTTGAACAGGTACAGTTCCTTCTTTACTACAATGTTAAAATGAATCATCTGCATTGCCTATAGTAATAGTAACAGTAAATAGTAATACTATGAATTTTCTGTACATCAATTTGTAATGAAGATCAGATAGGCCTATATATTGATGTCAGACGGTCATGAATCAGTACCACCCAACATCACATGATGACCCCAAAACACAATCAGTTCAGATATAGTCTAGACAATAGGAATGCTATTGATGATCTATTGTTTCCCTCATACTGTCAGTGTGGAATGCAGTACTCAGTATAAAATGACATTTTTTGGCAATCATATTTGACTGTTTTGATGTGTTCCTGTAAAAAAATTGAGTCATGATCATCAACATTTGAATAGAAATAATGAATCTACGTCTAATTGATTAAGGGGAGGAGTTAAATAAGTTTAGGCCTCTGTATCACTTGTGTTTTCTGTTAAAGTATATGTGTGTGATCCATTCGGCCCCCCCCTAAGAGTGGTGCCCAGGGCACATGCCCCCCTCTGCCCTCCCCCTCCACGTCACAGACCACTATTTCATGAATGCACTAAATATCGCAATCTGTCCAAGCAAAGAATCTTAAAGCTAACAACTGCTCTTCATGTTGTGTCTGTTAACAAATGGCATCATTTAAGTAAATACTCTGGCAGCTTTCATCAGATCATTACCCAAATAGATGTCTCATAAGTAACATATCCATTTAATAAGGTGCACTTAGTGCAATGACTGTGTGGAGTGACAATGTTTGCATTAATTTACCTGCCTCACCCCATCCATGTGATGCAGCAATACATGCCTCAGTTGCAATGGGCTATTCCAGATGATATCCATACATCCCCTATGTAAGACATGGATTTAATTGCCCACACATGCACACAGGGGATGTAGATTTCAAATGGAGTCACTCGTTCAGGTAACCCCATTTGAAATTCACACTCCCTGTGTGGAAGATTAAGGTCATGTCTTCCATAGGGGTGTATGGATTTTAACTGAAATAGCCCAATCTTTACTCATAGAAACATACACAGGATTCTAGGCCAGGGTCTTCATTCCACCCTAGACTGAAAAGGCGGCAGGCCTATCCCAAACTGCAAACCATGAAGTAGCCCTGTGGTCGGGCCCTGTGGTACAGGGTCTTTTGACTGTGGCGATCCAAAACCATGCATGCTGTATCATAAAACCTGGCTATATCCAGAGAATAAACCCAATGACTGCTTCGGGTGGAGCGGTCACTGGGTTTGAGCGGTTCTTGGATATAGTGTGTTTAAGGTTGGTCTGAACCCTGGAATTATGAAAACTTTCGGGCCTCATAACTGCTCAATTATTAGTCTAAAGAATATAAAAGTATACATTTTTAGGATGGAAATGACTTGATGAATTCATCTGTGAGGTCCAATTTGGGCCAAAATGCTCATTTTTGGAGAAAATCCCAAAAAACGGGTTTTTTGGCCCAAATTTTTTCGTGCAACGTAACAAAAATATTGTTTGGCCAAAAATTTTGTTTTATTAATTTTTAAAAACTAGATAAAAATATCTAGGGACTGTTTTTTCATTTTTTTGAATTTTGACCAACTTCACCAAAAATATTTGAAATTTAGGCGAAAATCATGCTTTTTTATGATTTTTTTGAAAATTTTGCATTTTTTGACAAAATTAAGTGCAAATCTCTCAAAGTTGGTAAAAATAAAAAAAAAAAAAAAAACGGTCCCTAGATATTTTTATCTACTTTTTAAAAATTAATAAAAAAAATTCTGTTAGTAATCCTTTTTGTAATCCTTTTTGGACTTTAACTTTTTAAAATGTTCTAGCAGCCCTATATAAAACCGTAACACTCAAAAGGCCATATCTCTGGAATGAAACGTCCGATTAAGATTATTTAAACGCCAAAATGTTTCTTTCATCAATTCCCAGCCAATAAGTTAGGTCTGAATCAATTTAAAAGTACTTCAATTTTTAGTGGACATGCCTATTATGATGTCATATCAGTGTCCTTGACAGTGGGTCCTTACTCCTTGACCACTGAACAGCTTGATATCATGTTGATAACAGATCTATAGAATCAAAATCTTCATCATATCACAGATTCTCAACAATCTGTGATCATATGGACCATATTGATGTGAAAGTAGTTATCTATCATATCCTGTGTCGTTTTATGGATAAAAATGACTCAAAATGTTATTGATGAAATGGTTGCTATCATAAACGGGAAAAATCCGATGCAAAATAAAGTTTTTAGGGCCTAGCTATAATATGGGCATAATTTATGCATAGGCCTATAGTATTGAACAATGTACCCCATTTGACATGCACTTAGATAAATAAATTGTCTTACTTTTAATATTAATTTAATAACTTCTTTATTATAAATAAAATGACACATAACTTATGTGAAGTCACTTTCTATCTTTTTTATTTTTTTTATAAAATTACATTCAACAAAATGATTGAAGAGAAAACACACAAGGCACTAGGCAGACTGTTATAGAATGGAGTAGGTAAGATGCCATGTTCATAGTTTCGCAGGAGTTTCCGACTAGCAATCAACATGATCAGCACATTCAGAAAAAAACACAGTTTAAGAGTGAAGATTGTAGTGAGTAATCAGTCCTTTATAAATGTGCTGGCCACTATCTTTTATAATATAGTAGGCTTAAACTATACATATTTGCGAATTAATATCAAGTTATTTTAAAATAAAATGTACATGTATTAAGTTAACTCAAACCGGCAGTGTATTTGTGACGTGGTATATCGAAAGCAGTGAAATTGGACATTCCTAAGCGAAGATATTGAGTTCGTAAGTTCTGGTATTACAAAATTGGAAATTGGGATATCGTGGGTAAAAAGCTGAAAAGACAAAAAAAACAAAACAAACCCAGACCAGAACAATTTGGAGTAATGAATTAAAGAGTTGACATGAGATTAGGAATTAATGTTTTCTGCTGTTTCAGTGTTCTCATCGTTGATGGTTTGGTGGACTGTCATGTAACAATAACATGGATGTGAGCGTGATCCTAAAAATGCCTTTCACATTGACCAAAACTAATTACAAGACCTCTTCTACATTGAGGCTGGCTTTCCCTTTTAAAGGGAATTTTTATCATTTTTAGGCTGAACAGTGGTTCTGATAGGCCTGGTTAGGGATGCACCATTAGATATCAAGGGAGAAGGGCTGGGTATTTTTTTAAATTTTTTTGTCGCCAGTTCCAGTGCACTTTTGTACAGGTATAACTGTTTGTCCCTGTTATTTTTGGGCTGTGAAATTGGTATTAAATGTTTGGCTATCAATTACTTCTGTGCATATGAACTCCCCTTCTGCATACTGTTGTGTGTTTTACTTGTTTCTCCACATCAAGTTGATGTAACTTGCTCTCTTTTTCTCGCCGCTTCGCGACAACCTTGTGCTCACCGTTCCCCACCCCTTGGCAAGGATCGTGAGTTGTCTTTAACAAAGACTAGTTTTTCATCAATTAAAGTTGGGTAGTTTTTCAAAGCCCCAGCAGCACATCTCCACCCAAAGCAAAGTTTAAAATCCCCCATGCAGTCTTCATGTTGTATCTGTTAACAAATGGCAACATTTGAGCAAATACTCGCTCTCCATTACCGACTTTCAACAGATCATTAGATTCATTGAGGGCAAAAACACACCCAAATAGCAACATAGCCATCTAATATAAAAGTACAATGACTGTGGAGAGTGAATACACTTCCATTAGCAAAATAAGAAAATACTGTTCAAGTTTAACTTTTGTGCAAATTATATGTTTACTAAGTTTCAATACCATCAAAAACATTAATTTTTATTGTTACTGATGTAATGGTCTTAATATTATTCTACACACTTAACAAATATTTCTGTGGGTGTTTAAGTTTGTGGACTGTTGGGTATCGTATACATTGAAATTGCCACCAGTAAATGAGTTAAAATATTATGATCACAAAAATATAACTTTTGCAGTAAGTGAAATTGAATGCAATACTAACATAGGCACATAGTTTGGATGTTTGTATAATTTGGGTTGATTTGGTAATAGAATCTTAATGATGTTATTTTATTGCTTAGCACCTTGCAACATTTTTATCCAATTTCAGGTGAAGTTCTATCCAATTACAGGTTAAATTAAGATAATAGCTTGGTCTTCATTTTGTCTGTTAACCTATTACATTGCCTAAACCATTGCAATTGCAGCTTTAAACTGGAACTTAGATGGCAGCTTTGCTCAGTGGCATTGTCAAGGGGCGGATATATAGCAAGAGCCTTAGAGCCCTCAAACCCCATCCCAAACCCTCAAGGCTACTTGACTTGACTTCATCCACCCGGGGTACTCAAGTTTGGTTTTGATAGGGGTGTGCCGCTGAGAATTTTAAAGTGGACCGATAACTATACCAATTTTTCAAAAAATTTGGACCCATTGATATACCAAAAATCAACATTTTTGGCCAACTTTAACCAAAATTGTCTTAGTTTTTACAAATTTTCCCCAAAATTTCAAAAATGTTGGCTAGATTGAGGCAAAATTGGGCCATTTTCTGAAAAAATTGAGAAAATTTTGAAAAAAGGACCCATTCATATACCAAAATTGGCCAAGAAAAAGGGGTCATTGATATACCAAAAGGCAGAAAATGCTACCCATATTTGCGGCACGTCCCCGTATGGTCGTTTGCACTGAATACCTCCCCCCTGGGCATCCACCCTCTCCATGCACCCGCTTTCTACACCCCAGCTTATATCTGAGGCCACATCTTGCCCACAACCTGATGTGGAGTGCTGATCATAGTGCTTTTAGATTATGGGGAAAGATAGAAACTTACACAAATTGTATATCATCTTCATCTAATATCAGTGGTGTAGCCAGTGATGCCGTCCCAAAGCCCCCCCCCCCCCAAAAAAAAGAAATTCAACCAAATTTTGGCATAGCGTTTAAGCATTAATATTGCAAATTTTTGCACACACTTAATTGCCGCAGTAAAGTCAAGTGGGTGTAGGGCAGAGGGGAGATCACTTATGTCACATGCTTGACATAAGAACATTTGTGCCCCCTTCACCACCCACACCCCCATTCCAAAACCTGGCCATTCCACTGTCTCACATCCAATGATGGCGACATCAGACAGATAAGCACTTCAGGAAATGAAATAATGATCTCAAAGCTTGCATTATGTTAACCCAATATAATTACTCCTCTTTGTCTGTTCATTTTCCGCATTAAGTTTTCTGTCTGCAATATTTCAATGCTTCAATTGGGCTATTCCATTTAAAATCCACACTACCCCTGTGGTAGATTTTGGAAATATCTTCCACAGGGGGAGTATGAATTTCAAATGGAATGAACACATTTAGGCAGCTCCGTTTGAATTTCATACCGTCCTCCGAGAAAGATTCAACCTGAATCTTCCACAGAGGGAGGGAGAGTTTCAATTGGAACTGCTAATGTGTCCATTCCATCTGAAATTTATACTCCCCTTGTGGAAGATATTTCCAAAATCTTCTGCCAGGGGTAGTGTGGATTTCAAATGGAAGAGCCCATTATATCCCTGTCATTGGTCTTCAGTCCCTGGCCTTCTCCTGACATCAGTTCTGTAAAGGTTTAAGGAGATAAAAAGCAAAGAAAAACTGTTTAATACAAATTGACATTCACAAACATAATCCTATGACATATATATTTAGTAAATCTGATATTTCTATTCAGACTCAGCTTCCGCCTACATCAAAAAAGAAGCTTATGTTTTATAATCTACTTATAAGGATATAATCTTTTCCTTTTTTATTTGATATGTTTTTGGAACGTGACTGAATGTTCTTGTAATGTCTTGTCCGGATGACCGTGATACCAGTCATGACATGAAAGTCATGTGAAATCAGAATTTTCATTTTATGTGAAGGGATGAAGCTCCAATCATGGTTTATGATTTTAAAGTAAACAAAATGATAAAAGAAAATAGAATCCAAGTAATTTTTCAACATACGTTTAAGTTCTGTTACAACTCATTTACCATTGAACACATTTCTGCAATTGTAACACCAGTGCTACATGTAGGATTCAAGTCCCAGGGTCCATTTCACTAAACTTTTAACCCTTCGTAACTCATGTAACAGTTCGTAAAGTTACGAATACCCAATACTAGACATAACTTTACGAAGGGTCCCTGTAGTAAATCCCTATTACTTACGAATAGTGAAATAGACCTTTAATACAACTCGTCGCAAGTTATGAATGCTTTTAAGACTTGCGAAGCTTCGTAAAGTTTAGTGAAATGGACATACTCAACTGGACTCAAGTCCTCATTTGTAAAAGACTTGGTCTCAAACTTGGACATCATGCAGGGATCAACAGATATGACACCCGGCAGCTATTGCAGATGGGCTTTCCTGCACTTACTGCTCAAAATAGCCATCTTGGATGGTAGGAGGATAAATGCCATTGGGATAAATGGGCTATCTATAACTAGGAGGGGCACATCATCAATATTTTGATTTTTTGGGGGAAAGGGGGTATGTTCCCCCACATTGGAGATTGTGGATCTTTGAGAGCTGACGGCGCCCCAGTAAAAAGGGTCTTTCAAAGCTTTGAACGGTCAAAATTAAATAGCTTTTATTTGCTTTCTGGTTGAAATTGCCTTAAAAAGTGAGAAATGAGAAAAAATCAATTAGCCTAGGTCTTTTAGCGCTCTGTTTTGTTAAAATTCAGGGTCTTTTGGAGCTGCGGCGTCCAAAAACAGGGGTCTTTCCAGAGAAGCATATCTGTATGGTCATTTTTGTTGAGTGCCCCCACCCCCTCTGGATCTGAATTAATGATACATGTACTTTTATTTTGAGGTATAATTGCAAAATCTCACTTTCTTCAAGGCTTTAATTTCCAAAGCCAACATGGTTATATTTTACCCATTGCTTTGATAAAAATACATTAGAAGTGGTCACATAAGCAAAATTCACACTTTACAAATACAGCAATTATACAAAATGCAATGCAAATATATTTACTTTCCGTTTTCCCATGTATTTTATTTATCTCATGAAAGCAGGCAGTCTGCGCCAAAAGGGTGGGAAAAAACCTGAAGTGGTCTGAGAACAACATTAGTACATGAGAAATGCAAACATCAATGTGGAACCTTGGAGGAAAATGGGATTAAAACATTTTGAGTGTCCTTGGATTCAAAGAAAGAAATATAAATGTTTTTTAAGTTTTCTTCAACATGATGACTTGATTATGCCATTTTCTTTTGATGCAGAAATAGGACATGTTTTAGATGTTGTATAAATGACAATATTCCAGACCGAGGACCACTTCAGAGAGTGTTTATTATATTATTATTATTATATTATAAGGCCGTATATAAATAATAATTGCTTTTGTTCTGGTTGCCCCGTGGTCCATATTTTGTTTTCTTTTTCTAAAGTTCCAGCAATTCAATATGATAAAAAGAATAGGGGTGTGAGAGGCCACCATGGCCACAGACCAAAAAAGAGGAAAGTTACTTTGAGTTGAAAAATAGCATAAAATTGGGGTAAAAAATGCCAAATATGGCCTAAAAATAAAAGAAAACATGTAAATTTTGGCAAAAGAATTTGCTTTGAAATCAGCTGAAAAGAGGAACTCTCATATCCCAACATGAATCACTTAAAAGATTTTGCAGTATTCTATCTGTCAGAATCTTCATATATAAAGTATCTCAACATTTTCAATGTGTTAAAAGGGGGTTACAAGTGCAAAAAAAACCCTCTGGACCTTGTCAATTCATGAAAATCTTCCAGACCAGAAACAATAAATAGATTTAATGTGGCCTAGAGGATTGTATTTCCTGCCTCTAGTGCCAACAAGCATGAGGGACTTTGTGAGAAGAAATGAGATTGACACATACCACATAGGCTGCAAAATAAAATAAACTAAATTAAAAAAATAATAATAAAGAGTGCACCCAATGTGAGATTTTGAAGGAGCATCTGAAAATCTATTTGAAAAAAAAAAGACAGATACGGTAAATGAAGCATTGCAAGTACATTATAAACTAAAATGATCTCATCCTTGGCAAAGTTCAAGAACCTTCATCCAACAATAAGCATAGCTCAAAAGTTATGGAGTATGAGTTTTTGTGCCCAACATACTCAAAGGTCATCCTATGCATGTAGAAGCCTATCAGGGTTAAAGAACTGGGTACTGACAGATGAGCATGGTTGAGATGCTAGCAACTCTATCTAGTGCCAACAAGCATGAGAGAATTTGTGAGAAGTAGATTGGCATGACACATAGGCTGCAATTTGAAGGAAATAATACTCTTTTCCCTGCTTTTTACTGAATGGACACCCAAGTGTATGACTTTTATGAGATTATTTGACCGATCATCTCAAAATAACACAATTTAAGCTTGTTCCAAATGACAAAATCTAAACACCATGAAGTTTCATGCTAGTATTTGAACCCAGTATAGGAGACCCAACAATATGCATTTGAAAGTCTCACCCAGGGGCATAGCAAGCAGGGGGGACAGGGTGGACAAGGTCCATGGGCCCCCAAGCAAAAGAGAAAATGAAATAATGCTGATTAAGGAGATACTAAAGGCAGGGCCGAATTTACCGGCCCAGCCCAAAATTTGGAGGCCCCAAACTCACTGTGAGGAAGGCATGTGCACTCAAGAGGCCAAGTATGGTTCACAAATTGGGGGCCTACTATTAAGATCGACAGTGGTGGCAGAAGCATTGGAGATAAGCATAATTATTTTGTTCCGGTCTTACTAGGGCATTTGCGCACGAACAACTTTTCATTTTCAGACCATTTTAGCCCAAAATGAAGGTGAATTTTGCAATGTAAAGGGCCAGTATGATATGCGCTAAGCGTGCAAATTTTACAATTTTCCGTTTTGGTGTTGTCGGGCTGAGAGGATCATGCACAGGACAATTGTTTACCCAGGTTGGTCCGTGAGGAACACATTGTGGGGCCCCTGGCACAATGGTAAATCTGGCCCTGCTAAAGGGCCCGCACTGTTTCTTGTCCATAGGCCCCCGAGGCTCTTGCTACGCCCCTGGTCTCATCCATGGGTGAACCCACTTTTGATACATTTTGGCTTACAAAATAAACATCTTTCAGCCCTAAGATTTCATTGATCAGATCATCCTCCTTTAATTTTATGATTTTGTGGTACAGCAAATCACTGATTGTCATGTTAACCTATTTTTGATCATGGAGCATTTATAAACAAATTCTAAATGAGTGGGTGAGAGAGCAAAGAAGGTTATTTACTTCTGGGCAGAACTACCCACATAAACAAGGATTTGAACCCCCACAATGGGTATTGAATGCTAATGCATGACAACTGTGCATGTAAAGTTAGATAATACCGTAAAATTGAGGCATACAGCACGAATATAGGAAGAAGAGGAACTTTATCTCAATGTAATTAAATTGTATTTTGCTTGTTTTTAAAGCCCCAAGTTAGGAGTGGGTGGGAAGAACAACTTTTTTTAAAGATTTCAAGTTCAAATTGTAATGGAACTTACCAATGATACGAATAAGCATGATTAGGATTTTCATATTTACTCCACTTTATTCACGTTTTAAACCAATTAAGAAGTGTGAAGTAAATGTTTAAAATCTTTTAACTCAAAGTTTCAAATGCAAAAATTGTGAAAAAATTAGAATAAGTACTGGTATTCTGTAATAAGCCTATACAGTAAGAGACAAACAAAGAAAATCCACATTTTTTCTAACTGCGATTCACCTGTTGTGTATTGCAAATTGCACCATGCATTCATCATTTTAATGCTTTCCTAATGCAGTACAGTATATGAAGTGCAATAATTGCTTTTTCAAGGCATATTTCATATTAAGCTGTGAAGTAACTATTTTAAAATCAAAATTTCAAATGCAAAAAATTCCTGAAAATTATTACGATAGGCATTCCGAGACAAAAAACAACTTTTCTTTAGCTAGTTGAGATTCACCTGTTGTGTGCATTGATACTTGAGGTGTATGTTTTCCCAATGAAGTTCAATATGACGTGTAAATACACTATTTAAATTGCTTATTTCAAGGCTCAAGGCTTGATGCCATGCCAGTAAGTAAAGCAAGATAAAGCACAACATACAGCAGGGCGTTGTGAGTAAACAAAGCCCACGTGGGAAGCACAGAGTGAGACCAGCTCTGGCACGCGACCAACTGTTGCATGCCAGCCAGCTGCTGCCCTGGCTGGTCAAATGCTAGCTGCTTCATCAGCTTGGCCTGGCTGTATGCCCAGATAGACACCAGGTAAGCTATGCCATCTGCATACACATCCACTGTGTCATGTCATCATAAACCTTGGTCATAAAACCTGCTGATTTTTCCATCAAATTTTTGAACTGTATGGAAATCTCACTGCTATATACACACTCCATTGCATCATAAGAGCAGGGTGTGCCCCACCCATCCAAGTGAAATAGGTCAAATTCAATTGAAAAAATAGCTGGTGCCTGCTCCTCTCATGCTCGAATGACCATGCCTAGCACCCGAGCTCACCCATCCTCATCCCACATCTACAATACCAATACCCATTGTGTTTCACTTCAACACTGCTACAATGCTAGCTAACTTCATAGATTCTGAAAATCTATGCTATACGGGCCAAATGTGATAGCTCAACTTTTGCAAATAACACAAATTATCATTATAACAGTGTAAAATGGCACATGTCCCAGTGCCCGAAAGGTCAAATGATGCTGTGCTACTGGACATGTCATTATCTACCATGTATCTCAGGCCACAACTCTGGTTCACAATACAAGCTGCCTTCTCATTCTGTATATCACAGACTGATGTGACACACTCCCCTGCAATAAAAACAATGTCCCTTGTTTAAAGGCTTATGGTTGTGACAGACTCCCCTGCAATAAAACGATGTCCCTTGTTTGAAGGCTTATGATTACATACCTGCATTTAGTTCAACTACATTTTAACTGCCACATATATTTTTAAAATGATTTTATAAAAGAATAAGATTTTGATTCATTTCTAATTTTGTTTAGAAGTATCACCATAATTTTAAATGTACGTAGATTCAAGTACAGAAACTAGACATCACATTTTTACAGAAAGGCAGCAATGTTGTTGTTTTTGAAAAGTGCAAACTGTTGCCAAAAGAAATAGTAACATAAAATGTTCCTTACCATACCATTTCAGGTGTCATTTAGTCACATGCCGTTCCATGTAATTAATCATGTTTATCGAAGTATCCGAGGGCGTTAGTTGAAAGCGTAGGTCACAAAAGAATGTTGGCATTCTTTGGGTCATGTAAAGTCATTATCATGTGCTGAAAGCATAAAGAAACGATAGACAATGCTCAAAATAACATTAGTGGTAGAAGTCAAACGAACCATTAAAAATATATTTGTTTGCTTGCAACACAGAGCTTGTGTTTAATCAGAGTTTTATTGCCTACTTAAGCATATAAATGATAGTTTAGTTTGTTGCCCACTGAACCAGCTGGAAACTCATGGTAAACACAATTCTTATGCCAATTCAGGTAAAAAGTTATTTTCAATTTTTATTTTATATCCTTTTCTGTTGGATTTTGTTTCACTCAATCCAAATTTTAAAATGTTTTCTTTTACTCTGCAACATTCATTGTGATGTTGCTCAGTGGCGTAGCATGGGTCATCACATCTGGGGGCACCGACCATGATTGGGGGGCACCGGGTCTGATTCGGGGGCACCAGCCATTTTTCGCAATTTTCCTATGGGATTTTAATAATTTCAGATCGATTGGGGGGCACGTGAACCCCTCACCCCTATGACGCTACGCCACTGATGTTACTTTTTTTAATGCTCCATAAATAAACAAAATATGTCTGAACCATTGTGCAATTAGTTAACAGCAAACAATAATCTGATCATGTAATTGCAGATAACGAAGAGGAGCGAAAAACATGTGGCAGGATTCGAACTGGCAACCTCTGGATTATGAATCCAGTGCTCTACCATCTGAGTATAAAGCCAGATTGTTCAGATAAATGAAAGAGAGCTCTGGACTGCCAGTGTTATCACTTAACATTGACTATGTTAATTTTGAGAAAAAAGGGGTTATTTTTAATGTTCACGTACTCGAAATTAAAAAATAGGGTATATATTTGTGAATCTGATAATGTTGAAATCCCAAGAAATCTTAACATTTCTTGCTCAATTTACTCCCGCATTTCAAGTTTTGTGAAACTTTTGTGCCTTCCTAATATTCAGCAACTCACTCAGTTTGTTTCTGGGGTTTGGTTACACCGATTACATTAGGGCTTCCCAGTTTGGCCATTGTGTTGTTTGGTGTGTGTTCTTGAAATGTTAAAAAAGGGGTGCTTTTGTAAAAGTGTACTTGAAATGCAAAAAATAGGGTACTTTTCAAGGCTAATTTGTACCCGTTGCGTAAATAGGGGCAACAAATGCCGAAAATGTTCTTGAAACCGCGCAAAATAGGGGGTATTTTTGACTCTGGGAACGATCATGCGTTATGCCTTTGCTTAGGCAGTGACAACACCGGCCTGGACTCGCAATGCAGAGGTCACATGTTGAATCCCTCTTCAGTCAAAGTTTCTTTTCTCCCCTTCTTTAATTAATTATAAGTAACAGAAATGAAGATAAAAACAAGTAAAAAAAAAAAAAATGAAGACCACAAACTTGTTCAAATCCTAACATGTTTGGTGAGAAGAACAATCATTCCTTTGGCTTGTTGTGCAATTAATTTTGTGTTTGTATTTTGTTGCAGTCATAATTTGATTTGTTGTTGTTACTGCTATTTTTGTTGTTGTCATGTTGTTGCAGTTACTGTTACCATGGTTCCTGTGACATGTGTTTATTAATTAAAGTAAATCTTCCCCATTTTCAATGGGAAACCCCCAGAGAATCCCTTTTCTATTACCATGTCACCAGACCATTTTAAGTTGAATCCTCATAATTTTTGTAGTGTTTCTATGGGATTTACGTCACAAAATAAGCCTTCCATTGTTTTCTTTCATGTGTTGAAAAAGTGTGGAAGAACGACTCTATGATGCATTCAAATTAATAACTACTTTTCTGAAAGTTAAAGCCATATTAATTATAATATTTCTGTAAAAATAGATTAGTATTTATTTTCCATGAAATGTTAGCTTTTACTGTCAGATATGCCCCCTTTAAATTTTGAGCCGAACAAGAAAGGTAAAGCATAGAAAATTGGAATTTACTACTAGCGCCCATGCATGTTACTATGAAACTATAGCCTATTGTATGAAACTATAATGTAACAATTACAGTAACTTATATTTCAAAAATGCCTCCATTTGGCCCCCATGGACCAGATCGTGTCACATATATGGTGTGCTATCTTTATTTCCTCATGTGGACCTTTTTGCATGATTAGGGGAAATATCACCTTGCATGTACAAAGTGAATTTTTACACTTGGGTAGATTATTCTGGGGGCTTTTCCATAATTTGTATGAAATAAAGTTGATTTTTGTGTGAATGTTTTTGTGTGTGTAAATTTGGACATTTTTAAGGCACATTTTAACTCAAGAAATACCAACTCAGAAAAGTGAACCTTCTTATGGATTTGAGCAAAGGTGGCACCAGAGCTGACTTTGACTTCAATTTTTTCCATACTCCACCCACCCACCCCAGCCCCAGTATACAAGAAATCAGCCCTACATAGTAAGTAGGGACATAATTCCTGCTCCGTCAAACAACTCTGATCTAACTGAAAGTGTGTATGAATCAGGGTTGCCAAAAGATTTCAGCCCGAATCGCTGGTCAAATAATCGAAAAGTCGCCCAATTTTTCTCTTTACCTGGGGTTTCAATGGGGCAGAAAACTACCGGAAATCACGGGAGCCAATGTGGAAAAGTCGCCCAAATTTTTTCTTAACCATTGATTTCTATGGGACAGGAAATTGTCAAAAGTCGCGGGAAAAATCTTCAAAAGTCGCCCAATTGGGCTACCAAATCGCGGGTTTGGCAACCCTGGTATGAATAGGTGTCTGGGACTGTATAATTATTTGCTCAACGGTGAAACACCCGTCAATTGTTTAAATGTAGATTATTACATAACACATATAACAGTTGATATTACTATCCCTAGTGATCAAAGTTCCATACTACTATTAAATATTTTATGTTCTATAACTTTGCATGTGAATAGATAGCAACAACATGACCTTACGCGAGGACACCGCAACAGACCATAACAACATAATAGACAACATGAAATAAAATCAATAATTATAAGTCTAGTTCCCACGAATATTGTCTGGTCAGGTTTTTATATGTCACCTCAAGGTTAGATCATGTATTGATCGTATTCATTGATTACTCTATTTAACGATCAGCATTAGTAACTGAAGTCATTCAGGTCTTCATTTTGATGACATTTTTATCCAAATTGGACAAAAATAGGATAGGATTTGCAATAGTGTTGGTAAGAATTTTAATCCTGTGTGCAGACTAATCCTTTGCCTTGAGAAAACAAAGCATATATCCAATTGATCTGAAATTAATTGGATTCTTCAGAGAAGGTCTTCTCACATTTCACATGGTGTCTCTGAAAAGGTAGAAACTTTTTATTTTTATTGTATTGGTGTATCCTATGGACTGATCTTACAAATATGTCCTACCTTAGACAATTGTTTTATATTGGCCAAAAAAATCATGCTATATACAGAAATCATGCTATAGAAATGTGGTTGAAGCCTCTGTCCCTCCCAAAAAACTCAAGTTCTCTGAATTTGCCCTTGTTTTTAAATTTTTGACCCCTAATTGGCTATTTCAAGTAAGTTCAACCCCTTCCCCCATCCTCATGAAATTTATTAAAGATCCCAAGCCCTGATCATTTTCTTAAATCTGAAACAATTTGACCGGATAATTGCAATCAAATTGATCATGAATTTAATATAAAATATGCTCTGTGATTAGTGTAATTCACATTGGATCCTTTTCTCAATAGTGATACTAAAGTATTCATCATTATTTTCAAGCAGGAAAAAAACCCAAAACAAATCTGATTGGCAGTCTGAAATTAATTAATTTACCAACATAATTGAATAAAAATCAATATGTTATCAATATATAGCATCAATAAATGACCAAAATGTGATGTTTTCTCACAAATGCCATCCAATTTCAAGCCCAAATGTGTTCCTAATTTGCCAAAACAAAACATAATATGATATCATCATGGTCAACGAGCAAAATGAGACCAATTGAACAAGAATAAAACTCTTAAATACACCCTATGCTTTAACCCTCTCCACTCGGGTGTCGACTGCAAACGACAAGTTTCAAATTTTCTTTAAAAATTCAAAAAATTTCAGAATTGTACATTTTTATGAGCATATTTGGAATCAGCATGAAAAATACATTAGAATGAGTACAAACAAGCCTAGTATTGGTTCAGTGGTTCTTAAGATAGCTCTTGATATTTTGAGAAAATATTTGAAAACTTGGGTTTTTTATATTGAAGACTATGGCTAGCACGCATATTATTGTAGCAACAGTTGCAAGGTAACAAAGCTACAAGCCACCAGGAAATAATCACACAATTAAATACCAATTACGATTTCAAAGAAACACCCGGAATCAAATTTTCCCCGTAAATGGACTCGTACACTACGAATTTGTCACCTTATGCATGGATGGGCTAAGTTTAGAAGCCAGATGTTTTCAGTGCCTTAAATGCTACAAAAACAACAGGTACTTACCTGTTAAATGCACAGGTGGGACAAATTGTTCTAAATTAAGCGCTGGTATTTTGCACGTAATTTGTAGTTAAGGGTAATAACCATCACCAATCTAGGGAAATCATTCACCTGCATGTCTGGTTTAAATCTATATCAATCTATGCCATCCCAATTATTTGTGTGTGTTGATGCTTGGATTTTCCCCTAGCCCACTCCCCCAAACAAAATTCTTGCACCTGCCCTTTCCCACAAGAAAAATATTCCTGATATTGCTGTGCATTTGGAATGTTTTAACCCTAAACCATACCAAACATCAAAAAACCTCAATTCAGAAAGCGTAGGCACAAGCGTAGGTATCCCATGTGATGCTATTGCGTCATCATGCGAACAGTCATATGGCGACAGAAAGCTTGGCCAGGCAAGCTACACCCCCGTGGCAAGCTAGGTTCGTGCACGGGCGTGGCACCCGAAGGGTCGGAGGTTCAATACCGCACCCGAGAAAAAAAGTTTTCTCTTCTTCTTCTTTCTTTCCTCCTTCTTTCCTTCCCCCCTCGCCAAAAAGCAACTGGGCGTTAGGGCTATTAAAAGGCTGCACAAGTCAGGACCATTATCCTACTACTGCTGCCTGCTTCTCTCAGTCGGGGTTGTTCCATCAAAGAAGTATCTTTGGTTCCATCTATTGCACCAACGAGCCTATCTTTGATTGCACTTACCTATTTCTCACGTCTGTCAAATTTACACCCTTGCAAAATCCTATTGATTAGTACAGGGCTTTTCAGTTCCAGTCAATTTTCTCTGGATAGAAAATATCAATTTGCTTTTTCTTTTATAATTATTCAGAATTTATTCCCCTGATATCAAAATTTTTGAATTGTTTCACCAATAAGAGGTATTTATTTTACGGCATGTTTTGTCAAGTCATTTTGGGATGATGCTTCTGCTTTCTCTCTGGCTGACAGAGCTGTAATATTAATTCCAAAATAATACTTCACTTAAATGTCCCCCTCATCCTTTTTTAATCTGTGGATCTTGGGCCTGTGGTAAATCTGGTCCAGACTGAAAGTGTTTGATAAGACAAATGGTCTAAATCTAAATCGATTTGAATTCATCAGCTTCATGCGGACACTCTACAACATGTTTTCTCTGGTTGGGGTGATTTGAATTGGGTGACCTTACACCACATTTGCGCATCGTTGGGCTATGTAAAGACAGATGGGGGTTAGTGGGTGTTAAGAAAGCTTTTCTCTTGCTTAAACGGTATGCTACGTGGTGGTACAATAGTTTAATTCTGTAAAAGAAGCGTGCCGATGTGTGTATTGTTATCGCCAATTTGTGTCATGTATAGAGCAATAACCGATGTATGAGGCAGGTCATCATGGTCAAGTTCCAATAGATAAGGGGCTTATTTTTGTTTTCCTTATAGAAAAAGTATTTTCTTGTTTCTGCTTATATTTTATTTTTCGAAGCTGCAACATTTATTTACTGGGATTTACTCCAGTGATTAAAGGTTGGCAAGTCACTCTGAGTCTGAGGAGGGTGGTACTCAAGTTTGGTTTGGGTAGGGGTGTGCCACTGAGAATTTGAAAGTGGATCCATCAATATACCAATTTTTCAAGAAATTTAGACCCATCGATATACCAAAATTCAAAACTTTTGGCCAAATTTAACACAAATTGTCTCAATTTTCATATTTCTCCTAAATTTCATCCACATTTTCATCCAAATTTGGCTACAGTGAGGCAAAATTGGGCTATTTTCTGAAACAATTGACAAAATTTGGAAAAAGGACCCATCCATATATTGAAATTAGCCTAGAAAAAGGGGTCATTGACATACCAAAATGCTGAAAATGCTACCCATGTTTGCAGCATGCACCCCATATGGTCATTTGTACTGAGTACCTCCCTGGGCTCGGAGTACTAGTAGTAGTGTTCTTGGTTTGGATCCCATGCATGTGCTTATGGCTTATGAGGCAGGTGCGTACCCAGCTTGGACATTCCAATGAGGGCAAAGTCCAGGTAAGGATTGAGGACTTTATCCCAGTTGGAAGGAAAACATGGTCCAGAACATTGGGCTATTCCAGTTGAAATCCATGATACCCCTATGGAAGACATGGCCTTAATCTTCCAGGGAGTATGAATTTCAAATGGGGTTACCTGAATGGGTGACTCCATTTGAAATCTACACCCCCTGTGTAAGAGATGTTTTATGGGTTTCAACTGGATTAGCCCATTGTTGAAGATGAAAAACACACATTTTGATCAACTTTATCTTTAGCCACTGCAGAAGAAAACTTACTCACCCCACCGACTCACTTTGGGACTCACTTTGGGACGCATAGAAACATATCTCATCTCAATCCATGCAAACTCTACATACCAGTAGAAAATGTCACCATTTCTGAAGAAAAAAAATAACAGAATGGTTAACTTTTTCTTTAAAAATGTCAAATATACACAAAAATAATACTTTCATGGAATTGAACTTCACACTTACACAAGTGCCACTAAGATTGAAATTTGCATTCCAATAACATACTCTTTTCTTTCAAATTAAGCAAGTACATGTGGGAAAAACATTTGGTATTAACTTGCAGGGGGGTAAGGCCTACACAAATCCTGATAGGTAAGGTTTTGTCAATGTCAAGGATAAGATCATTTCAATGTCAGCTTGCTCTATGTTCCTCAGATCACACGTTCAAAGTGAGTTCATGCAGGCAATGAAAACGTTGAAAGTGGAGGGAAAGGTCTAGTACAAAAGTCCTTGGAGAGTACACATTGTCAATGTCAAGATCGATAGCATCATTTCAATGTCAGCTTACTCTATATTCTTCAGATTACATGTTCAAAGCAAGTTCACGCAGGGAATGAAAACGATTGAAACTTGAAAGTGGAGGAAAAGGTCTGCACAAGTCCTTTCCCTTAATCCTAATACTAGTACTAGAGAGTTCGCATCATCAATGTCAAGGATAGGATCATTTCAATGTTAGCTTGCTCCATATTCCTCAGATCACGCGTTCAAAGCGAGTTCATGCAGGCAATGAAAATGTTTGAAAACTTTTTGAAAGGTACAAAAGTCCTTAGAGAGTACGCATCATCCATGTTAAGGATAGTAAATCCTATAGATACACAAATTGTCTATATAGGCCTACCCCCATTTCAATGTTATACTAGCATAAAAAGGTTTGTCGCTCAAACCAGCACACACACAAGCCATTCTAGCATGTGGGCCTTTTTCCAGTTTTTTTTTAGTTATCAGAGAGAAAATGAAGGAAAACAGTAGGTTAAAAATACAATTCAAGAAAGTCCTGTTTTTTACACAATTTTGACAACGTTTGAGTGACTTTTTTGCGTTATTATTTCCATATTCCTCAGATCACACGTTCAATCTTCTCAAATAAAGATGGGTGATGTGATCGACAGCCTCATCCCCCACTTTTTCCTATCAAAATGGAGATTTTAGCATAAGAAAGCTCACATTTTCTCATAATCCCAGTGAAATTTGTGGCCCAAATTATATTCCGTTTAGATGTTATGAATGAAAAAGTGATAACCTAATCCCCAATTGTGGTATACCACACTTCCCATAATAAGGGCCATTGTGAAAGGGGACACCCCGTCAGTCCAAAACCCTGTCAGTCCGAACCACCGCTAGTCTGAATTTTAAGCTTACCTATAACGCTAACCCTAACCCTTACCCTAAGTCCCTAACCATAAAAATTCGGACTAGCGGTGGTTTGGACTGAGTGACAGTGTTTTGGACGTACGAGGAGACCCCTTGTGAAATAGGCATGTTTTTTTTACTTCTAATATCAAAACAGCTAGTGCAATTTATCTCACTGACCTTGGGAGTTTGATTATTTTTGGTACTAACAGGCCTTATATGCAAGGTACAAAACACAATACGAAAAAATCTGACCACCGCGAGTACATAGATGCAATGAAAACATTAGCTAACTTTAAAGTATGGAGCAAGACCTACACAAATCCTTAAAGATAGGATCTAAGTATAGTCAATGATAGCATCATTCCAATGTTGTATAGCTCACTCCCTACCCCATGGGATATTACAGTTAAAAGGGGTCACTGATGTTGTCTTTAAGGTAAGCATCACTCTTTTAAGAGCATTCTTTTTAAAAACATTCACATTTTTTAAGTCGGCAGCCTTTCATGTTTTATACCTGGCACAAAGCCATTATCTCATCTCCACCCACGGAAGAATCTGTAATAGCAGGTATTGTAAACCATCGGAATTATCTAAAGATGCCATTCTAGTACAATTAAGGGACTATTCACAAACACTTGTTAGGGGCCTGATGCAAAATGGGGGGGAGGGCTTAAAAGTTTTGACCCTCCTAGGGGGGTTCTGAAAAAATTGACCACACATTTTCCCGCAAAAATTGAGTTTATATGCTTTTAATGGGGTTGACCCATAATTTTCATGTCAAAAAGGCGGGGGGCCCTGAAATTTTTGAGATCTGAAAAATGGGGGGGGGGCCCAAACATTTTTTGTGATAAAATTTTTTTGCATCAGTCCCCCCCTAACAAGTGTTTGTGAACAGTCCCTAAGAGTAGTGAACTTCAACTTTTACCATTTTAAAAGTTGCATATATTGCTACTCCACCATCACATTTGTCTCCATTGCCTCAGTTGATCAAACATGATGTCACCACTATTGTTCGCTGACATGTTCCATCACCTGTGGCCACTTTCTACATCTACACAGATCTGGGTCCTCCCAATGGACATGATCAAGTGTTACCCATTCATCCAATGGCTTTATAATAATTGTCCTTTCAATTTTTGGTCAAATTTTAATTTTAATTTTATAAGTCTTCAACACGGGACATGAGTATCCAAAATAAGAATGAGGAGGTGCCCAAATCCCCATGGCATATCACCAAAGCCATCAGCTTCTTACTTCCAGCTAGTCGGTCACTTTCTACTTTACAATATTTACTCTTTTTTTCAGGAGGAACAATCATTATACTGAAGTGATGCTTCATCCAATGGCTTTGTCCTTTAACTTCTTGGTTATAGTTTAATTTTAATTTTACAAAGGCATTGAACCACCCTCTGGGACATTCTCTCTCCACTGGTCGGCACTGAATATCACTAAAGCTACCGGCGTCTTCCTCCATCAAGTCGGTCACTTCTTGCTTTACAATTTTTCAAATATTTACCTCCTTTTTAGGAGAAAACTGTTCAAATAACACTAAAAAGTAAACAGGGGTCTAGAAGACCAAGCCCGCATAAATAATAATGGTAAAGAGGGGAGGGTCAAGGGGATCATATTTGTGGCAACCCTTTCTTGTTTCAAATAAAAAGCATACTGACCCTTCTCTGGCAGAATGAATGAAGAAAATTGTTAATACAATTAGAGTCACGCGGTAGCCGTGACCAGCAAGTTTAAAAAAAAAAAAGACTGATAAAGAAGACTAATAACAGATGCTCCATGCGAGACTATATTTACACGTAACATTAAAACACTTGACTTCTATTGTTCGATGTTATTTTTCGCTGGGTACAAAATGTATCTAAAACCATGCTAAATGTTATTTACAGTCCCAGGTGTAATATCGTGACAACTCATTAATTCCAAAAGGGCCACCAATCCTACAGTCAATCATTGTTCGTAATAAACAAATATTTTTGCTTCCATTTCACGCGGTATTTCATAGAGAAAATTAGTTGCAAATCATATTGATCCAGAATTTTTGGACACTGCTACAGGTCTACCTGGTTATCACCTTCACACTACTTTTTCAGATTCACTTCCAAATATACCCTAGCAGGTTCCTGGATACCCTACATACAAATTCTGAGCCCCATTCGCCAAAAAATCAAGTTTTTCACAATTCTTTTGTTCTTATCGGACGACGCATCCATTTATATAATAAATGCTGTATTTCGACAGAGTGATTTACAGCAGAGGTCCGTGGCCTAATGGTTAGTGCGCTTGACTCCAGATACGCTATCCCGAGTTCGAAACCCGGTGACCAACTCATTTTTTTTTTCAATGTTTTATTAACTAATTTATTGTCATTAATCAAGGATAACATAATTTTAAACATCCAGTGCTATTGTGATATTATTTTTTTTTTTTAGCAAGTTGTTTGATTCTCATGGAAATTGTTTATTGTGTTATGGGCCTATTTAAAAACACAGCATAATGTGATACAACACCATCAAGGATCAAAAGAAATCTGAATAACACAAGAAACCAGATCAGGCAATAAGACGTTACTCATTGTTATTCTCATTTAAATATATTTTGTCCTACCACGGGCAAATTCGCATGATAATAGGACAATGATGATTGTGATATGTGTGAATGGTTGTTGAATCGATTAAGAGACCTGACTCTCTGTCATCTTCAGCTATCGTAGAACATGACAATTGTCATATCGTCCCGGTAGGTTGATTACAAACACTCTGTAGGTGTGGAAAATTGTTCCGCTAGTATGGAAGGCCAGCAGGAAAAAAATATCAAAAAACATTTATCAAGCATAGTACGGAGGCGTCTATGTGACACAACTTGACAAGATAATTATCTTGCCATGTCGACTTATTATCAGCATTATGTCAACATGACGATATAAAATATCTCGCCAAGACAAATGAACAAACAAGTCAAGATGGCAAGATAAATTATCATGCTGACATACCAAAAATGGATGTCGTCTTCGCGAAATAAATTATTATGCCAAGTCAATTTAGCAACAAATTAATGTCTACATAGCAGGATATTTTGTCACGTCCAGTTGACTTAACAAACAATATAAGTCAACATGGTAAGATAAATTATCATACCAAGGAATAGTAATTTTTGACACCGTATAATTTAAATTATTGAAAAGCATCCTCGAGATGGAGAGGCGGGTCGGCCCGAAATTAAAGGGAAAATTAAATCTCAAAAGACCGCCGACAACCGCCGCTCAATAGGGATATCCAACTAGATGGCCCCGCAGGGCTACAAAGAACCACAAACCGCGAAATTTGGATATCCAGCTAGATTGCCCCGCAGGACTCAGGAACCACAAATCTTGAAATATGGATATCCTGCAAATTAAAACCACAAACCGCGAAAAACCGCCAACAACTGCCGCTTAATAGAAATATTCAACTATATTGCCAAGGGGCTACAAAGAACCACAAACCGCGATATTTGGATATCCAACTAGATTGCCCCGCAGGGCTATAAAGAACCATCAACCGCGAAATATGGATGTCCAACAAGTTTTAACTATAAATTAGCCCTCGATAGAGGGCAAAGCTTGAAGGATTAGGGAAATTATAACCACGAACCGCGAAAGTTGCCTTAGCAAACAATATAAGTCAACATGGTAAGATAAGTTATCATACCAAGTAATAGTAATTGTTGACACCGTATAATTTAAATTATTGAAAAGCATCCTCGGGATGTTGAGGAGGGGCGGCCCGAAATTAAAGGGAAAATTAAATCTCAAAAGACCACCGACAACCGCCGCTCAATAGGGATATCCAACTAGATTGCCCCGCAGGGCTACAAAGAACCACAAACCGCGAAATTTGGATATCTAGCTAGATTGCCCCGCAGGACTCAGGAACCACAAATCTTGAAATATGGATATCCTACAAATTAAAACCACAAACCGCGAAAAACTGCCAACAACTGCCGCTCAATAGAAATATCCAACTAGATTGCCCAGGGCTATAAAGAACCACACACCGTGAAAAAAAGATGTCCAACAAGTTTTAACTATAAATTAGCCCTCGATAGAGGGCAAGGCTTGAAGGATAAGGAAAATTATAACCACGAACCGCGAAAGACCTCCAACAACCACCTCAATAGAGATATCCAACTATATTGCCCCGCAGGGCTACACAGAACCACACATCGCGAAATATGGATATCCAACATGCTTAAACAATAAATTAGCCCCGATAGAGGACAGGGCTTGAAGAATAAAGGAATGCCACGAACCGCGAAAGACCGCCAACAACCGCCGCTCAATAGAGATATCCAACTAGATTGCCTGCAGGGCTACAAAGAACCACAAACGGCGAAATTTGGATATCCAACTAGATTGCCCCAGTGCTACAAAGAACCACGTACATTTTAGTTAAGAAATAAAGGGTAATGCATGATCCTTTACACGAAAATAATGTGTCGAGGCAGTAAAACGTAAATAATGGGTGAGGCGCAGCCGAACCCATTATTTAAACGCTTTTACTGCCGAGGACACATTATTTGCGTGTAAAGGATAATGCTGCACCCTTTATTTCTATTCTATTACCACAAAATAGTGTGATTTAAAAGCTTTTAAAGAGAAAATATAAAACATTTTGCCCAAATATTTCAAGTTGTTTACCTCAAGGTGGAGCGCATACGCGTAGCCAAAGCATATGCACATTCCAATAACACAACATAACATTCCATTCTCCCCTATAAGCAGGTATGCACATACAATAACACACCCCTGACATTCCATTCTCCCCTACATAAGCAGGTGTGCTGTGCGCTCTGCTGTGCGCCAGATGATAGAAGAACATAAAGTTCGTTGCCCTTGACACTTTATCGCTAATTAATGGTCTGTCACGTGATCGCGTGCTTCAACAAATCACAGTGCGCGATTTTGAATAATGGGTCGTGGGGTAATAGAATTATAGGTATAGCTTCATATACTCGTATTTTTATTGTCATAAATCAAGGATAATATTATTCAAACTTCTATTTTTTTCTTTATTTTTATTCGTAACCGCATGACTTTTCAAGCTTGGAGCTACTCGGCTTCATTCATAAAAAGAAAGGAAATCTACCAAAAAAACGTTGACAACGTAAAGAAAGCAGCAAGTTTAAAAAGCCCCACCTCGGCTCACTTTTTGAAACTTGGTCCCATTTGTAAAAGATACTGATTTAAACTTTGTCATAACTATCAACTTGAAACATTTCCAGAAGTGTTATGAATCTTTAATGTGCCGATGCGATATATTACTTAAAAGTTGTTAGCATTCTGGAACGATCAGAAAGGTTATTATGTTGTTCTTGGCCAATATCCTATATATGTTTTGTTTTATAATAATAAAGTTCATGATCAATGATTGAATTAAACGAATAACAAGTAGGCATGTTAATGGCAATGATGCTAGAAAACACCGATTTGCTGTTGATATTCAAAATGGGACCAAGTTTCAAAAAGTGAGCCGAGGTGGGGGCTTTTTAAACTTGCTGCTTTCTTTACGTTGTCAACGTTTTTTTGGTAGATATCATTTGCCAATAACATCCTTAGCTATCCTTACAGCTTTTGTCTTTGTATTACAAGTACTAACCCCTCCCTGTGGGGAATTCTGACCCCTCCCTGGGGGAAAAGCAGCAAATGTGATCTCTTCTGGGATAAAATATACTTCAAATGAACATGTAGTAACAATTAGTTAAAGAAGGTACCCCAGTAGTAAACAACATATCAATATCATTTGGCGGTCACTTTCTACTTTACAATTTTCATACATTGACCCCTCTCCAAAGGAAAGCAGGCCAGAGCGTCTCCCTCCCCATGGAGTAAATGCGGTGTGTAAAACTGTACAAGAACACTGATATATAATGTTTGAACTTGGATGTTCAATTTCACAACAAGTTGAAATGCAATATCGCTAGAACCAACAAGATCAAATATTTTGGTGAAATCAAAATTTGTTGCTGGTTGCCTAAGGCAAAGGCTTTGAGTGTGCCCCCTTCCCCTTGAGTATATCTTAACATTAGGCCCTTCACAATTGATTCTTAGTTTCCTGTTTCATGGTTGAAAACAAGGGATGCGGCGACTTTTAATTATTAATTATTAATTATCTATTATTTTCTTTATTTTAAAACGAGTGGTCGCAACCTACATCAACCCGTTTTGACTAGGACCATGCATTTAATTATTTTACAACTATGTTTGATTTTATAATAAGTAATGGTAGAGTTAAATGTTCTTTGTTTATTCATCATTATAGTTGATATGAGCAAAGTCCGAAAGAGCAAAGGAAGTCATTTAAAGTTATTTTAAAAGAGAAAATCCAAAATAAAAATAAAATAATTAAATATTTTGCAATTCTCAACTTTGGACGCTGGCGGAAACAGGAAACTAAGAATTAATTGTAAAGGGCCTTAACAGAACAATATTACTTGCTTGCAGAGCGGCATAGCGGTACCTTTCTACTAGTACTATACCATTTTACAAGTTCTGACCCCTCTCTTGGGGAAAACCAGTGATCTCATCCCAAGTGCACATCACTATGGACCACAATGGCCTCATCCCAATGGCATAGTTCAATAACCTAAATAAAACAATCATAGTGCAAAATTCGACCTCAAGTTGCAGAGTATGAGTTTTTGTACCCAAATTTTCAAAGGTCATTCAATGAATGTACAAATGTATAGAGTTAAAGAACTGTGCCCTGATAGATGAGCATAGTCTGGATCCTAGAGCATGGAGAATAATGTTTGACAAAGGAATGGACCATCATACAATATTCAGGACAGAAAGCTTACAAATTATTTGAACTTGATCCATACCCATAAAAACTAAAAAGAAAAAGTAATCCAATAGGACTGCAGCCAATATGCGTTGTCGAATATCTGTAAAGTATACCAGTACCAATAACCATTTTGGTTTCCTTCTTCAAATGAAATCTTTCATAAGTAGACCTCTTTGAATAAAAACAGATTTTACAAAGCATTCTAATACAGCATATTTGCCTTCTTAATTGGTATAAATATGACTATACGATTGCTAAAAATCTTGTAATGTAAAATGGAGACAAACAAAATTGGGCTAAACCAAGAACTATCAGTAATTTTATCCATAGCACACAAACTTCTCCACCCCCTTTGGGGTTTGCAACTTTTTGAGATGCACATGGACAACGAAAGTTGTCTGTTTGCTCACACTTTTTACATGTTGACCTCCCTCTTTCTAATTTGCCGATTTCTGACAAAAGAAAAATACAATAACTATCGGTAATTTCAACTGGGAGTAGCATTGCTGGCCCACCCCTCTGGGGTTTTGGAAAAAGTTGTCCATATTTGCTCAATTTTGAAATTGTTATACCAAAGTATGGTTATACACATGGCTCAATTTCTACCAACCAGTCTTTCTATGTGGTGTACCAGAAAGCAGGGCCGTAGCAAGGTTGAAAAATGTAGGGCGTCCATCACCAATATGGGGTGGCCAAATTACAAATAGATACCCTAATTAAAATACAGATATATAACAAATTTCTCAAAAAGTGCTGCAGCCATGGCATCCCCGGCCGCCACGCTTGCTACGGCCCTGCCAGAAAGCACCACTACATATAGGAAATGGCATCAGTGATACATGGGAGGGGTCTCATTTTGACGAAACTGGTAGGTATATAGTAGTTTTTTGAAAGTCAATAGGCACATCAAACAATTAGAGAGTTGGCTTCAGAAACAGGCCTACCAAAACTGACAAATCAGGCTCTTTGAACCAAAACCAAAAACAAAGAAAAAGATAGAAAAGAGCATGAGGAGCTTCAAAGAGAAAATAAAAACAAGGCTTTTAGGTAAGATTTTGTAAAAAAAAAGTTTGAAAAAGTGGAAAATCAAACAAACGAGGCTCGATGAAAGCGGATCGCAGTGAGTAGAACTTGTGGTTTGAGTTGACCACTGCATACCAATATTCAACGCCCCCTGAATGATGAACAGCGGTGATCAGGGCTTCAATCCTATTGATTCTACATGTTCTGTCAATAATTATGTGCAATTGGCTCGGACATTCACCTCTTCCATTTAAATTTTCTATCAATGATGACGATGACCTTACCGTGTTTGCAAAAGGTAAAATTATGTTTGAACTAAAAGCAGCTGGTAGTTGGGTGAGCATGCCTTCAGTAAGCTGATATCAGATAAGCTCAGATTTGTAAGATTTTAGTTATAAATATTGTTTAAATCACACCTTTTTCATCCTCTTCTGGCTACAGGGGGGGGGGCACTTAACACAAATGACCATAATATGGGTATGTTTCCCAGGAAAGATCCTCTTTAACTTGTTTTCGCAGCTCCAAAACACCCCCTTTTACTGGTATGTCGGCAGCTCCCAAAGACCTACCACCAGCGGCGTAGCTTGGATTTTTTCCGGGGAGGGGGGGAAAGCCTATATGGGACGGGGGCCCGAATCCACCAAATTTTCCTGCACTTGGGGGGGGGGGGCAGGGGCCCAAATAGACAATTTTGCCAGGCTTATTGATAATAATCGTATGGTATTGCATATCGTATGGATTCCCCATCTCTCTGCCCCTCGCCTCCCTCTCTCTCTCTCTTTTTCCTCTTTCTCCTCCTTTTTCCTCTTTTTTCCTTGCACTAGGGGGCGGGGCAATTGCCCCCCGGCAGCTACGCCACTGCCCATACCACCTCAAAACCTGAGGGAGTATACACACTTAAAACTACGGGGTCAAAAAATGACCCAAACGGGGTCATTTTTGACCCCAGCATAGTTATCAACTAAACACCATACCACTAACGGGGTCATTTTGACCCCATTGGTCGGGGTCATTGCAATGACTACGTATTTGGGTCAAATAGTAACCCCATTGGGGTCAAAATATTACCACATTTCGGGGTCAAATGAAATGACCCCTTCAAAAGGGTTGCTTATTGGGTTACTTAATGACCTCATTTCGGGGTCAAATGAAATGACCCATTTGAAAGGGTTGTTTTATAGGGTTACTCAATAACCACATTTAGGGGTTGTTTGGATTTTTTTCGTAGGCCTATGGTCATGCTGGTCCCACCAGGACATAAGTGTGTTTCTGCACAGAGAAAGCATTACATAAACAGCAAACTGCAAAATGCATCTGTGTATCACACTCACACACAGTCAGTCATCGCCTATGACAGTTCACGTATTATAAGCTTACATGATATAAGCTTATAACAACTGCAGCCAAGACACCAGCCACGACAGCATGAAATTGAATGAATCTGCGTGCATAGACAAGGGTCTATGCATCCTTGCAGTCTCACTTTTCAACTAACTTTTCATATTCCATCATGCAGACAAGCACACACGACAATCCGCTGAGCTGCACAATCAGAACAAATATGGCGCTGATGTGACCACGTGAGCCGATGCACACTGTGTGTGCAAATAGTTCCGAAATGCAAGTCATTATAAAGTTGACAAATTGGGTAACTTCGGTCAAAAAATTAGTTTTATTTATTAATCAACAAACATTAATTGCAGCTCATGTTTAAACTCATTTATGAATTGAGATTTTCAAAGCGGAAGATTGAAACTGATATCAATGCGCGACGGTATCGGCAAAATGACCACTAAGTTTTTGACCACGTTCGTCGTGGCTAAAATGACCTCGTGAAAGTGGTCAAATTAAAACAGTACAACCCCCTTGAAGGGTCAAAACAACCCCAAACGTGGTCAATTCAAAATGACCACGGAAAATATAACCCCGTAGTTTTTAGTGTGTACCCACCAAAAGTTTATGATTATATGTGCCCTCCCGGCCTCCCGGGATAGCTACACCCCTAATGAACAGTTTTGTATGAGAATAAAACTGAGAGTATATGCTCTAAGGGGGCATAAGGACCACCTTTTAGAATGGTAAGCCAAATGATGCTAAGAAAACATGAAAAGGAAATAGGCTGAATCCAATTCAAGGTTTTGCCATCACTAATCACGGTTATCATAATCATGATGATGTTAAGATTGACATAATGCAAATACATTTTTCAACTCAAGGCTGCATTCTCACTTATCACAGTTATCATAATAACATTAGAAAATTATCCAAATATGAAATGTCCTTATAAATATGTCACAACATCTTTCAAGAACCACATGTATTACTCACTGGATATATAGTTTTTTGGGGAAAATACTATGTGAAGACCAATTCAGCCAACACATTTTGGCAAAAGTGCACTTAAAAAGGCATCCAGTTTGAGCAAATTGTGGTACTATTTTGGGTGTTTTTTGTGAAAAAATTGGTATACTGATGAGTTGTAAGAACAGCAAAAAGTTGTTATAGAGAAAGTCAACATCTGAAAAGCTGTGTGGCACATGATCACGTCCACGTACATATTTTTTTTGAAGAATCACCCAGTGACCCTATAGAGTTTTTCCCTTGAAAGGTTTCTTCTTGCCCCCTGAAAAAGTCCAAAGTCCTGGCTAAGCCACTGCCTTCAGTATCATTTTGTTGTACTAATAAATAATATCATATCAATCTACGCTACGAGCGCGCTTGTCATAAGGAACAGTGCACCAAAAGTTTTCTGTTATGTTATGTTATAATGTTATCAGGTAATTTAATATAAATTACTTAAAACATATAAATGCATTGTGCATGTCTATACTTAAAGTTGCTATCTACTGAAGATAACCTTCTTCAGTCAGTAGTGTTATTCCTGATACTGAAGGCAGTTGCTATCTACTGAAGATAACCTTCTTCAGTCAGTATAGTGTTATTCTTGATCATGTTGATGCTTTCATGAACCATAAAAATGTCTAATTTTGATATTTTCCACATCAGATCAGCTGACTTCACACTTTCTTGAATTTGATGATTTGGTATGCACAGCAACTTTTACTATCTACTGAAGATAACCTTGCATACAATAGTGTTTAAGTTTTAATGCCTGCATATTATTTCACATACTGATGATATACAAATATAACAAGGTCGCTGGTCCCCGGGCACTGGTCTGTTACTATTGATCTATCATATATCGATTAGGGTAATAGGAAGATGTGAAATTTATTGATGTTGTTTATGAAAAATAGCTGCCGCATTTTAAAATTATACTATTTTCTTTAATTCATATTGAAAAATAACATAATTTGCAATAAATGTATAATTTGATCAGCTCATAATCTGCGGGAATTGTTAGGCATTTACAAATACGCCAAAAAGTAGACCCACGTTATAGAAATGATATAGTTTACCTGTCTGGTCCATACTGTGCATGTTAAAGTAGACAAAGTATAGGACTTGAATTGATAATTTGTGATGCTTCTGAAGAGATGTCACAAGACAATATTCAAAATAAAATATTTTGATATTAATCCGCGATGTTATAAGGCCCGCCGATTAAGAGCTGATCAAACTATAGTTTAAGCATTGGTAAATGTTAATTGCTAGATAAATTGAAAAGTCTCATTAAAGGAGTATTTTGTGATCCTAGCATACTCATTTTATGATATTTTTCAGTAGATATCCACAAAAAAGGCTTATTCCCAAAATTTCAGTTGATTCCGATTTTGCGTTGCGAGTTATGCATGATTATGTGAATTTGACTGCTCCATAGACAATGTGTTGTAATTTCGTTCTGGTATACCAGAACGAAATTCAAATTTCACAATATCTTTGCTAAATGAATTAATCTGCAAGAAATTTTGTCTACATAAACATTATGTAGCCAGAGGTTTCCAGTGATATAAAAATCTCAACTTTTTTTGAGAAAAGTGGGGGATGATCATTACCATTACTACAAGGTTTTTATAAGTGGCGGCTTAACTCATGTTCATGCAACAAGATATTTCTTGAATTTGTAGATTTCTTTAAAGGTTACGAAGAAAAAAACAATGCCCAAAAATGTGACCCTTTCCCCCGGTACGTAATTTTACAAAAATTTTCTGTGTCCAAGCCTGCCACTGCTTTACCCTGATCTGAAACTTAGCAGGTCTGAAGTATTATATAATCTTAATATTTGTTCTTCTTCTATAGCACTGAGCATGCTAAGTAAAATTTTGTTAACTTAACTTTGCAACTTGAAGCAGCTATTAGTATTACCATTCAAATCTATTTCAAAGTTACAACAACTCTCCTTGCACTTTCAGATTTCTGACACGTTCCCTTTGCACCTACGTGCACCATGCTCAAAAATCCAGGGTAGTTTATGCTAATGGCACACTCCTTGCTGTAGGCTTAGGCACAAGCCAGTACAGAAATGCTCATTGACCTTGCAGGCTACGTGAGCTAGGCACGATACTGTTTGCAAAAGGCACACGGTGAAGAATAAAAGTTTTGGAGGTCATTGGGAATCATTCAAATCTACAAGACAAATACAAATGTATTGAATAATGGTGTCAATATTGCATTTAATATGCGCAATTGTTTGAAATCAATAGAAAAAGATTTGAATTACAGTATACCAAAGGAAAATTGATGAAATCTGAGACAGAAATATATCACTGTTTTTGTTTAAAGCCATCTATTTTCAATTTGGATATCTTTTTTTATTTTTTGATGTTTACACATGTCCCAACTTACTCTTAATTGGAATCGTCCAAATATGCTTTGTAGGTAAAACAACAGAGCAATTTTGGTCAGGTAAAGGAGCGGATCCAGGACTGGAAGTTAGCTTCTCTTTCTCCTGGCCTTCCTTCATCTCCTTTTCCTCCTCTTTCTGTCTTTGTCCCTCTTTTTCAGAAATTTTGGGGTGGGGGCATGCACCCCATTTGTTCCCATGTGGATCTGCCCCGTGTGAACACTCTTTCTTATTTTAGATAAGAAATAAGTGAACCTTACTTATAATAGGGTGTAACCCCGGAGTGTAACCATTACTGCAGTGGGTGTAAACATGCATGTGTGAAATATAGAGGGCAGTATTAATCTATATTCCCTAGAGACATTCAGCATTATAAGGGGCATGTGCATCCATCCTCACCAGTGTGTCCAAGATCTTTTCCTACGGGGGTTCAGAGGGGCTTTTCAGAGTTATGGGGGGGGGGGCTTAATGGCTAAAATCGCCAAAAAATAGCTGATTTTACATGATTTTTAACAATGTGCGGGGGCTTCAGCACCCAAAGCCCCCGACACGCCACTGATCCTGGTCATTCAGAGGAGGGGATTTGTACAGGGCAGTATTCGTTGATTGATTGCATTAAGTTCCTTTCCTTTGTGTGTACATTGGACTCTGTCCCCATGAAAGACTGCTTGGTGGTGAACAGACCACATCTTGGCTCAGTAATCACCTGATCTGGTCATGGTCTGAACCGTCAAGTTATGCTATTCCCACATAAAATGTGCTGGCGACAGAACCTTCTCCCCGAGCCTTCTCCAGGACCAGGTCATTGAATCCCCAGCTAAGGTGCTTTATCAAGTGTTGGTTACTGTACATGTACAGCTGAAAGGCCTATCCCATTATGCTTTGCGGTACCACGATAGAACTGCACTTGCCATAGAAAATGTGCAAAAAATCCCTCACTTCAACTTTCAACTCACTTAAGGGTAGACGAAGTATTGTTGGTCGAAGCAGCCAAAATTGATTTTCATTATCTAAATCAATATATTATTGAAAGATAACACTTTGATGTTTTGCAAAAGTTCATTCTACAAATCATATACTTTGAAAACTTGCTTGATTTATTGTTGTTAATGAGTTATGTACTCTCTAAATATAAAAGAGTGAAAATTTCACTCGGAACTTGGAGTGATTTCATTCTCACTCTATTCGAGTGGTTAGTCGTTCTTTTAGAGTGAAAAAAAGCTTCTACTCGGTCAATGTAGATTCACTCCTTACAGAGTGATCCAAAATTACCGCTCAATTTCAGAGTGAAATTACAATCACTCTTTATGGAGTGAATCCACAGTTCGTGCACAGCCAATCAGACAGCCGGATTTTCACGCTGAGAGCCACGAAAAAATTGTGATTATTCATTCGGCGAATAGTCGTTGCAGCAATGGCGGTGGAGTTGTCAGTAGCAGTTTGGCGAAGAAATAGCCAATATTTTCGTTGGTAAGTATACTTTGAACTATTTTATTTATGTGTTGAATCATTGCAGATTGTAATCGACAACTAAAAATCTGATGTTACTGTCTCAAAGGTGATAATTGTACCCATGAAGCTTCTTCATTTGTTGAACACATTGATTCACATTGTCGGTCCTGCATTACGGTAGCACACTCATGCACTGCTATGCATACCTGGTACATGTATTACTTCATAAACCTGTAAATGATTGAGTGTACTTGTGTAATAATTGTAATGTTTGTTATACTCGTCAGCCTTTTTATTGTTAATATGTACCCGATCACATCTCCGAGTCCGATGCGCTAGTCATGCTATACATACCAGTAGCCACAGGATCACATGCAGCAAGGCCAGGCCATACCTAGCTAGGCTTAGGCTATAGGGTCAGGCCAAAGCATAGGCCTGTTATCTCTGACCAGTCTCTAATTTATCATGTTTATATACTGCAGCACATTATATCTGCATGTGTGATGCCAAAAGTCAGAGGACTATAGGCCTCTAGCTAGGCTTAGGCTATAGGGTCAGGCCAAAGCATAGGCCTGTTATCTCTGACCAGTCTCTAATTTATCATGTTTATATACTGCAGCACGCCTATCTGCATGTGTGATGCTAGGCCCATAGTCCCACGTCCACTAAGCTTTTAATCATGCCAAAATTACCATTTTAATCTTAATTAACATGTAATAACACTTATTGTGTTGTAATTCCTTTGCTCACAAAAATACATGAATGAATGAACATTTTGTGCCTATTTCTGTGATTATTTTTGTCAGTCTCATTCACTTCTTTATTTCAGAGCTATTAACTCAAAAGAGTGGTTTTTCCACTCCTCTTTGGAGCTGTATGAGGGGCCGCTCCTTTTGGAGTGAAATTCACTCTCACTAAAGAGTGATTTTATTCACTCTTTTTTTCGAAAGTGAATTTCCTCACTCTTTTGAAGAGTGAATTTCACTCTAAAAGGAGTGGTCACTCATACAGCTCCAAGGAGGAGTGGAAAAACCACTCTTTTTGTGCTGTTTTTCACTCTTTCACATTTAGAGAGTACGTTTTACAAAAGTGTTGTTGTTTCAGCCCTCTTTACAACATAAGTCAAGAACCACAGGACCTAGAAAGGTATAGCTGTGATATTTGAATTTTTCTACACACTTGCTATGAAATGATCAATGCAATTTTTGCTAAAGCTCACTACATTCGCAAGATGCTGTGAACTACCAAATCGCAACAGTTTAAAATAGTTGCTACCTTAAATCAGGGGTGCTTAAACTTTTGTTTGAAAAATATCACCCCAAAAGTACTGTATTATGAATCTATCCATAGCTATCAATATTTAAGCAGCTCTTGCTTATTGTTTGTATACAATCGCTATAGAGCAAAGAGATACGCTGCAAGTTATTATGAATTATGCATGCTTCAGTTTTTCCATTATTTATCATGACAACATTTTTGAAATCTGGACACAAGATGACATAGCTATCCTTATCTGTATTAAATAAGTTAAAGAAATAGGTATTTTGAAATGAGGTTAGTAGCCAAAAAGTGCTTGGGACATTCAAAAAGTCCATTCTTGTCAGATTTCAGATTAAGACAGATGTTAGCAATTTCTTGACATCACGAGGACAAGCAAAAAGTTCAGGTGACCAAAAATTGCTCACCCAAACACAAAAGATTTAATTTGGAGATTTTTTCACTTAACTTTTGTCCCCTCCGCAACTCACATGCCTCAACTCCACACACATTTACACAACATTGACAGATCCAACTGATAATAAAGTGCAAAAATGTTGAGGTGTAAGTGAAAGAAGCTGATTTCTGCAATAGCTGCCTTATAGACATTACACAATTTTCTGCATTCTATATTGTGTATAATCTAAATATATCACACCTGGCAGCTATTGCAGATATGGCTTTCTTGCACTATCACACCAATGTTATCAAAGTCAACTGGTTAACCAGATGGATTTACTTAACAATGAACGATGCCCTTGCTCATTCTTACCTTTTCTTTAACATCTTTATTGTCCGTAATTCGGTAAATTTTCACATTTCAGTCTCGTGACTTTGCACAAACACAGATGATTTGATTTCGAGGATTACTTGAAATTACTTTGCACCCCTGGAGGCATACGTGCCATAAAACACCAACATTTATCCCGTTTTGAGGTTATGTTTCTTTTAAACTCATGGAGGAATTCATGCTCTTCTTTAACTCTCTCTGTCGACTGCAGACGACAAGTTTCAAATTTTGTTTAAATTTTTCAAAAATTTCAGAATTGTAAATTTTCACGACCATATTTGGAATCAGCATGACAAATGCATTAAAATGAGTACTAACAAGCCTAGTATTGATTTAGTGGTTCTTAAGATAGCTCTTGATATTTTGAGAAAATATCTCAAAACTTGGACTTTTTATGTTGAAGCCTATATGGCCAGCATGCAGAACATTAATGTCTTTTACTTGAGGGGTGAAAGTGACATGACAGACAGTTCAAGAATGAAAAAACAAAACATTTAGATTGTGTTGATATGCTCAAGGAGATTGATGATTCTTTCTTCAGGAAAATGTGACAATTTATTTAGAGGTTAATCAAATAACATTATTGATGGGACGGAAATGAAAATCACTCTTTTCACGATTTTTGTTTGAGTGTCCATTCAAGAAAAAGTGAAATTATTCTCTTTTGTAAAGGGATATTGGTATTAGCCATGGGGTGATAATCTCTCGATCAAGAAAACATTTGTATTTATAGAAAAGTTTTCCTTGCATTTTAAAAAGTTTTCTTTTTATTTCACATGATCTTGTTATGTAAAAGTTGTTTAACTGGTGAAAGAAAGAATTGCTCAGGACATGGGTTGTTTAACAATTAAGATAATTAATAAACCCTTTAGTAATGGATTTGTTCAACAAAATAAAAGAAATTTGTTTTGACCGGCAGTGGCAAAATAATTGTCTACTTTAATGTTTTAACTGTGATTATCATCGCAATTTATATGTAATTGCACATAATTTGGTGGTTGATTCTTATGTATCATGAATACAAAGTGCAATTATATTCATTTTGTATAAATTTTGTTACATTGTTGTACATCATTTGAATTCATTATATCCGAAACAAAATTACATAATTATCCTGAATAATTTGTTTTTGACTTTGGTGGGTTTGAGTACCTTTATCCAAATTAATTTATATAATTGCATCACATTGTTGTAAATAATTAAGATTAATTATTTTAAGTATGTTTTAGAACCTTTTGCTGATTGTCTGAGAAAAGTTTTGTTTTTGTTTGGGAGAAAGTTCTTTTTTACACAACAGGTACACACAATTTGCAGTCATTCATGAATAAAAACAAATTAATGTACATTGTGTTGCAAGGTGTGACTCTATTAAACATAATTGGAATCAACTTATTCTTTTTTATTTTGATCATTTGTTGATCGGAAATTATCGATCATTCACCTTTTTAAATTGTCCAAAACATTCCAATACACCATCATTATCATGATTATGAGTTATGTTCAACAGCCAACAAGCCAAAGCTAAACACATGATTGGTGCGGTTCTTTTGATGTTTTCCCGATTTATTTTGTCTTGGTCAAAGCATAGACACTGAAAAATTAAATTAGATAATTAAAGAGAAAATGTATAAAAAAAATTAGCAATGAAAATTTCTCATAGTATCTCAACACATGGTTATATAAACTATAGCCATTCCAAGGGGCAAAGAACCTGGTCACTAAACAGTTTGTCCCATTTGGAGGCAAAACATGCTCCAAAAAGGGCTGAAAAGGGGTAGTCTACCCCGAGACTAGTCAGTATATAGAAATGCTTTTTTTCATACCAGTGACATACCCAGCAAAATATGCAAGGGGGGCAAAATTATAAAATCATCCCACTGAAAAGATTCAAGCCTCAGCTTCCCCCAGGTCTATCTTTGTGGTTCATCAGGAACTACCTTCTTTCTTTCTTTCTTTTTAAAACTCAGTTCCTTATATCAAATGATTTCAGGAAACCAAATATATATAATACAAAATAATAATTAGATTATATTTCATGAATAGTAACTGTACATTAATCATAATATATTGTATCCTAATGCTATATTACCTTCAAAAAACAATAGATACCAGCAGCTTATGAAGCTTATAGAAATCAGAGTATCTTTATTCCATCTCTGCTAACACTTATCAATGTCGGAGAATGACAAAAGAATCTGACACCGACTTGATTGCTTTCTGTATGTCTACAGTCTGGTGGGGTGGCAAAGATTTCAAAAATATAAAAATAAGGATAGAATAGATTTGTCAAAATAGATTTGTCAAAATCTGTGAACATTTTCCATAAATTTTGCTTAACAAACAATTTTGCTGCTGCTCAGTTGGTTACAAAATTATTCAAATCAAAGCGAAGGAAGCACCAGTATTTAATTATTTATTTATTTAATTTTCCATGCCAAGCATATATGGGCATTAACAGCTGAAAACTAGGATAATGCTGACAAAACTTTGGCCAAGCACAAGTGACCTGGAGTAGGGGGTCACCGTAAATAGGGTGGTCAGGGCATTTTTTATAGGACAGGCAAGTGTAGCCAACAATCGGGCATAATTACCCTGATTGGAACAAACTGTAACAAGGTCTTTTTATCATGGGTCATCTGCCCCACCATTTCCAGATGATCCACCGGGAGAGTAGATTGTCTTATCTTGCAGAGATTTGAACCCGGAACCTCTCGTACAAAAGACAAAGACCTCAACAAGTGTGCCAGGCTGCTAGCACCTGGGTCGGACATTTTAAAAATGAATTTAGAAGAGCAGCAACGACATCACTTGCATTACATTCCAGATGTAATTCAGGAGAGTTTGTAGAGATTTACTTGCGGCCATGGGCATCAATCCAAAATGGGGGAAGGGGGATGTGTCCCCCCACCTTTTGACAAAATGACCCAGTTTTTGTTCCTTTCAGCCACTTTTTGACAATTCAGGTTGATTGCCCCCACCACCTACATTCCAAGTTGGATCAGCTCTAATGCTTTCAGCCAAAATCTTTCTTTTACAATATGTCCAGCAGGTATACCCATTATTTTCCCAGAAATAAGCCTACAGTAAAATGATTAGACCTGTAGTATAGTAGGTAACCTGATTAACTCACATTCTTTACACAGGTGAGTTTGTGTCACTTTTAGCACCTGATTAATGACCCAATCCTTAATGAACTATCTCACAGCTTCAACATTTACTCATTGGCAATCAAATGATTATAGGCCTGTAGTGGGTATAAACCTGATGAACCCACATTCTTTACTCAGGTGAATTTATATAGTGTCAAAATGTAACACCTGATATTTTAGGCTGATTAATGACCCTTCCTCAACAACTTCTACATTTTACAGTCAAATGATGAGACCTGTACAAGGTATAAACCTGATGAACCCACATTCTTTACTCAGGTGAGTTTGTATAGTGTCACAACTTGTAAAACCTGATTAACCCTAACCCTACCCGTGGTTTTTTGGCTATCGGAAGGGAAAGAAGGAACGAAAAAGGAGAGAAATAAAGAAGAAAGTCACTTGGCACCCTCGGGATTCGAACCTCGGACCCCTCGCATGCCACGCAGAAGATCCCCAGCATGTAGCTACACAGGTGACGTTGGCCCGCCAACGATTCCCTGGGTATGACTTGGTCTGATTGCGTCATCAAGTCACGTGGAATGCATGCACGCAGAGTGGTTTTAATAGTGAGCTTTAGTGAGTCCTAGTTGGGTTAGGGTTAATGACCCGTTCCTTAACGAACTATCTCATGGCTTCAACATTTACTCAGAGGACATTTACTCATTGGCAGTCAAATGGGTATAAACCTGATGAACCCACATTCTTTACTCAGGTGAGCTTTATAGTGTCAGAATGTAGCACCTGATTAATGACCCACTCCCGGGGACCCACTCCTTAACGAACTATCTCACAGCTCAACATTTACTCATAGGCTGTGATAGGTATACACCTGATTAACCCAAATTCTTTACTCAGGTGAGTTTATATAGTGTCACAACTTACAGCACCTGATTAATGACCCACTCCTTAACGAACTATCTCACGGCTTCAACATTTACTCAGTGTTAATCTAATGTTATCTCTCTGATAAATTGACACTATCTTTGATAATCTTGTTTTTTCCTACTGTTCCGACACCTTTTGTGTGTGTTTAAGGACCTAGCAATGAATTAAGAAAGATGTTGTTGGTATGATATGTGACAAAAATATCAATTTATTAAGATAGGAGAGAGGATGATGGAATTGATACCTACAAGCACACCTGATGTTTATTTCTTGGAAACCAGATTTACGCCCACTTTTTGTATCAGATCTAGTTAGCAGATCTTATTACTCCTCTCCCATGAGTTTCCCATGCTATAGGCCAATAACAAGTTTGTTATCACCACTGATGATTATTATGTGTATGTTTCCCAAAGCATGATTTTATTTATTACTTAAAATTTAAGCAATAATGTAAGATTTCTGACAAACTTTTGGTTTTTTTTATCACAAAATGGTAATGCGTATCTTTATTAATAAAATAATGAGTGGGCGGTCTCTGTCTGGCTATGCTTTTCGCTGTGATATTTCGGATATAGATAGGTTCTGGGAAAAGCATGTTGACGGGTGGTATTTTAAAAGTAATAGGTCAAAGGTCATGGACAGTTAAAATTTCAAACTTCATCCAATCTGGCTCAAACTTGGTGAGTGGAATCCTTGATATGAGGGGAATAGGCCTATAATATGCACAAAATAAAATTGAGGTCAACCGAGGTCAAAGGTCATCGAGGGGCTAAATTTAAAACTTCGACCAATTGGGCTTAAACTTGGTGAGTGGAATCCTTCATATGGGGGAAGCAGAAAAATAAATAAATTGAGATCATCTGAGGTCAAAGGTCATTAAGGGGCTAAATTTTAAACTTTGCCCGATTAGGCTTAAACTTGGTGATATGATAGTAACCAATTCTCTACATCACTGCCCACTCAAACAATTCTCACATCATTATATAAGTTGTTGACTCCTGTTGCGACACCTCTGTTGTGTACGTACTCATTAGATATGTAAGATTAAGTCATTATATTTATATGACTACAGCCAATGTTTATCGTTGCTAGGATAGTTTTGTTTCTTCTTGTGTCTATCTCTGGGGCCTATCTTTATAGGGGGAGTTGACACACCCCGGTCTCAAGACATTGATAACACACCTGACACCTGTACAGATAATTTGGTGTAAAAAAAAAAGCGCAGTGATTTAAAGTGCACTACGCACAGGCACAACGCCTAGACGTTGATCCACAAGCCTCAGCACACTTTACAGACAGCTTGCCACAGCAACTATTGTAATCAGTGATGTCGTGCAAGTCATCTCAAGGGGGGGGCAGGGGTTCTTCGAAAATTTTGTATGGGGATGTGCCTCACAGACTTACTTTTTGCTGTTTTTAACACTCACCAGCACAAAAAGCACCCAAATTTGCCCTAATTGGGCACTTTTAGGCACATTGGTCATACCCACCCATCAATATACTGAAATCACTGAAAAGGTACCCCAAAACAGTGGCACATCTCTGTATACTTTCAACCAGGAAGAACCCTGCAACAGGACTGATTATTTGGAGAACACTGGGTCTGATTTAGGGGACCACTGATACTCATTTTTGGTATTTTTTCTAAGAAATCTGTTAAATTTTGAAAAATTTCATGAATTTTAAAATCATGTGGCTCCCACTCCTATGATATAGGCCTACAGCACTGATTGTAGAATAGGCCTGGAAGTACTGCGGATTGGTTCAATGTTAGTATTACTTTGCCAAATTGAATTATACCGGATACCATATATCATTAATGCATTTATATAATCAGCCTTTTCAGTGGCGTAGCGTGGGTCATCACATTGGGGGGCACCGACCATGATTGGGGGGGCACCGGATCTGATGGGGGGCACAAGCCGTTTTCGTCAATTTTCCTATGGGATTTTTAAAAATGTTAGATCGATTGGGGGCATGTGCCCCCCCCCCAGTGCCCCTATGATGCTACGCCACTGAGCCTTTTGAATCTGTGGGGCCCAAAAATTGTTAATTAATTATGCAAATATGTAAACAATGTTCCAAAGGACACTAGGAATCTTCAAGTGACACTAGGAATCTTCAAGTTCAGTTTCAGGACAAAACTAATTTGCAAAAATCACATATTTCTGTATAAACTGGATTAATCATGCATTTCTCCCATGATGCACAGGTACAGAAATTTAACATCATCCAGACATTTATCCCTTACACCAAGCCAAGGGGGCTCCATAAAGAACTAAATTTATCCTAATTCCTAAATAAATGTTGAATTAGCAAGATATCTTGTAAATCCCACGATGTATCAATCAAAACATCTTCTTTATCTTTCAAAACATCTTCTTTTATCAGATCCCAAACATGTGCCAAAGATGGACATCGCAAACAAAATGTTAACCCTTGCTACTCAAAGCATAAGATTAAGATCCAGAGCAGACTATCAAATGCTCTGTGTGCTAGCTATAGGTTTCAACATAAATAGTCCAAGTTTTGAGGTATTTTCTCAAAATATCAAGAGCTATCTCAAGAACCACTGAAACAATATGTTTCTTGTTTGTACTCATTTTAATGCATTTTTCATGCTGATTTAAAATATGGTCATGGAAATTTACAATTCTGAAATTTTTTAAAATTGAAACTTGTCGTCTGTAGTCGACACCCGCGTAGAGAGAGTTAACATACATCCCATCCCACTCACAGAATTTTTTAAAAACTATAATTGAAGTACATAATAGGCTTAGAGTGCACATACATTCATTCAAGTACCAATATGCAAAGTATTGGTTGTGAATTCAGAGCCATTCTTATCGAAAAGTCTTGGAGTGAGTAAGAATATTTATAGAATCTTTATATTTATAGAATTTTTATCGCAGCAGCATGCGCAACTTATTAACCCACATAATCGTTACATAATACTATCTTCTTAAAAGATAGGAGTGAGTTGGCGTGACGCTTGGAAGTCTAGTCTCACTGACACTAAGAAATCCAAGGAATTTTATTTACTTTGTGTTTACTGTATTTACTTGGGTATTTGGTACCTTGACTCTTCAAAGTCACATGAAAACCCTGTACTTGTAACTGGTGTATCTTGAGGTGGGTCAATGGCACTGCAAAAGTCAGAAAGCCCATCAGGGTTGGGACCATAGAGTTTATAACTAGGCAGTGGCGTAGCCAGTGGGGGGCCAGGGGGGCCGGTGCCCCCCCTCGTCATGGCCGCCGGTTCATGTATCTTTGTAAGGCCATCGGTAGACTGAAGGCGTTGGTGAAAAAAATTGGGGTTAACAATAGACTATTTTATACCCAGGGGGACAGAAAAAAGGGGAGAATTATAAAAATCAAATTGTGTGTTTTTATGTTGGTACTGCCTAATATCCTTCACATTTTCAAACCATGCAAAAAAAATTTGGGTCAACAATTCACAACTTCCGTCGGCAAAAAATATTTCCATCAGTACATTTACAAGTTGTGCCCCCTCGGTTCCAAAATCCTGGCTACGCCACTGTAACTAGGGGCACATCTTTTACTTCATATATATCATCATCATGGCTCCGGAACTTGGGGGCTAGCAGGGACTCACCTAGCCTTGATCAAGTATTTCTCCTTACTTTTTCTCTATTCATGCTATTCTTAGGACCCATGGTCGAAGTATCATAATACTCCCAAACTGGATTCCCTCAGATTTTTAGTCCGGTCAGAATTTTTGTGTAGGCAACATGAGCTAGGGAGGAAGTATACCTTGTGGGCATGGCTGCATTTTGCTCAAACACTACCCCTGCAGTGCACAGTATGCCTGGGGTAAAGTATGATAAGAAAGTCCACTATCTAGCAATTCAAATGTCAAATAGATTTTCACAAAGTTATGATGGTAAATAATTATTTTGAAAGAATAGATATTAACTTCAAAACTTTGGAAAGAAATAATAAGATGTGGCAAAGCTTCCATGAATTTTACATTCACTAACTATGGACGCCAAAGGACTTGAAACAAGTCTAGGACTCACCCACCCCAATAATTTGGATGTGGGAGCTCGAATACGGTACCCTTCAGCCCTCACCCACGACCAGGTGAAGTAAAAAGCTGTGATCAGATCCTGGAATGTTTTTGACTTATTTTATTTTTTGCCATCTGAGTCTGAGGCAACCCCCCAGGTCATCAACACAATTTGGTTTTGTCAGCCCCCTCCCCATGTTGAAAATCTGTCTGAGCTGACTGATCATGGATTGTAGCTAGCTGAGCCATTCACATGATTCAGACAGATATTGCACAATGGCAGTACATCAACTTTTTTATATTATTATATATGTATCTATTATTTGATTTATTTTTCTTCAAGTTTAAGCTTTTGTTTGACCAGGGCTATGAGACATCCCTGGTTTGCCCAATTCATTACATCACAACTGATGATCACATATGAGATAAATGACGCCAGCTATCAAAGAGAGGCGTGTGTGCTTTGTTAGTTTAATTCAAATCTATACAAATCAGAATAAATCTCAAATACCAACTTTGACTTCCCTGGGCATTCCTAGCACTGGTCCAGTGCTGGATGCAACCACAGATCCTGGAGATCTGACGGACCCTTCCTGGCACCAGTGACATAGCCAGGGGGAGGGTGCAACAGCCCCCTGTGAGAGGTCTTGTCCCTCTTTCAACCTTGTGGGATGCTGACTCCCGGTCCCCTCACTCCGTGCATCCGCTGGTATTCATGCTTATCGAAAATTTCGCGAAATAAGGGGTGTTTTCAGATGAAGAAACGCGATTCGCGAAAAACAAAAAAAAAGGGGTGTTTTTTCAAACCACGTGTTCGCGAAATTGAAAAAAAAAAGGTATTTTCATCGAGCAGCCTACGCGTTTTTACCAGAATAAATTTATTTATTTATTTATTTTTATTTATATTAGAAATATCGTTCGTATTTTAGCGAAAATAGGGGTATTTTCGAAGGGCAAATAATTCGAAATCGCTAAAAAAGGTGATTTTCCCGAAAAACTTCGCGAAATGAGATGCAAAGGGGTGTTTTTAAAGTTCACCGACAAGCATGAATACCCGCGGATGCACGGAGTGCGGGGACCGGTGCTGACTGCCCTGATATTTGATATTTTATGCTTTTTTAGCCAATTTTTGACCATTTTCATTAAATTTTCCCCCTTTGTCCCTCCCCCCATCACCCCGTTTTCCCCTTCTGAAAAGGTTCTGCCTACACCACTGCTATGCACTAACCAATTGCACTCCAGTTCCTGGTGCTCCTCTTAAGTTGCTCTGCAGCCGGCTGCTATTTGGCTATTTAGACGTAATTAAGCCAATTTGGCCCTTTTCATAGGCCGTAATTAACTGAGCCAGTTCCAGGTATTTCCAATATTAGGTTCAAATTGATCTACATTTATTTTGTAGCCTACACATCATGACAATAAGGCCAGAAGCTCCACACATGTACTCAGATCAGCTCAGAACCATTTGCCAGATCTAAAGCCAGAGCAATGGTGTATCAATGGGGGCTTGTAACAGAGACAAAACTTATCAAAAGCTTAAGTTGCATCTTGCTTTAGCTCTGTTCCAGACTAAAATTAACCTAAACTTGAACCATTTTAGCATTAAGATTGATAATTTTTAGAAACTTTGTATGCAATGGTCCTAGAGAAATTATTATGAGAAGGAGTCATCAGCACAACTTTTTCACATTGCCCCATGGAAATTTCTCCCAATATGCTACTGAACCTGGGGTCTGCAAGATCACAGGTCTTATCCACTAAAGATATGAAATAAGTAAGAACAAAGGATTATTGTATTATCCACTGAATGCATTAACAAACAAACAAACAAACAAACAAACAAACATTCATTACTGGTTCCTCTCTTTTAAACATCTAAATATCCTCCATAAAATTTCACATCTCTTATGATACTCAAAGATGGTTGACAATAATTGTGTACAATCTCATCCCTGACATTGACAGCTCCTAATTATCTGCTTCATTGAAAATAATAAAGTTATGAATGAAATGTTTATTGAATGTGAAATAGTGTGTAACAAGACCTGTCATTTCCTGAATCCCTATCTAGTCTCTGAAGTACAACATCAACAAACATCACTTCACTTGTTTATAAAGTTAAGACAAGTGTAAGTTCTTTGCAGTGTTGCCAATCTTGCAATTTGGTAGCCCAATTGGGTGACATGGAACAAGAGTTCCACTTTGCAAATGGCCGCTGCCAATTTTGGGTGACTTCCAGGATTAGAGCAGAAAATTATTTTGCCCATTTTCAGTGAAATTGCTATAACAACAAATAACAAATCATTAGGTTTTAGAAAATGATTTTATGATACAATTCACAGAAAATCATAATTTTAAACAAAATCTCAAAATACCTGGCTTCTGTAATTGATTTCTGATATATGTCTAAGTTTGGGTGGATTTTCAATGATTTGTGTGACTTTTAAAGTACCGCACCCTGAAATGGGCTGAACATTTTGGCATCCCTAGCTGTTTCACACTTCAACATATGCCGTTCACTCCAATTTGTTTATTGAATAATTATGATAATCATGATTAAAAAAGCGGCAAAATAATTGTGTGTCTGTCCGAGTCTAATTAACCATGCAGAGTGTCATCTATTTTGTTACTACAGCCAATCAACGTGAGAAAGTTACTAATTAGGAAAGCAGACTGTAATTTAATGCCGATAGCGATTTGAGGAATGTAAACAAAAAAGATACTTGAAGCTATAGTTGACATAAGTGTGTCAAATAGGAGAGGTGTCTTTAAACAGGAAAGATCTTTCACTTAATGTTTTTATGTGGTGTGAATTGTTAATTAGAATCAAATACTTTGATGTGGTTAATTGTTAATTAATAGTCCAATTAAAGATACACACACATTGATAATAATCCTTCTCACACATGTACAACTCCAAACACCTGCATTCTCACTTCATTATTTCATTATCAGGATTCATTATGGTTTATAATACTCACTCAATCTAAAACTAGCACCAGTTCCAGGGGAGGGGGCATGTACATATGTGACATGATCTGGTCCATGGGGGCCAAAGGAGGCATTTATGAAAATTGAGTTAGTGTAATTATTACATTACACATACAATAGGCTATCATTTATTGAAAACACCAACGGTCTAGCATACTTGGTTCTAAAGTTATGAAGTTTTTTGATGTGTATTTTCTTATGTATTTTATTGTTTTTTACTCCATATTTTTATCTTTATCTCAGTTTCAAATTTGCCACCTTTGGCCCCCATGGACCAGATTGTGTCCAGGGTTGCCAAACCCGCGATTTAGTAGCCCAATTGGGCGACTTTTGAAGATTTTCCCCGCGACTTTTGACAATTTCCGGTCCCATAGAAACCAATGGTTAAGAAAAAATTGGGCGACTTTTCAACATTGGCTCCCATGACTTCCGCTAGTTTCCTGCCCCATAGAAACCAATGGTTAAGAGAAAAATTGGGCGACTTTTCGATTATTTGACCCGCGATTCGGGCTGAAATCTTTTGGCAACCCTGATTGTGTCACATATATCCTAATCTTTTTGAGACACCCTGTATGCACGCACATTCGTCATGTCTGCAATTTTATCAACCAACATGACCAAAGTGCAAAAGTGAATTTGAAATTTGTATTCACACCCATAAACTGTCCAAAACATACCAAGTATACATATGTCTCAATTACCACACTAGGATGTTAATAGTCGAAACATTTCATCACATTTTTTGCATGATATGTGGTAATCTTCTTTCAGATCTTTTAATGAATAAGATAGCTTGAGATATGGTGTTAAAAGTTCAAAAGAAGGCAAAAGTTACAGACCACTATTGTGACCAACTGTTTTCACTATGGTGCAAAATATGTTTGTTGAATCCTATCAATCAATTGCTTATTTTACACTCGCCAAGATACTTTTATATACAGATATCTCAATTACCAAGTCAATAGTTGTCACATTCTAAAACATTTTTGCATGATATGTGGTAATCTGTTCTAAGATCTTCTAATGAACGAAAATGACTGGTATAATACAGCTTCAAAATGGTAAAGGTTTAAAGACCACTTTGTGACCTACGGTTTTGAACACATGCACTTTAATGTGCACTTAACAAGTTTTCAATCTTATTAACCTGGTCTTATTTAACACCCTCCAAGATTTATATAAGAAGAACATAAATGTCTCAATTACCATAATAGTTGAAACATTCTATCTTATTTCCTTCAGGACATGTGGTAATCTTTTAAAGATCTTTTAATGAATAACAATTGTTATAAAAAAGTAAAAAGTTAAGAACCACTTAATATGAGCAACTGTTTTGAACCCAGGTTTTGAACATGGTACATTAGCAAGTTTTATTTTCACCCTCCAAGATACTTTATTAGAAAATGAAATGTCTCAATTGCCATGATTACCAGTTAATAGTCAAAACATTTTGTCATATTTTCTGCAGGACATGTGGTAATCTTTTTAAAGAGATCTTTTTAATAAACGACATATAACATCGATATTAAAAGGAAAACAAGTTAATGACCATTCTTGACAGCTGTTTTGACCATGGTGCAAAAATTGGATTTTAAGTACTATATCATATTCTAATTTAAAATCCTCTCAGAAACTTATGAAATGAAAAATTTCAATTAATGAGTTAATAGTTGAAACATTCTAGCATATTTTTGCATGATATGTGGTAATCTTCTTTAAAGATCTTCTAATAGCTTCTAATGGCTGTAATAGCTGGAGATATGGTTCTACAAAAAGGGCAGAAGTTAAAAACCAAATTATGGCCAACTGTTTTAAGCACATGGTAGCAATAATGAGCCCTTCTGTTATGTATTCTGTGGGACTGACATCCGGGCATTTACTCCATCTTCATCCAGGTATTTGCTCCATCTTCATCCGGGCTTTTCCTCCATCTACATCTGGGCTGTTGTTCCACCTATTACTCTTACTCCCCAAATCTGGAGTGAAACTTTGCATTGAGTGTATAGTGAAAACTTTGTTCATGCATTCTTTTCTGTTTGACACAATGGATTAACATTTTTTGAGCAGAAATGAAGAGAATATCAACTGGACAATATTTTACATGTTGCAAATTTTTCATGAAAAATGAGACTGCTGTTTCAAATTCTGTTAACTTTCTCATTTACCAATACCATGTTTACCACAGCAGCAATCTTTCACTCCATTGTCAGAAGAGAATATGCCCTTTATATTCCACCACATGGGAAGAGGAAACTGGGATGGCCACGCACACTGTACTTATACAGTTAGCTCTTGATCAGAGCCCTCGCAGTACCTTAGAAGATCCAGTGATCCCTGAGTAAAATAAACCCAAGCAAGTGACTAGTAAAGAAAATGTAAAGGACAATCCCTGCCTGGTTAGACCATTCTGATCGCAATAGGGAAGTTGGAGAAAGCTTGTAGTCGCCTGCTCCACAGCCGACTGATGATGATGATGATGATGATGATGATGTCAGAGGGAGATTGAGCATGGATAGCCAAGAACTTGGTGCATCCGGGATGAGAAAATTTGCACAAATACAATTATTATGGTTATATTGGTGAGAATCAAGATGAATTTCATTCTTAAAGCAGTCTTTCATATGAATATTTATGTTGAAATGCGTATCAAAACATGAAGCATGCAGAAGTTTTGAATCGGCTTGCAGGAGCACAGAATTGATTTAGATGGCCCTGAATTGGTTGATTAGACATCCACTAGGCCCTAAGATGACACCAGGCATGTGTCCTCCCTTACCCCCAAGCTATCGTAATCACTAATATACACCCAAATTTCAATATCAGTGCCCAAATCCCGGGGGGGGGGGGGTACTCAAGTTTGGTTTTTATTAGGGACGTGCCGCTGAGAATTTGAAATGAAAGTGGACCCATAAATATACCAATTTTCAAGAAATTTGGACCCATTGATATACCAAAAGTCCAAATTTTCGGCTAAATTTAACCCAAATTGTCTTAGTTTTTATAAATTTTCCCAAAATTTTGAAAATTTTGGCTAGATTATGGAAAAATTGGGCTATTTTACGAAAAAATTAAGAAAATTTTGAAAAAAAGGACCCATTCATATACCAAAATAGGCTTTGAAAAAGGGGTCATTGATATACCAAAAGGCCGAAAATGCTACCCATATTTGCGGCACGTCCCCGTATGGTCATTTGTACTGAGTACCCCCTCAGGCCCAAATCTAATTAGCATCCCCACAAATTTCAAAATGTCTACTCACAAACCCAAGTATTATATAATGTTAACCTTTTGCTTGAGATATCTCTGGTCCCAAATATTCAATTGGTTACATAAATAGGAAGATGATCTCCACTGATCACCATGGTGTCTCATCTCCGCGCATCTTCCTCCGGTAACCCAAGACTACTTAATCTATTACGAAAACACCATTGATTAACTCTGCGTCGTTTTTCATGAGAAAAGCGTTCCATTACCTTGTTAAGTCCATCCCACGTGGTGATGCGTGCTGTCGCAAACCGTGGAGAGCGTATCCCGGCGCTGGGAACAGTTTTCATTTTGTGACAAATACCTCACTTTTAATCTGGTGATGGTTAATTCGATGATCATTTCTTGTCCATCAAGATTGATAGGGCGCGGTGTTGTGTTACCGTGGTTTCCGCGGCTTCTGTGTACTGTTTACATGGGTTGTCGTGGCGAGATCTTGGTAGGGATGGGGAATTTGGCAGTCAGACCAGACATTGTTGATTTAAAGTTATTTTATTAATAGTAAATGGTCACTATTTTGAAACTCTGAAATATGCGGAGAACCACTGTTTTGCTGCATAACAAGTTTGTAGCAAACTTTTAGATAATTGTTTTTCTAGACTATAGGCTAATTGCATGAGAACCTCACATATTTATTGCATAATGAATTCAAATCTTTGTAACATCAACTTGTTTCATGCTTATAAAGTAAAAGCAATTTGTTTAAAATTGAATAACTTCGGGCCCTCTGTGTGCTCTCTGCATCTGGCCCCCTCAGATTGGTAATCTCCAGTGGCAATGTTCTGTCACCACTCACCCTTCCTCACTTGTTAGCAGGCCTGTGTACCACAATATCTGCATGAAAATGTGGGCTATACCAATCAATAGTGGTGGAACCTAACAGGGGCCACTCAATATAACTCTGGGTTTTACCTTCCCCTGTTAATATTAGAAATCAGGAAAATTTTCATTCTTTAGTTTAAAAATTTGCCAATTTGGGCAAATATTCAATTTAGGCAAATACTTTGATATTTCCCCCACACACACTAAAAATAAAAAATTCCTGGTGTCACCAGTGGTTCCAATTGGAATAACCACCTTCAATCATCTGAGCCTACTATATTTAGTTGAAGTCTGTAGCCGGCTCTCACAGACTTTAGCAAGCATGTATAGTGCTAGACCAGCCCAATGTCCTGGGTACACCACCTCTGGAAAGCAACACAGAGCCCAAAAGAGTGCTGACTCAATTCAATGTGTCACATTGATAAAACTTATGAAAAAAAATAAAAATTAATAAAACTGAAATAGAAGAACATTTTCTTTTTCCTTTTCATGCACTTGCATAACATTAACTACACGAATAACAGAAGCTTTAGTAGAAGAGAGCAAGGAGGAGGGGTAAATTGATGTGTTGTGGCTTGTAGTTGGTTAGGTCCCCAGTTATGTCCTATTGCATGTATGTGGTAGGTTAAGTTGTACTTAACATCTTAAGCCACAGTTAATGAGCCATCATCGCTAATAATTAATGACATCCAATGTTAATGACTACAACTAATTCGTTAGTCCCTTATAATTAGTTCATTTGGGCCACCAGACAAGCCAGCAACAGACCTCGCCTGTTACCCGCATCACGAACACCACAATCACAGGTGCCTACTAAGTCTGCTCTAAATTAACCACAAAAATGTGCAATCAGTGTGTAAAAATTCATAATTAAAATGCAAGAACTATTGGTAGCCTGTGCAGATGGATGATAAAGTGCTGATCGAGGGCGTGAGAAACTACGCTTGTTATCAATGATGCCCTGGAGTGCGGAGAGAATGGGATGCCTGGGACGAGATGGTTTGGCTGGGTCTGAGAAAAACTTGCAGCTATCTACAAAATCATTAGTCTCAGCACAGGTGTAATTGAACTTCAATTTTAAGTTTCTGAATTTTGATACTCAGCAATCAGCATGCAAGATACAATAAAATATGAAGAGTAAACTTGAGTTTGTACAACTGTGTAAAAATATTGAAATAAAAAGCATTACTTTAATATTGTACTCCTGTACCCTAGTCAAAGACCAATGGCTAATGATCAAGGGGAGATACAGTGGTGCCAGGGGGATGTTAAGTACCCCTTTAAATCTGCAAAATCAGTCTATTTTGGGGTCTAATTTTTAGCCTCTCAGCTCCAGCTATAAATATTAGCATTTTTCAACCTGAATCTGCGATTGAAACAGAAATGGTCCTCTTTAGCTTTGCATCTTTCCCCATGTGAGATGCTGGTCACCATGATATTTGAGATTTTGAGGCATTTTTCATGTTTTTGTCATCTCTTCCACCTTTGAAAGTTCCCTTCCATCATCTATGTCCAGAAAGTTCTCAAACTTGGTTCAGAGTGCCACTGAGAATTTGAAAGTGGAACCATCAACATACCAAAAATTTGGAAACATCCAGTACCAAAAGTCACATTTTTTTGCCAAATTGTCTTAGGTTTTGCAACTTTCCCCCAAATTTTGGGAAAATATAAAAACTTTGGCTACATCAAGGCAAAATTGGGATATTTTCCAAAAATGCTACCCATGTTTGCAATCCTGTCCCCGTTGGTTCATACTGTATACCCCCCTCCCCAGTCTCGTCATTGGTCTTTGAAGAAGATCCAGATCACACTATGTTAGTTTCACCTGTTATCCCTGGCAACACTCTGGTTATGACACTGCTATGTTCAAACACACAGTGATTTCAATGTTTCCATGTGCAAAAGTGTGGGAAACACACCAAGTTTCAAATTAGCTTTGGTTAAATCATGAATTTTATTTGTTTTATGCTACAATTTGGAATGTTAGATATGCTTACAACTGTTGCGATTCGCAGTGGATCACTGTGACAGTTGCATGAAAACTGGGTGCATCCATAATAAAATTTATTATGTTATTACCAAATTATTTCTATTATTTAGCAATGAAACAAGTAGCAAATATAATTTAATAATATTTTATTATTATTAAATTATATTTGCTACTAAGGAGCAACCTCAATAATTTGGAGCCGAGTCTAAATTTTGGCTGCCTTCTGGCGTTGATTCTGGGCTTTCGCTTGTCCAGAAAATGGTAATCTTTGCCCCCCCCTGAAAACTGGCCCCTGATGACCCACTGGTACACATACCCCAAAATGTGTTGGGGTCAACATGGCCATTGTGATGTCAATGGATAGTCCTATTATGATGATAGTTTTTCACAGTTAGTTTAAATAGCTTTAAATCCAAAACGGGTATATTTTGTCAGCAAATAAATAAATAGGAAAGGCGAGATTCGTTTATGGGGTGTTTAGAACAAAAATTGTTCATGCATGTGACATTATCATATTTTAATGTGTTTTCTGACCCACCATTTTTGCTGACTCCCTTTTTTATGGTCAAACTCAAAGGCCATGAGAGAAAACCATGATCTTATAATCTTTAAATTTTACCCTTTTAACAAAATGTTTTCATTTCTGGGGTGGGTCAGACAGACTATATGTTAAAAGGTTTTTTTACCCATCATAATTAAACAATGCATACCCCAAAAAACAAGACAATATAAAATAAAAAAATATTTATAAAATGCTTAATATCAAAGCAGCTTTTTTCAGTTTGCGCGATGCAATTCTCAGCACTGTAAGAGGCAATTTGTTTACCATGTTTACCACCGCAAAACTAGACTCTGGGCCTGCCCATAAGCAAATACAGCAAATAAAAAGCAGGCCTAGCTCGCAAGTTTCTTTTATTGATGCCGATTTCACAGCGGCCATTTGACACCATGGTAGGGAAGAAGACCCATATTAGGTCTCAAATTAGCTTCAAAGTGTGATACAAATCAGATCAGTTTACACGATTCACACCAACCTGTGATGCGATATTCAATTGATTCTATTGACGTGGGAAATCAGGAAAGATGATCTAGATAGGTTTGCTCCCATTTTGGACAAATCTGAATTTTGATGAGATGACCATTTCTGGCCCTCTGGCCATGCACCTCCATCATTGCTTTATGCGAAGTGACTATGCACAGTTCTCTAAAAGGATAACCCTAACCCAAATTTCTTTTTAGAGAACTGTGCATAGGCCTATCCTTGCTCATGAGTTGTGATCCATCATATAATAGCCCTAATCAGCAAATCTGCACTAGAAAAATCCTGAAAGAGGCTTGTAAGGTGTGAAAAGTAGCGTAGCCATGATTTAAATGTCAGGGGGCAAAGCCAAATTTTACGTCCACATTTGTCAATATTTTGTCCCAGTTTTAGTTATTTTAAGGACACTTTACTCTTTGCTGTCCTTATTTTATCCCCGAAAATTTTCTGTGGGGAAAAATTGCCACCTCCCCTCCCCTCCTAAACCCCTGGGTGAGTACTATTGTGAAAGACCAGAAACAGGCCTATTTCAAACTTACAGTAAAAAAATGGCACTTTCCGCATAAAAAAGCACCGGAAAAAATGATAACAGCACATCAGTGATTTACCCCTAAAACAGCTTCCCTTTTACACATGGGTGGAGGGGATAAGTAATATAGAATCCATGTAAAATGCTCCATGTAAAAACATCTAGTTTTGCGTAACATTTGCGTTATTATCTTGGTTTTAAGGTTCAAATAAATGTGTAATATCAAGCAACATACCAAACTTGTTTTAGTCATCCTAATGTTGTTATTTTTGACAAATGAGTATGGTACCATATTTTTTCTGGATCATATCAGGGGTAGAACTAATTATGGGTTCGTTAGTCACATTTGAATCATTGAGAGATGTTTTAATTTAAATGATCAAAATGCATTTTAATGCATTTCAGTTAAAACTTTCTTTTTCAATGCATTTAAGTCAAAACTTTCTTAACTATTTTATACCACAAATTTATGATCACCAGTCACAACAACCAACAGAGCTACTTGAAAAGTTGCTCACATGGTCAAATCAAGCTTAAAACACAAGCACCACCTGATCTACCCACAAAACTCAACATGCTCACACACCGACAGAAAGTACTTATATCTAAAACCCTATGTATTTTCATAAAGTTTTATCAAACCAAATATTGCATTTTTGTCATTGTGGGAGTCTCTGTGGGTAGTTTCTTCTTTTCCATGGTAGCATCTCAGCATCCAGTTGTCACAATTGGTTCATCATCTCTCTTCCCATCTCAGATGGAGACCGGAGGACACACTTGAGAATAGAGCAACTTCTTGAGTGGCCGCACATCAGTCAGGCTAGCAGACTAGCATGCTTTCCCATAATGCATTGCTAAATTATGCTCAATTCATGGACGATAGAGTAACAGTCCGTGTGCAACCAGTAAAGTTCCTGTGCATTGTATGCTGTCAGTTCTCGCATATTCATGAGGACCGATTGTTCGATCATGCCGTGTCTAACAATCACACCAGCGTTGCATGCCTTTGCATATGCGCGATAGAGCCTTATGTGGCTTCGCGGTTATGCGGTAGACCATAAAAATACGTGGTAAGTTCGTAGCAGTCTCGCCTTTCACATTTCATAGAACAATCGGCCCTCATTATCGGGTGATGCTGAGACTTTGACTGGTTGTACAATGTACATGGTCTGTTATCTCTTTCGTCCTCACTCATGGAATCTTGCTATACTTTGCTAATGATATGATGGTTTAATAAAGCAATATTGTAACAATGTCCATAAAAAAACAGGTTGTAATTTTTTTTGCCCCACAAAATGTTAATTTTCATTGTCAGGTGTGCCCCATTTAATTTTGAACTGATCAAACGAGGTAAAACAAAAGAAAATTGCTATATAATTCCACTGCCTATGTCACCAATATACATCACTCAGTCAATCGTAACTGAGGTCGGTCAGCTTGATGTGTTATGAACATCACGTAAGCATTAGACTAATTTCGATTGTATAAGTTAAACCACCAGTTACATCGTTTTTGAAAAAACCTGAGGCATCCTCCTCAGCACATGTTACCAAATTCCTTTAAAAGCAATTGTCTTGATTATACCATTCAGCAAATTACTTCAGCGGTGTCCGTCTGCCCTGTCTGATTATCACGTAAAAAGAACTAGGTCACACATTGCTACACAGCTTGATCAGCGAATGATGAGGTGCCAATGTGATGATGACGTGATTCAATTAGCCAATCAGAATCCCACTTCCGTATATGTCATAAACTGCGCCAAATTTACAGACCGCTGAAGTTCTTTGCTGAAAACTATCATGTGCTGGTTTAAGTTTATAGAGATACTGGATTATGCATTATGGGAAGGCAATGTTCTACTCTGTCATGGGCTCACACTGTGCTTGTATATGCCTACAGTAGAAAAGCTACCGGAACGTGTTGGCGTTTTATTATTGAAGCAACTAAAATTGGCAATTTCCAGAGTAATTATGAGTGTAAATTTTCCAATTTAAAGTTTGGTAAAATTATGTCTCATTTTTGTTGAGTAGGCTCATTATAATCAATTATATTCATAGAAGATCATGTTTCTTTTTCTTTGAAAAAAGATTTTTTAAATTTTACTCAATTTCTCAATACTCCACTTACAGTATTCAATAAACATGATGATAGCTATTATATGTTCTTGTGATTATGGTGACTGTCCACTTTAGAGCAGCTTTTATTAGTCTTGATTTGTTTTGTTTTTAACCCATTTGTTTTTATGTAAGCTAATCCTAACCCTGATCCTAACGCAAACTAACACTACCCCTGGCAGATTTCAGCTACACACCCATAGTGAATATACGTCATCAAATGTAAATGTCTACAGCAAAACACTCTCATCAACTTGATCAATGCCATGCATTATTATCAATTTAGTTAATTTAAAAATGCCTGTATAGTAATTCAGTTGTCTCAAAGTGCAATATTGTGGACGTGGCTTCAAGAATCAAGTGCATAATTACTTCATCATATATAACTCGTGCTCGCTGCGATATACCGTGTAGAACGGTAATGGAACTATGCAGTATGTGTATAATTTATTGAGATATTTTAAGTGCGCCATGAAAGTTTCAATTTACAAGTCATCCTTGGAAGGATTACTGTTATATCTAGTCATGATAAATTGACTTTTACACATGCTATCAGACGTGTATCACACAGGAACCGGACCAAATCATCACGAAGACCCCATAAGGAATACTATATAAGCTTATATAGTAAATGCGCAACCAGGTAATTAAACCAATGGACTTTATAAAGAGATTTTGGAAAGGCATCTTTATAGTTTTTACCTGAATATGATGAATATAACCAATATCAGTGAATCCAATGACGTTGTCATCATTCACGCTCACATTAATATTGCAGATGCCATATTCCTACCACTTCTGACGCTTCTGACCATCGTTGCAAATCTTGGAATAATCACTGCTTTCTGGAAAGAATCCAGTTTAAGAGAAAAACCAAGTAACTTGCTGATTTTATGCCTTTCTTTCGTAGATCTACTCCAAGGATTGGTATTCCTTCCATTTTTTTCACATTTTCAAATCACTGGTGTGTGGATCTTTGGTGAAATTGGTTGTCAATTGTGGATTGCTTTATCATCTACTAGTATTACAGCCACCCTCTTACTGGTTACCATAAGCTTGGATAGACTACTTCTTATTTCACTATCATATCCACGCTATGTAAAAATTCAAACAAAATCACGCATCAAAGTAACTGCCATTTTATGTTTGACTTGTTCACTTATATTCACAGTTACTGAACTCGCTGTGTGGGATGAGGCTAAAAATATCATCAAAATGGCAAACTTTGAGTTTGTTTGCTTTTCACCACCAAGAAGAATCGCACTGTTTCAGGTTTTCATGATAATATTCAACGTTTTACCTTGTTTCGTGGTTGGATTTTTTACTTGCTTGTTCTTCGTTCGATTGCTCAGAAGAATTAAGAAATCAAATCGTGTCGGTGAATTGTCAACAACTCACAACCATGATAGTAGTTTGACTGCACCTGCTACAAGCATTGCCCACACTCATGACAATTTTACTGCAGAAAGCGGTCCCAAAAGCAGGTCTAGAAGTCGGTATATCAAACCTGCAATCACTCTTTCGGCTCTGGTGTTGGCTATGATGATATGTGTTATACCTTATAACTTCTATGTTATTGTCATAAGGCGAGTGTGCATTGAATGCTATAATCAACAAACTTTGTTAAATTTGGGAATTCTTGGATTTTGCAACCCTTTATTTGATGCAGTTTTTTACGGAGTAACACAGAGTAAGATAAGAAGATTTTATCAGGCCCAAATCCGAGGGATTTATAGGCAACTGAGGCAAGTTTAGAAGATACCTATTGGCGCAAAGCAAAATAAACAAGGAAAGGATGAATTTGTATTTGTGGTACATTATTTTATTTTCAAATATTTCCTCAAAAAAAGTTGAACTTGATCAGTTACCTCGGATTGCGATGCCCTCCAAACAGCGAGCGCATTAGCACAAGCAGAGGCACATAGCACCGATACCGAGGCCTACATCGCCGAGTCGAGAAGAGGTGGACATCGAGACCATCCACCTCCTCTCTGCCCAGCACCGCAGCATAGACAGAAGGTTGCTTGCGGATAGTGCAGATGCTCTTTACAAGAGCTACAAAAAAGAAGTTCCTCATCAATTAATTTTATTAAGGAAAAAGAATGTTAAATTTATTTGCTGTTAGTTTTGTAGTTGTTGAGTGACCTTATATAAAATATATAAGGCATAACTATTGGCCATGCATATATATAGAAAAAAATGTTCAGAATGATGAATTATTGATGAGTGCATTTTCTCAGTACAAATTACAAATCATATTTCTGGTCTTTTTGTTCATATATTTATTTATTTATTTATCAAGAGTACATGTAATAGGTCACTAGTTTGAAACAATGTGACACATTGATATGGTTAGCTCTGTAATTCAAGTTTTATTACACTTTTGATTAAAACATGAAAATGCTTATTCACTTTACAGTTGCAAGGCTTTCTTATGAAAATAGCAACATTAATTTGAAAGGTCACATCAACAATTTTGGTAGATATATCAGAAAAAACAATTTTATAATTTCATCAAGCTTTTGTTCACAATATTATATATTTTTATCATTTCATTAGTTCCTTTGTATTGTTAGAAAATTAAATAAGAATATCAAATCATACCTTGATTGAATTATACTTTTTCTTGGAACAGATAATAGATAATGAATAAATATTATAAAATGATTGCATTGCCAAAGTAAAAAAGTTAATTGAATAAAACAGTATTTTATAAACCAATTGTACAAATAGTAATTCTGAGCAATTTTCAAAATTAGCATCATCTTCTACCTATAGCAATAATGCTACCTCACTATACACACCAATACACACTGGTATCTACAATAAAAACAGATGCACAGAGGTAGAAACCTGCCTCAACAAAATACTGATGTCAAGAATAGTCAGCTACCTCATCAATACTATTACTGGGGAATATTGCTACTTCATCATTAACTGACATCAGGAATAGACTGGCTAGCTACTACATCAATACTAACATCAGCATTAGGTAACTACTTCATCAATACTAACATCAGCAGTAGGTAGATACCAACTTCATCAATACTAACATCAGCATTAGGTAACTACTTCATGAATACTGACATCATCAGTAGATAGCAACTTCATCAATGCTAACATCAGCATTAGGTAACTACTTCATCAATACTGACATCAGCAGTAGATAGCAACTTCATCAATGCTAACATCAGCATTATGTAACTACTTCATCAATACTGACATCAGCAGTAGATAGCAACTTCATCAATACTATCAGCATTAGGTAACTGCTTCATCAATACTGACATCAGCAGTAGATAGCAACTTCATTAATACTAACATCAGCATTAGGTAATTACTTCATCAATACTGACATCAGCAGTAGATAGCAACTTCATCAATACTAACATCAGCATTATGTAACTACTTCATCAATACTGACATCAGCAGTAGATAGCAACTTCATCAATATCAATATGAGCAGTAGATAGCTACTTCATCAATACTAACATCAGCATTATGTAACTACTTCATCAATACTGACATCAGCAGTAGATAGCAACTTCATCAATACTAACATCAGCATTAGGTAACTACTTCAACAATACTGACATCAGCAGTAGATAGCAACTTCATCAATACTAACATCAGCATTATGTAACTACTTCATCAATACTGACATCAGCAGTAGATAGCAACTTCATCAATACCAATATGAGCAGTAGATAGCTACTTCATCAATACTAACATCAGCATTAGGTAACTACTTCATCAATACTGATATCAGCAGTAGATAGCAACTTCATCAATACTAACATCAGCATTAGATAACTACTTCATCAATACTGACTTCGCCAGTATAAGTAACTACTTCATCAAAACTGATATCAGCAGTAAATAGCTACTTCGTCAATATTGATATCAGCAGTGGATAGCTACTACATTAATAAGCAGTATATATCAATTATTTACATCAGCAGTAGATAGCTACTTCATCAATAATGACATCAGCAGTAGATAGCTACTTCATCAATACTGACATCACCAGTAGATAGCCACTACATCAAAATTGACATCACCAGTAGATAGCCACTAAATCAAAGTTACATCAGCAGTAGATAGCTACTACATTAATTAGCAGCAGATAGCTACACCAACTATTTACATCAGCAGTAGAGAACTACTTCATCACCACTGATATCAGTAGTAAATGGATACTTCTTCACTACTAACATTGGTAGTAGATAGCAACTTCATCAATACTGACATCAGCCGTAGATAATACTTTATCAATACTGACATCAACAGTAGATAGCTACTACATCAATTACCAGTGGATAGATGCTATGCCAATTATTTACATCAGCAGTAGATAGCTATTTCATCAATATAATGACATCACCAGTACAGTAGATAGCTACCTTAGCAATACTGATATCAGCCGCTGATAGCTACTTCATCAATATTGATATCAGTAGTAGATGGCTACTTCATCAATACTGACATCAGCAGTAGATAGCTACTTCATCAATACTGATATCTGCAGTAGACAGCTACTTCATCATACTGATATCAGCAGTATATTTCTACTTCATCAATACTCAGATATCAGCAGTAGATAGCTACTTCATCAATACTGACATCAGCAGTAGACAGCTACTTCATCAATATTGACATCAGCAGAAGATAATACTTCATCAATACTGATATCAGAAGTAGATATAGCTACTTCATCAATACTGATATCAGCAGTAGATAACTACTTCATCAATGCTGACATCAGCAGTAGGTATTACTTCATCAATACTGACATCAGCAGTAGATAGCTACTTTATCAATACTGAAATCAGCAGTAGATATCTACTTTATTAATACTGTCACACATCAGCAGTATATAGCTACTTCACTTGATCAATACTGACATCAGCAGTAGATAATACTTCATCAATACTGATATCAACAGTAGATAGCTACTTCATTGATTATACTGACATCAGCAGTAGATAATAGTTAATACTTTTTTTAATACTGACATCTGACATCCGCAGTACATAGATCTATTGATTGCATCAGAATGATACCAGAAGCATTACTAGTTGCTACTTCACTCATAGGCTTAAATCTAGGGGGGGGGGGGTAGGGGATAAATATTTTGATTCATAAGGGGAGATGGTCCATACAATCATCCCCACCTACCCCCCATGTTGATGGGTTTCTGAGCAAATTAGCCTCATATTTGGTCATTTTAGCCTAAAAAGTGTAAATATTTGCACACTTGTTCCACTTTTGCACCATATTTCACCATTTGAGCTTCAATATGGCAAACTTTTTCTTATTCTGTTGCCAAAAGGTGCTGGACTCACTATACCTCAAGAAATTTTTCTAACCCCATGTCAAAAAGAAATCTACACCACTGACTTCACATTATAGCACATGAGTGTAACCTCCTGATAGTTCTGGTAAACAACAGTATACTGTTGAAACTGTTATGGTGTTAATTAATTCTATATGCAATGTCCCCTTTTAAATGTATAGTATTGAAATAAATGTGTTGAAGTGTTTAAAAAGTGTTGTCTGTCATTTTTTGCAACCAGTGGCATATTATATGCAAATAATCCAGGAGGTGAAAGGCTGGCTGACACAGCCTCAAAATGATCCCAGTACAAAAATGGGTATTTTTGAAATGAAAACTTTGGCAAAAAACAAGGAAAACAGCAGTATTGACAAAGTGGAAGCTCCATTCAAATACATGCAGCTAATTTCTCTACAGATTACAGATTCATGTAAAATGTCTTATTTTGTCTTTAATACACAGAATTCGAAACCACTATAATAAAAGGCTATAAACATAAGCCAAAAATTAAGGTACCATTTATGTTCACACATGTTTTTCTTTATTTAGGATATACAGGGGTGAACACAACTGGTACCTTCATTTTTTGGCTTACTGCCAAATTAAGGTGCAAAAATGATTTATAATATGATCCTCCGTCAGTATGAGAAAATCATTGAATGGGTACCTTTAAGACAGAACATCAAGATGAATTTCTGTCTTAAGCAGGTTCATGGACAACAATTAATTTTTGGTTAATTTTTTTATATGAATTTTAAGCAGGAATGATGTTCCTCGGTCAGTATGACACAGATTCAAGATCAATTTTCTGCTCAATTTTTTGGAAGGGACAAACCATTATAGGCAGATTTTTGGGGAACGGGGGAGGGATAAATCCCCCAACATCAAGGAGGAGGGATGGTCGATGTAATCAGACCCCCCATGCTATGTGTGTGTTTTTTATGGAATTCACCATTTTTAGTTTTAAAAATTACACTTTTGCTTCCAGTTTAACATCATATTGAACTATTTTAGCTTCAAAATGGACAGTTTTTGTGTACTTCTTGTGCATTTATTCCAGGAAAAGTCTTCTGGGTGCAAAAGACTCTCCATTCACTTATACTTATCAGATTTTACACCAGCTTCTATTCATCTAATTTCAATTAAAAAAAACTCTTTAAACGGGAGAACTGAATGAAATACAAAAACAAATGAATATAAAGAGCATACTACACTACAGGATCACATGTTATGCAGGCCTTCTCGGTAATAAATATGTGAAAGGATCTGCCTTAATCAGACCAAAGTCAGTGGCACCAGCCCCTTCATTAGGAAGCGCTCACCCATAGATTACCGTAACTAAATGAAATACTATTTTATCAATTTTAAAGAGTCCCTGTGTTAAAAGGGATTACATCACTGAAACTGACCATATGCCTTGAGTTACCAACAATTGCTAACAAACTACCTCTACCGGCCTGAGACAGTTTTGAGACAGTTGCTAATCACACAAGCTCACACAGTCTCTCCAAATCCAACGAAGTCATCAACAGTAACCTGCAGGTATTGTATAAAGTATCAAACCAGCCCATAATTAACACCATTTTTGAACAATTTGCAAATATCATCAACACGTGGGATGGGTTTTGAAAAATTACAAAACAAATAAGGTACTGCGATTCACAGTTCTGCTAAAGCTATATGATTCAAATTGCATGCTGAGCATGCACAATGTACTCAGTATTTATGCTAGTACTCAAATTTAGATGCCTTGATGATAATTATCCAAAGGAGTCGTTAGTTCTACCCTCATCAAGTACCCAATTATCGACATATATTGGCCAGATCAAACTCCCATTAAAATATGAGGAGCTTTGTCGCCCTCACAATTTACCCCATGCAGGGCGTGGGCTCGTATCGAGTCGCGAAACATGGGAATGAGGACTTGGACATGCAGAACTCGTCTAATAAAGGGACTTTGATTTGAATGAAGTGTGGTTTTGAGTGGAAGAACATGTGCTAAACATGATTTGGTGAAATTCTGGTTTAAAGTGCACTTTTGAGCAATTTGGTAAAGAAAACAAACATGAAATATGACTGAATTTAAAAATTAAGATAAGATCAGTATTTGTGCCATGTGAAAGTGATAAACAGATTAGAAATTTGACAAACTATTTGTAAGGTTCCACCCAATTCACATGAACATGTCTGCGCCAATTTGTTTAGTTATGACTTGATATACTTAACTTCCACCGCAAATTTTTGTGTTTTTGCTATTATTTTATTATGAAGAACATAAAAAAATATTTGTGTCACCTTTTCATGTAACCTTTAAGGTTTAACATTAGAAGTTTTATTTTCATTAGGCTGTACGATCACAGAACCTTCCAGAAGTCTTTCTTGTATATTAGCAAGGCTTTATAGAAAGCATCTAAATTTTCTAGACATCTTTTGCCAAAAGTTATAACTGAATTTATAAAAAATTAAATTAAATAAAGCTTTATTTTTTACTTGGCCTTTATGTATTTATGTTTTAGTTAATTAATACCTAGGCCTATAGCCTATTCAACAATACTCTGAAACTGCTAACATTTTAACTGCTGTTGTTTTAATCTGGTTTTCCCTTCAAATTAGAGGATGTGCAATAATTATGAGCCTCCGGGGATGGTAGGGGGAGGGGGGGGGGTGGGATGGGTAGATATTTTTGGCAAGGGCAAATTTTGGGCATAGAAAACAGTAAACAAAATTGTATGTTTATCCACCCCAGTTAAGGGCAACCAAAACAAAGATGCAGTGGTGCACAAAATTGGCCAGTCAGGGAAGTTGAGGAATATTTTGCTATTCAATTTGTTTTCAGTATTGCCCCCCCCCAAATGAAAGTGAAAGTGAATTTTTTTTTTTTTTGGGGGGGGCATCCACCAGGATTTTTGGAGTTATGCAAAATCCAAAAATTGGGCATTTGTTGTAAAATAGATAACTTGCTGATTTCTTTTGTTGATGGGTAGGGAGGGCAAAGCCCAAGAGTGTGTGTCACATTTCTAATTGCTAATGCCTGGTCAAACCATTGGCGTGGGTTCCCAATGCATGGGTGTGATGCATGAAAATAGCAGGAAAGCAACTCTAGATGGCGGCATGATCATCTGGCTTGCAGTGCTTTGGATAAGTCACACCGTTATTCATGCTGGCCCACTTGCCTATCATCGTGCACACTCTAGCTGTAGCGTTATAAATTTACATAAATTCCACTTTGTATAAATTTCCACATCCGATCTTTTCAGCGACCATACTCCTTCTGTTTCCCCCATGAAGTCAATTTTTGCTGAAATACTTAACACTGGTATCAATGGAAAAGTTTCCCAAAAACTGGGTCTGGCTTGTGATTGGTCGTCCAGATCTCGTGCCACTACCCGAAATCGATTTATGATAAGAACTAGGCCTATCCATTATGTCTAGACCTGTGCCAGACAGAATACCAACTTATAAAATCATCTAAATTATGAGAAGGATGCTAATAATGAGATCAAGACATGGAATATAATATAAATCCACACCAAAATCCACTTCAAAGAAAGTGATAATAGGGGAAGGGGTCGACACCAAAACAAGGGTCTGCTCTCTTTCTATTTTTCTAGATTCAAAGCATGGTTCCTATCTTTGTTATCCTTATTATGGGAGGGACAGTGATAATGAGCTTATGACGAGGGAACAATACAAATCCACACAAAATGGCTAGATAATCCATACTTATCATTATCAATTCTTAATGAGTGTTGATATCATCTGGTGATATCTGGTGCCAAGGAGATAGGTATAATGGGTTAGGCCTATTAGCCTAATAGGTTAGGCCTATTATCAAATTAGGAAATAAGGCCTAATACAATAGCCATATTATATTAAGGAGAGACAGACACCATGACAGTAGAGGGAAGATGACAGACATGAATTTATAATGGGGTTATAATGATTTGAATAAAGCTGATGATGATCCACTTAACCCCATTATTTCTGTATTGATTTGAACCTTGTCTAGCCTAGATTGGATTGGGTTCCAATGATCTAGGAACATTGCACCTGAAATATCACATGACCATGCTCACTGAGACTAGTCTCAGTGTGCTCATGTAGGCCTAGATTATTTAAAAAGCCCCTGAAATATCACATATCCAATCCCTGCTCACTGAGACTAGTCTCAGTGTGCTCGGGCTGGAGATCATTTAAAGAAAAAAAAACCTTTTTGCTAATGTGATATATATAAAATAAGGCCATTTTAAATTTAAGGAATCCATGAACTTCAAGATCAAGTTCTTACTTCTTAAATACTAAATTGCACCCTTTAGGAGCCTTTTTTTTTTCAAGCAAGGGCTCCCTTTTTTTAATGCACGCAATTTAAAGTTGGAAATTTCAATTACAAAATTACGATAGGCATTATTTTGTATAGTAAAAACTTTTTTCCACACTTTCAAAATTTTGTGAGGGCAGAGAGGGCAACCAAATTTTCTTTTGCATGGCCTTAGATGAGTGCTATCAATCACAAAACATACCTGGGAATCCTATGAAAAAGAAGAAAATTAATTGATTTTCATTTGATTAAAGGAGTATTTTGTGATCCTAGCATCCTCTTTTTATGAAAATTTTCAGTAGATATCCACAAAAAAAGCTTATTCCACAAATTTCAGTTGATTCAGATTTTGTGCATGATTATGTGTATTTACTGCTCCATAGACGAGTGTTGTAATTTCGTTCTGGTATACCAGAACAAAATTCAAATTTGACGATATTTTTTGCTAAACAAATTAATTTGCAAGAAATTTTTGGTACATAAACATTATGTACCCAGAGGTTTCCAGTGGTATAAAAATCTCAACTTTTTTTGAGAAAAGTGGGGGATGAGGCTGTGGATCACAAAATGCCCTTTTAAAAGTCACATGTAAATTATTTATAAAAAACAAAATGGTCTGTAGCAAAATGAATTATCTTAATGTAGGGATTGTTTTGGGATCTAGTATAGGGGTATAGGGCGCATCTTCTGTTGCACTTTTCCATTCATTCTCAAAGGATTTCTTTTCAGAACCAATTGAAATCATCAGAAACAAACGGACAACAACGAAAAAATGGTAGACAAGAGTAGCCACATATCCAAACTTGAAGTCTTGTCCATTTAAATTGCATTTCACAGTCTATTTCACCAGCAGCTATCGGGTTATATCCTTAGAATACTGTGATGAAAGAACATCCAATTACCCATCATTTAGGTTCATTGGCCATTTGCATTGTGTTTGGTAATCACTGTCTGGGGTCTATCAAAAGATTGTCATGTTCAATTGGGGACTGAATACTCTAAAACTACCTACAACTTTCATTATTGTTAACTCAATGAATAAGTTAGACACGCATATTGATTTGCCAATCCAGAACACCCTCAAATCAGTGGCAGTACCAGGAATTGTTTTTTGGGGGGGGGGGGGCAAAGTGAATTTCATGTGGGCAAAATCAACCAATTTTGCCCGAAATTGCCACAAAAAGGGGAAATTTGTGTAATTTTTTGGGTTTTGCCTTGAAAGTGGGGGCGCAAACTGGGGGAGTATTTTCCATTATCTCCCCTCCCCCTCCGTAGCACCGCCACTGCCTAAATCTAAGTCCAATTTTATAGTTTGTTCAGCTTATAATCACTGCTAATTGCCAAAAATTATTTGTTTTTTGTCTTTGTGCATGTCAATAAAGTCCCAAATTCACATAAGTGTGCACCACCAGGCACTCCTCAATGCGCAACTGGTTACGGGCCTGCAACTACCAGCCATATCTGTATGAATATGATTTGTTTACGATATTCAGTGGCAAATCAGGTCCATGTCATTTGGCCCATGACAAACATTGACAACTTGAATTTGGATTGATGGCTAACAAGAGCTACACTTGTAAGAAAACGTGCCAAATTTTATGTTTTTGGTCCATTTTCCCTCAAATTGCAAAAATATTAAAATTTAACATTGATAACCAGTTCGAACAAACTAAAGGATTAGGATTTAGCTATGTTTCATTTGACAAAACAAGTTAATATATTTCTAATTCCAAAAACTTAGTGCTGTATTTTTCTGGAATCGGGAGTAAGCATGTTCATACCCATTCAAAATTTTCATTTGGATTTCAAATAGGCCTACATATATCGATTGCAACTAAAAATTTTGAAAATCAACAATTTTGAAGGAAGAAAAATCACCCATAATAACCTATATCATCATCTGGAATTGTGCATACAGACAGTTATAAACAAGTTTGATAGACAATAATGAGACAAATCCGCTTTTCATGTTAATACCGCAAGTCTGCAGAAAACATCTTCTCTGACAAGCCAAATCTTGTTATCATCCATTCTGGAATTTAATCACCATCTTGTAGATCATGCTATCCAGAGAAAAGATGATATTCACCATGGGTTCACCTTGCCCCCATCTCACCCCCTTGCCCCATCTTACCCCCACTTTACCCCCACACAACCTTACATCTCTATTTTGACATGTTCACAGACAATGACAGTCTGTTTAATTTCACCCAGAAGATTTGAATTAATAGATTTTAAATCCATTTGCTGATGATCTCATAAGCTTAAAGTTAATGGCATAGACATTTTATTCATCTCAATCGTGTGCAGTTCTGATGCCTGTTATGGACGGCATCCAATCGAAAAAATGTTGAAAACAAATTGTATAAAAAAATCGGGTCAAGGTTTATATTTAAGCTTATTTAGGTTTTTTATGGTATTTATTATCCAATTATTGGTGCAAAATAACATAAACAGAGACAATTATTGAGTCTGATACAACAGATTTGTCATGTACAGACAAATGATAGTATATTGATAACATACTCATCTATAACAGATTTTTAAGGTGGTGTTGTGCATTTGTGGATTTGATTTTATGGCTATAGGCTTGGGTGATACATGCTTTCGGAAATGGATACTCGGATGATGCCAAATATTGCATTAAAACCCAATGGAATATAATTTCATAAGGGCTGTAGCAACCGGGGGCAGCCGGGAGGGCATTGTCACCGCCCCACTTTTAAAATTTGTTATGTTTTTCTTTATAGCTTTATTCCAATTTTGGCACATTTTGGCCACTTCACATTTTGATAGCCACCTCACATTTTTCAAGCTTGCTATGACCCTGCCTTTCACAAGAAGGTCCACTTTTACATATTGCTGACAAGTCTACATTTTGCAGAAACATTCACAGAAATTCAACTTTCTATAAACTGTAAAAGATGAAAAAGAAGAATTTCCTTTTGGATTTGCACATAATTCTTTGTGATTATACCAAGTTCTAAGATTTGATTCTTGACATGAAAACACATTTTCTATAGCTTATTCATTGTGACCAGAGTGTGTGTTATATACCCCAACAAATCGGCAAAATCTGCTTTGTCTGCAAAAATGAGGAAAATTGGGCAAAAAATGTCAACATTTTAGATAATTTACCCCTAATCATGAATTTTCTGTGAAATGTAGGCTGCAAAAATCAATTGTAGATGGCATAGGCTAAAGGTCTGCTTTTATAGATTTATCTTGAAAAGGTCTGCATTAGAACTTAGTCAGTTCCATTGGACTGCGATGTCCAACTGAACTGGACAGCGAACATGCGCGTTAGTGCAAGCAGATGCGCGTAGTGCCGACATCAAGGCCAAAGGCTGCCTCAGATGCAGATTGCTTGTGGATATGGTAGTAGCACACCTTGTGCTTGGTATATTTGCTTGTGTATTATTGGTCGTGGCAGAGGCTCTATACTAGAGCTAGTCTGCATTTGAAAAATCCACTCCCTTCTATATTCACGAAAAAATCCTGGCTAAGGGCCTGTACTACTTTAACATTCTAAATGTGCAAAAAGTACACACAAAACCAGCAACTATGAGGAATAGTGTGTGTGTAGTTTGGAAGTACAAGAACTCAGAATGTCCCTTTAACTTAATAGCATTACTTTTCTCCCTCCAGGCAACACATCACTAAACTTTGCCAAAAATTTCAGATGAAGGAAGCTTATGTCAAAACAAAGTCAATGTCAATACTAAATGGAATTCTTGCCATCACAAGAGCTGGGTGCTGTTTGAATTTAATTTCACTGTCCATTTCACACAATGGTTGAAAAGTAGGATAATTACAGAAAGCAGGAGCCTACTAATGCTAGGGTCAGACTGGTCACTAGACTCAATGAGCTGCCAACTAGGCACATTGAATTGCAAAAGTTGTAGACTACAATGTGTAATAGGCCTAGGAGAGGCATAAATTTGAACAATTGATTTTCTATACTATTTGCAATGTTATAATACTCAGTGGAAATTTGTTACATCAAATTCTCAACCTAAACTGAGGACTTATTGTACTTTTAAACAACAATTTTGTAAAGAAAATTATACTGTTATGTTTAATCGTAAACGTAGATTAGCATTCACTAACCTTAGAATTAGTTGCCATTCTCTTAGAATTGAGTCAGGTCGACATACCTCGCCAAAAACTTTAATTGAAGACAGACTTTGTGTTCATTGTGACGCAAATAAGATTGAAGATGAATATCATTTTGTTAATGAACAACGTTTGCACTTCCTTTCTAACATGAATAAGATGTTACACTGTAATGATATGTCATTGAATGACACAAACTTTGCCAAAAATTTCAGATGAAGGAAGCTAATGTCAAAACAAAGTCAATGTCAATACTAAATGGAATTCTTGCCATCACAAGAGCTGTTTGAATTTAATTTCACTGTCCATTTCACACAATGGTTGAAAAGTAGGATAATTACAGAAAGCAGGAGCCTACTAATGCTAGGGTCAGACTGGTCACTAGACTCAATGAGCTGCCAACTAGGCACATTGAATTGCAAAAGTTATAAGGTGTGTTTAGACGGTAGCCTACTTTTGAATGTAACTTACAAGCGAGCCAGCAATTAAATTACGCTACAAGCAAGTGTGTGTCCACACGGGACTTACTTGTAAGCCAACTCACTTGTAAGAGTGACCTTCACTGGTAAATTATGCCATGATTATGCACAATCAGAATAGGATTGGGTCATCAAGGTCATGCTTACAAGCGAGTTAACATGCAAGTCTTGTTCACACTGGCCTTACATTCGAATGTTGCTCGCTACATGTAAGATATCTTACATGTAAAATCGTCACTTGTAACTTGCATGTAGCTACATGCGAGTGTGTTTAGACGGTCACTACATACAAGTTAACATTTGAATGTAGTTACAAGCGACTTTACAAGCGATCGTCTGAACAAGCCTATAGACTACAATGTGTAAATAGGCCTAGGAGAGGCATAAATTTGAACAATTGATTTTCTATATTTGCAATGTTTGCACAATTGTAGCAGCAACATATTTTTCTCGTTCGAATCTTTGATTACTCTAAAGAGGACTAAGACCAAACCCAGGACCTCCTGATCCCGGGCTCCTGATCAGCAAACAGGTGTTCTTTTCATAAAGCAGCAAGATCCAAGTCTACTAACCAAGAGATTCACGTCTTAAAATTTTAAGGAATAGGCCTACTAAAGGCTGTTGAGCAGTTAAAAGTTTATACAGTGGCGGCACCAGGAATTTTTTCAGGGGGCATTGGGGGGCAAAATGAATTTCAGGGGGGGGGGGGCAAAATCGACAAATTTTGCGCAAAATTGCCGCAAAAAGTGAAAATTTATGCAATTTTGGGTTTGTCCCCCCCCCCATAGCGCCGCCACTGCTTCTATATGAAGGAACAGAATGTGACTCAATCAGTTATAGTCTAAATGGTACATATTTTGACATTCAGATACAAGCAGAAACTTAAGATGGATCACACTGGTTTCATGTCACAAATAATATTATTTTCCCAATTTTCTACAAAACAAAACAATACAATACAATACAATACAATATAATACACCATAATACATATTAATACCATGCACGTATCAAACATATTACGGTTTGCCATAAAATTTGTATGAAAAGAAATGTGGTTCATATTACACATTTAATTTCCTCTAGTATTGTTGGTAGTGAGTCTACCCATACCCAACACAAACTTAACATTAAGGTGCATCAGAGGGAGCATGAATTAGCTCAGGTGTTTGTCCTGAAATATTGAGACAAATTAAGCTGACAGACAAGAAGAATGGTATAGGATGTATGAAGGAGATTTTAACTTTAAGGCTTGATATAAGGGGTGTTGTTTTTCTCGGGAGGGGGAAATGCTGACAACTTTTGTTTTGATATATTATTGACCTTTATAGCTCAAAAACAGCAAGCCCTTTGGAAATATAAATCCAGTTATTGGCTTCCTTGACTTATTTCCTATAAGATCAACGTGTTGATATGTTATTAAAGCCATATTATAACATTTTCAAACAAAATGGATTAGCATTTCTTTGCCATAAAATGTTAGCTTTTACTGTCAGATATATCCCCTTTTATTTTTGAGCCGAACAACTACGGCAAAGCAAAGAAAATTGGAATTTACTACCAGCGCACATGTCGCCAATACATACCACTCCATCGATCATGTTATGGTACGACCCTTTGTTGTGTATATCACCATCCCGCACACCGTATACATACTGTGTGTTATGAACATTGTGTATGCGTTCGACTAATAATTCCATCGTAATAATAAAACGCCGGTTCCGTCGTTTTATTCAAAATCTCGGATTTTGACAAAACTACAGCACCTAGAGTCTTGATTTTTGCAGGGTATATTTAAAGTACAATATAATTGTGTAAAAAACTGGAATATGGCTCTAACCATCCCACTTGCCTTAAAGATATAAAAAACTTAACACAAAGATTACAGAATCGCACTTCCTTTTCTCATTTCTCAACAAAACATGATGGATTGGTACATGACAGAATAAATGAGTCAAAAACCTTAAAGAACAACAAAGAAACAAAAGTTTTTGAACAAACTTATATTCTGTTAGCATGGTTAGGATACAAAATGACGAAAAGACATAACTAATTCCAAACTTTTCTTTTAGGCTATTGTTCATTCATGGACTAATTTTCTGCAAATACTGTCAAAGTAACAATCTTAAGTGTTAAAGCCTTCGCAGCAAGGTGAGTTCCTAATAGGAATTCACAAATTTCTTAATATTTGAATAAATTTGAAATTAAAAGCATATTAATCGCTGCAAATTATAGGATTTTCCCATGACACTTTGTCCTTAAGATACAATGACCATCCTGTCATGCTCAATCAAACATCGGCATTCTTATTGGATTAAATTAAATTGTTTTGTCTTGTCAGTCTTTCATTCTTGTTGCCACGGTAAATTGCTCTTGAGTGGACAGAATTAAAATACAAAATGGCTGCCGTGTGATACTTTGCATTTTTTTAAAATTATTATGAATGACGGCAATAAAACTATGAGAGGAGTACACTGAATATTATGTAATCTGGTCTTAAACTATGAGGTTCTAATATGTAGAGACCTGTAAAATGATAACAAGATGTATTGAACATGTAATCCCAATCAAAATATTGTATGCCCATTATGTAAGATGATAACATGATGTATTGAACATGAAATCCCAATCAAAAAATATTGTATGATAATAATACATGTAGGCCCAATATAGGCCTGTAAGATTATTGAACAGGAAATCCCAATCAAAAAATATTGTATGATAATAATACATATAGGCCAATATGTATAGGCCTGTAAAATAACGTTTTGAACCACCAGGTTAAAAACCAGTTTGACCCCTGCAGAAATAATGGTTTGGTCCTGTTAGTTTATTGCTAAAAGATCAATATGAAGTGATATAAGATCAATATGAGGTGATACATGTGTATTGTCTATTTGTTTATCATGGGCACCATCAGTGATCATTGGGCCAATCAGCGATCACCTTTAACAAGGCTTGATTCTTGTGTGTGTGTGTATGTACCACCATTATTCTGTCAACATTCATGCAGACAAGTCATATGGTGAATTTTTCTCACGAATTTCGTTGGAGAATTAAAACAAATTTGTCATGATCGTGTATGAAGGAAATAAATTGAGGGGACCGCTGTGGATAAATGATGCTACTAGCTGGAATAAAAACTTTAGGTCTATTATAATTGCACAAGTACCGGGCAATTCGCGGGTGCATGGCTTGATATTTCATCGGTTATTTAAGTGCATTCATAGACCGTTTAAATCTACATCTAAAAAGAAATACTTGGACAGGACCAATTCAATTGGTATCGACGTCCAGATTCTAGTGGCATCACAAATGTCTAAAACATCGCAACTACAAATGGTAGTAATAGTTTGGTCTCCTTTTTGCATCTGAAGTGGGCAGAAAATAGACGTTTTAATTTGAAGTGTTTACGCACGAAACAACCAGCGGCCGGGCGAGTGAAACCATCGAGATGAGGTTTACAGCGGCCTTATGCGGCAAGCATGGAAGGATCGAAGGGTAAATAATTTGCGACATTGATCGGAATTTTATTTGCATCAAATACCTGGTTAAAACTAACCCGATTGAGGGAACGGAAGCCGCTGGATTGTAACAATTCTACGTAAAATAACAGTACTGAAACGTAATTTTCAAGTAAGATGTCTGCAGTCATCTATCCCGAGTATCCATGAAGAGGAGGCAGCAGTGGTGTTGAGGTCATAATGGCAGTCATAATGAGTTGATTTGGTGAGAAACTTGCTTTTAAAAAGTTCGTCATATCAGTTTCAGTATAAACGTAGGGAGATATATTCAATAGTGAGACAAAGTATTAATATTGCTTTATTAAATTTACTTCACAAAAATGACTGAGCTAAAAGTATGTCAAACTTTGATTCACGAAAACAGAACACAAAACACAAAGCCCGTCAATCAATCGGTGGTGATTATGCAAATAGCCGATTTTTTATGACGTGTCAGCAACCCATTACATGCATTACAATGATTACGACGGTCGATATTAATATTAATGAGATGACGTTATACCTAAATTTACACTAGTATATAATACATCGTTGAATACGTACGACGTTGAGTCGAAACCAAAACAAATTTTATGAGCTTTTATGTATCAATAAACTTGTGCAGTTAAGGGGTTAAAATGTTATAAATTAGTATCATATTGGGCTTTTACATTTAATTTACGTTGTTCACGTAATGCATTAACTTAATTGAGAGAAAAATATCTGACTTCTGCAGGACAAAGATAGGCATGACAGGCTGCAGAATTCAACGCACTTGATTATATCGAATTGGCGTGTTTCATTGTTATAAAAAAAAATATGATCGATATTATTTCAAAACAGGGCGGGGCAATGAATGCCAGAATGAATGACAAGTTGGGGCAATGATTGATTTAAAGGGTGCTTTGATAAAAAGCATGGATCAGAAATAATAAGCGTTGGGTCAAGAGAACTCAAACTTTTTGGGTAGTACCAAGCCTTGGTCCAAGGTCCAATAAATTCACGGATTTTGATTGTTGTAGTGGATTAAAAGATCTCGGGGGTTTCCCCTTGTTGGAGGTAAATTAAAATAAGAGGTGGGCCATGCCGGCGACGTACATCGTACTACTGTTTATGCTCTGTCCATTCATATGGCGCGCTGTTTGTGGGGCATCTTGTAGTAATGTCAATGACCGTCGGGAAATTTAATGAGCAGCTTTAATTCTGAATGGTGCACTCGTGTGCAGTTTTAATTTTGAATGGTGCACAGTTTTTGCTGATAGCAATCGTCATGAAAAATTGTAAAATGGTTAGCAGGTTTAATATTCAAGGCAATCGGTGAGCGTCATGTAAATAGAGATGCTTGTGTATGAAACTTGCGGAAAATGTCAACAGAAATGAACAGCACTATAATAAATTTAGCATTTTGGAAGGTCGCTTATCGGACAGTAGATAGACTGCCTCGTACTCCACTTATTTGCATACTCTGGCTGTTAGTATTACATTAAATTAACACTAATCATTTGACCACTTAATGTTGAATACAGTAATTGTAAATTGAGCGCATTCATAATGGTTAACATTTATTAACTAAAATAGAATATAACATATTCTATATTAAAAAATAAAAAAAAATTGTGATTTTTAAAGGAGCTTATGGAAAATTATCATCAGGAAAGCCAAAGTGATAAACAAGTTGTTGGATCATAGTCTATGGTCTATGGTTGGATTGCCCAAATTCTTCCAGCTAATTTGCCGAATGCTTATTGATCAGCAATGAGTTCCAACTCGGCATAGTTTACTTCAATTGTTTACTCCTCTCGGTGACATCTTTATGTACCGGATTTTCAAAAAATGAGTAAATATTTTGTTTTTTCTTTGAGTAAGGTATTTTCATTAGGTTTGTGTGTATATGTAGGTGAAGGACTATATGCTTGCACAATTTGCTCCTCCTTGTTTCTCTCTTCTTCATTGCAGATTAAATACTTCTAGTCGGGTAGCAGAAGGGAAGATGCTTTGCCTGTTTTAAGAGTCGCAATTACCACAGCTACTTGACGTTGATCCCATCATTAACCTACAATACCTTCAGGGGCTTACTTTAGCCACATATAACAATGACTTATATTGGTATAGTTTTGCACATAACATGGAATGTTACGAAGGAGGCTAAGGATGGATGCAAATACCACTGAAGAAGTTACTGCATGGTCCTTTATTAAGCAGTCAAAGGATGATACAAGAACAGCGTACAATATATTCGGCACAGATTAATAAATATACTCGATTAACATGATAATGGTATAATTAAACACTAGGTATAGATGCACTTCTGCCTAGGTGAAGAAGAAATTGTATAGTATTGCATGTTGCATTTATAAGCTACACAAGGACTGTTTCGATCGCTGGGGTTAATAGCATAAAATAAAACGGCATGCAATCATGTATTAAAAACAAAAAAACAAAAAAAAAAAAAAAAAAAAAAAAAAAAAAAAAAACACAACAACCATGTACTCACTTCTTATTGAGATGGGACCAAAGTATTGGAATTATGTGATTCAATTTATCGGAACATTTGACTGGCTCACCAGCATGTATTATACAGCATCATCAAATATTACTTTCAGTTGTTGTGTATCGGTACTCCAAATGTCTGCTTAATGGAAGTATGGAGTAAGTATATTTAGCAATTGGAGTGCTCAAGTTATAAGTTCACATTTGCTGACACTGTGCAGTGGATAACTTACATTGTACAAGAACAATAATTATTAAGAATTCAATTGTCAGGTTGGCGTAAGTTAGTCAGTGACCAAACTACATTTTCACATTTTCTCCAGAAACTTAAGAAACAGAATTACGGTGCCCGCAAATTTCAAGATTGTTTTCATATATAGTATTTGGTCGCTCTCGTGATGTGTCTTGCTCTTTTCATTTGAGCATTATACCTGGTGTAGATATGTTTGCTTCGCCACTTTGGTATTGTTAGTTCATATTTGATATTATTGTATTATTAATAATTGTGCAATTTTGGTTATTAATTATATTTAAAAAAAAAAAAAAAAAGTGTGCAATATGTTTAGCATAATATTTTGCCTACTCCACTCAAGTTAATTTATTGGTTGCTCTCGTGATTGCTCTTTTCATTGAGTATTATACCTGGTGTAAATATGTTTTACACATATCCAAGAGGCACTCACTTACTGTGGTCTAGATCATATGTTCTCAAACAGATCATATGTTCTCAAACAGAGAACCTTTTAACAGTAACTGGGTGAACTCGTTTAATTATATTAAAAAGAACTAGATGATAAATTATGGTTAGAGATGGCTTCAACGAAGAAAACTCTGGTAAATTACTGTAAATATAAGGAAAAACCAAGCTTAGAAGATTATCTTCTTGATTCCACAGATTTTTATGGAAGTTCGCTTAAGTTTAAAGCTCGTACTAATACGCTTCCACTTGAATATAACATTAAGTCTTGGCATGAACATAACACGGGTATATGTAAATTATGTAATATCGATCTTGAAAGTACCAATCATTAATTTCCTCTTCACATGTCAGAAATTAAATCACATAAGAAATGAAGAATATGATAAACTTAAAAATGAACTGTTTGATATCTGTTTGCAGTATATTGCCGTTGTTTATACCAAATTACTTTGGTTAAGCTTATCTTGCTTTATTGCTTTTGCCGTCACTTTAAACATTTCACATAGTTGTTTCTTTGCTCATTTTGCATGTATTTTTCCGTGCAATCCCTTTTGTGCAATGTTCATCGTGTTCCTCATTTAAAATTTAATTGTTATTTTTAATGATGTATATTTATAGTTCTATGGGCATTTTGTTTTTACGTACTCATGTTTTAATTGTAAAGCGCCTTGTGGTTTTTGATATAATGCGCTATATAAGAATAAGTTGCTGATAATCTGATAATCATAACGGGCGATAACAGATCTATAAAAGGCCCTCGCAATATGTTGGCTACAATATGTTGGCTACAAAACTTTATAAAGTTTTATGAGGTATGGATTACAAATGGGTCACAAAAACTCACAAATTGTTTGACCAAAAGGTATTCACAATATAACGTTTAACCTAATTTTCCATCTATAACTATTCAGCCACAGTTACATTGTATTGACGATGAATGCATTAAAGTTAATCGTATTATGCAGGTGATACTGCTTGGATTATTAACACTGTTACTCAAATGCACTCATCTATTTCTTGGCAATACCAAATAATGCAAAAAAAAAAAAAAAAAAAAAAGGGGGGGGCTAAGGGAGTCACTTGCATACATTTTAATGTATGACTAGCGCCTCCTTTGGCAATGTTTTCTAACATGTATTTAATTATGTACATGTATACTTCTTTATATATTTTCATATTGGATTAATATACTATTTTATATCCAAATTAACCTTTCAGGAATTTCTCTCCTAGGATTCCAGGAAGCAATCTCTTGGAAGAACAGTATTCATGCACAGTTATCGTAAAGATTCAGCCCACTATTCACTAATATAATTATTCATTTGTTTAGTTATGACATGATCATCTAGGTCCTGATTCATGATCAATTCAGCTCCCAGGTAGATTGTTCACTGGGGAGGTACTAGATTCCAGGTAGATTGTTCACTGGGACGGTATATCCAATAATATATTCATTAGTTTTGTTATGACATGATCAATTCAGCTCCCAGGTAGATTGTTCACTGGGAGGTACTAGATTCCAGGTAGATTGTTCACTGGGGCGGTATATCCAATAATATAGTTATTATTAGTATTGTTATGACTTGATCAGCTCCCAGGTAGATAGTTCACTGGGGAGGTATCTTAGGTAGGTTCATCTAGGTCCTGGTAATAATACTAACTATATTTTCAAAGTATTGTGGAAGCTGTTTTCTTAATGTGCATGCTAATTTATTGTAACATAATTATGATATTTGATGCAAATAAATATATGAATGTCTGTCTGAATGCCTGACAGATGCGCAATTGGTGTTTGTGGTCGAATTATTTCTGTCTGGGGGTAATAACGTTTTGAACCACCAGGTTAAAAACCAGTTTGACCCCTGCAGAAATAATGGTTTGGTCCTGTTAGTTTATTGCTAAAAGATCAATATGAAGTGATATAAGATCAATATGAGGTGATACATGTGTATTGTCTATTTGTTTATCATGGCACCATCAGTGATCATTGGGCCAATCAGCGATCACCTTTAACAAGGCTTGATTCTTGTGTGTGTGTATGTACCACCATTATTCTGTCAACATTCATGCAGACAAGTCATATGGTGAATTTTTCTCCCACCCACCACTCCCTATTGCAAGGTGTGCATTTAAAGCCATTAAAGGTTTGAAAATAGTATAATAAAAGCTGAAAGTTTATGGCTAATTAAAAAATGTTGATGTATAAGAAAGAATAATCTTGGATAATCGAAGAAAATTTAATAAAATATGTGACATTATCTGAAGAAGATTATATTGTAAATTAAATTTAATACTGTAACAAAAAATTTGCAACTCACTTTGCTTTGTTTGTTCATTTAAACTACTGGGTAAATATAACCTATACCAGGATATTATCTACATAAGTGTGGTACCAGTAGCAATTATAGCAAAGATGTATTAATATCGAATTGTTGGACTCGTGAAGCAGTTTACCATTGGTATGTTATCTAACAGTCCTGATGATCTTTCTCAAGGGGCTTATATAATCATTTTTAAATATCTAATTGTTTTTGATGTAGTGCTTATAGATGGGCAATATATGTATTTTATAACGTTTTTCTGGCGAATAAAATGAAATGAAATATGTAATTACCGGTACTTACAAGAGTTAGGGGTGTGCAATTTGACATATTCATATGCTCTGGGCTCTTTTATATTTATGATGGTGGTATCAGCAAAGTTCGTTTCGGTAAAAATGTCAAAAGACCACCCTGTGCTTGGCTATATTAAAGAATAAATTTTGCAGGTACTTCATCTTGTAGAAAAAGTAGTTCGGCGGTAACTCTTCTCTGAGCTAGTTTAACATGTTGAATGAACTGTTCTATGGGTGCGATTTAACTTTCACTATAATATTATCAAGGATTACTCAATGTTAAAACAGTCAAGTAAGGCAATGTTTTCTAACATGTATTTAATTATGTACATGTATACTTCTTTATATATTTTCATATTGGATTAATATACTATTTTATATCCAAATTAACCTTTCAGGAATTTCTCTCCTAGGATTCCAGGAAGCAATCTCTTGGAAGAACAGTATTCATGCACAGTTATCGTAAAGATTCAGCCCACTATTCACTAATATAATTATTCATTTGTTTAGTTATGACATGATCATCTAGGTCCTGATTCATGATCAATTCAGCTCCCAGGTAGATTGTTCACTGGGGAGGTACTAGATTCCAGGTAGATTGTTCACTGGGACGGTATATCCAATAATATATTCATTAGTTTTGTTATGACATGATCAATTCAGCTCCCAGGTAGATTGTTCACTGGGGAGGTACTAGATTCCAGGTAGATTGTTCACTGGGGCGGTATATCCAATAATATAGTTATTATTAGTATTGTTATGACTTGATCAGCTCCCAGGTAGATAGTTTACTGGGGAGGTATCTTAGGTAGGTTCATCTAGGTCCTGGTAATAATACTAACTATATTTTCAAAGTATTGTGGAAGCTGTTTTCTTAATGTGCATGCTAATTTATTGTAACATAATTATGATATTTGATGCAAATAAATATATGAATGTCTGTCTGAATGCCTGACAGATGCGCAATTGGTGTTTGTGGTCGAATTATTTCTGTCTGGGGGTAATGATAACATGATGTATTGAATATGAAATCCCAAATCAAAAATATTGTATGATAATAATATGAAAAGAGATAATAACAAAGAAATAAAGGCAATTTGCCTCACCTCTTTGAGGTTAAAGATAAAAAAAAAATGAGAGGAGTACACTTTACCTAAACTTTAGCCCTATAACTGTAACATTAAACTCAAAATTAAAACTCTTTATTTAGGACATCATTTGGACAAAATCACAATATCATTATGATCATAGATAAAGTGTGAATCGCCATTTTGGACAAAAGTATTATCTGCTTATTTAACTTGGAAATAAGCTGCAGTGGGATATTTCTCCTGAGCCCGCCCTCAATTTTTCTAGAAAGCTAGATTTTTACACTAATATAACACAAATCTAAGCCTAATGCTAATTATGCTGTATTTCTGACCAAATCAGAGATTTAATACTAAACCGTCAAATTCAGTCAGGTTTATTATTATCATGTGATACCCATACAAAACTGTTATGTACAAGGCGTGCGGGAAGGTCATAACACATCAAAAGAACCAAACTCTGTCATGATGGACAGAGTAATGTGCATTGGCGACATTATGCACTGGTTAATTGGTATATGTGCTGGTATCTATTTTTATGGAAAAACTACAACATGGCTGTAAAGGATCCCCATAAACAAATCCAGATGGATTGGTAACATCCAGGTGCAAACACCCTACACTTTATGGAACTGATATGAAATACAATGTATAGGTATAACATTCTATACACAGGACTAACAGCTTAAACATCCCCTCCAAAGGACATATCACTCTCATGGTTCATTTACCCGGCACTATAATTAATGATGAGCCATAGGGAAAGCAGAAGTCTGTATTTAATCTACAGATTTTGCTAATTTTATTAATTCAGACTTTTTTCCAAGTTAATAAATACACCAGCAAGTTTCCACCACTGTGCAGGCCGTCGTAACAAATTTAAAAGTTGTGCAGCTGAAAGTGGGTGTCTGGGGTTTGAAGGGGCAGAGACCCTCATTGGGGTGTAAAGAGGCAAAAGTCCAAGCACTTTTGAAAATAAATGTACAATTTTAACGATAAGTTAATAGAAACTGCAAAACTATGACATTAAATATCTGATTTTTTGTTGTTGTCAATTTGTTTATTTCGTTTATTTTTAATTTGTTAATTTATTTTTTAGGCTGAAAAGTGGTGCACCAGCCGCAGCAATTCCGTTGGGCCAGTACTCTACTCTGACTCTACCCACTAAGACACATAAAACCTTATAATAAACATTTGGCAGCTATTTGTTTACCCACTTCTTCCCACGTTCCTCCAAAATCGGCAACAAAAAGCCATATCAAAGAAGCCACTGACCAACCAAAGAGGACCTCATCCATGGCCGCTAAGTACTCTCTTCTTTAAATGAAGTGTCGGCACTCGGCATTTATGAAATAATTTTATCCCAATATACAATTAGCGTGATTAGTTATGCTTTCTATACAAAACCAAGAGATATGGAATGCCACAAACAAAAACAGGTGACAAAATTCAGCATAATAAATTTAAAAACCGGATAGTTAATTATTATTTTTATTATTTCAAAGTCATTAACATGTTTGTACAGAACCAAACCTCCAATTTGGTCAAAGATAATTTGCAAGGAATTTTCATTTAACAATTAACAAATTATCTTTTTGATCTTCAAACAAAGGTCATTTCCTATACTTGATTGTTACCTGATATTCCAATAGGAATACTTGCTTGATCAATTACTGTAATTAAACATTTTAAGTGGTCAATTTTCAGGTAAGCACTATAATAATGTAAGTTAAAGTGACCATTAAATGACCTATAAATGACCATTGACTCCTCAGACAGGTGGATCATTTCATAAGCTTACCTGTGTTTATGTCAATGTTAAGTTTATACCACAACAGGTTGCTGGCTAACCAACCAAAACTAATGCTAAATTGCAGATTTTATCAGTGATTTGTTTATAATAATTACATGACAAATTTATTTATTTTCATATTCTGCAATCAAACAAAATTTATTTACGGCTTACGAAAGCAAGTATACATAATACAGTGTCTTATCAGGAATAATAACTTATTTTTAAAGTTTAGTATAATGTTTATAAAATCTCAACTTACATATTTCACTGTCACTGGAACATTAAGTAGAGAATATAGTTCACCATCCGTGTTGGTTGGTCCTGAGCTGTTGCCAGAAGCTCTCTTTGTGTTAATTCCAAGATCTGCTTCATCTGCAATCATTAAGTGATAAGCAGTGCAAATAATTAATAACTTTTCCAAATTAATGGCAAACAAAATGCTCCTTCTTCCTTTTTGGGGTATCCAATTGAGGGTGTTTGTCTTTGACTATATCGTTCACGCAAAAATCTTATTTCCTTAAAAATATGTTCTCAAGAAAGGTTGAAAAAGAATCAAGCATTCCACAAGGCATGTCATATTCAAAATAAGCCATCATTGGTGTAATTAACTATAAATTATACTGCTAATCAGATATTGCTATCTTCAGTAGACAGCAATATTCAATATTTTATTGAACTGTAAAACACTTAATTAATTCAATGAGCTGACACTCACATTGATATTATCATGATTATAGCAATCGCTCCTTCTCTGCTATCTTCAGTAGATAACCCATACTCTCATGGCTGCTTGAACAACCAACTTGAACCAATTGCTGTGATATTAACCTAAGAACATACAAATGAATAAAAGGAGAGAACAATATTGATATAATTGTTTTATCTTATTTATTATCATATTAAATATTGGTCTATACCACTTTCTGTGTAGTCACTGAATCTACAAGCTTCATGATCAGACTCTTGGTATGGCTTCCGGGTATGGCTCCACCAGAACAATAGTTTCTGTCTATGACTCTATATGAAGTCTACAAACGCTACTTTTTGTCCCAAACTTCAATGACATCAATCCTGATAACATCTACTTTCTGCACTCCATTTTAACAAACTCTTTGGTTTCATCCTGAATCTCATACCAACAGATACAGTTCATGACCCTCTATTCACCAATGTGTAACCTTTGAATCAACTTTGGTTTCTGGTATGAGTTTTGGTAACCCCAATACACACGAGTTCAGTCACAGGTGCACATATGGGGTTTAGAACTTGGCCACTGAGGATTGTAATAGAGAAGATTGGATAGCTTATGGTGGGGAAAGTCAGCTGACCCAAATCAGTGAACATAGTAATAAAAAAAAGATAATAATCAAAAAATTTAGCCACTCATGCTCATCGGCTCGTTAAATGCACCTCATATCAGTTCATCTCATCTCTACAGCCAGTCGGCTAACCATTTAATAAAATAAATCAGACCACAAAATGGTCATACACCCAGCGAATTAAGCACTTAGCATTTTTCCTTTCAACTTTTCAATCCATTGAGTTTGTGGTATGATGGACTGATGTCATTCTTAGTGATGATGTTATCTGGATAAGCTAAGATGATCCCCTCCAAGCTTGCTGCACAACTTTGGCCTTTAACTTAACTTCACTCAACTTTTGCCTATGAGTATGAGCCCCAAGTTTATTAGAAGTGAACAGCGTATCTTCCAACTATTGGTATTAGAGCCAGTATGAAAACTTCTGATGTGCAATTTGGGAATTGGGGTCCCCTCAAAGGCCCTGGAAATATTTTAATCCAAGTTTAGTTACGATGCCACTTCCAGTAATATTCGTCATGCTCAACCGTATGCATAAATCCCCCACCCAATATTTTGATAAGGGGAGATGGTCCATACAATCAGAGAGTTTCCTCCCTGTTCCAGGGAACTTGGATGAATTATCCCAGAGTGCAGAGGGAATGGAGAAAATTTCCACTCCCCCACTCTTGGCAAAATTATGTGGGTACTATACATTGTAGTACTACTGGTATACTGCACACTGCAGGGGTATAGCCAGCTTTCTTGGTCAAGGGGGGAGCAAAAAGAATTTCAGGGGCACTAAAGACGAAAAATCTTTGTTGCATCATTTTGACCCGGTAATATCGGTGGGATATAATGGACTAGATTACTAAAGTCATTTATTCAAAAGTAACAATTGAGTCATTTTTCTTTAATCATTTCCGAATCTTATGTACCTAAATTAGTCTCAGCAACATACAATATAAAAAGTAAAATTGCTTACTTCCATTTTAAATCAAATAAAAAAGACCTCAATAAAATTTTACCAAATTCAATTTCAACTGCTATATGTTTATGAATAGAGGGATGGGAGACACGCCTGATTTCACATCCATGGGCATTGTCACCATAGAGATCCTAATCAAAACATTGGATTCAATCTGTAATTTCTCTGTAGCATCAAATAATCCTATCTTGATCAAGCCACAATGATCAAAAGATCATGCATGATGGCGGCAAAGCACATCACAGATGGACTGACTGAAAACAGACAGGTATCTAAATCTGTTCAAAAATCTTAGAAGTTAGAAAAATTCTTAGAAATAGTGTCTCTTCATTTTATATACTGGTATTGGTTCCTGCCTCAAAAAAATTCTAGGTAGCATAAACATGCATACATTATTGTCCAGTATCATAGCCAGGGGGGGGGGGGGGCCCAGGGGGGGAACTTCCCCCCCCGAAATTTTTAGGGATGAAAATGGGGATGGCAAAGAGTTAAGTATCATTTTAAATGACTAAAAATGGGATAAAAAATGACAATGGGGATTCATTTTGGTGAGAAAGATTGAATATATTTAACAAAACAAACAGTTTGACTTTTAATTTAAGAGGAAGAATCTGAAGAAGCTTCCTTACTCTTCTTTAATATTCTATCTCAATTCCAGTAGCATACCGACAGGAGGGAGGACAAACTTGAAAACCAGTACACACATGATCACAAGTTATAATTTGCATCTTCAATATAATTTTAGCCTTAAAATTCAGTGCAATTTTTCGTGCATGATAGAACCAATTAGTTAGCAGGATGATTTTGCAATTTTGCTACCCTTGGAAATTTCACTTGGTACACCACTGCTCAATTCTCAGTGTTTGTGTCAAAACATTAACCTTTTCTTTACAATAGCATCAATAAGTAAGGCCTACTATATGACTTCCCCCACAGTGGCGTGCGCAAAGGGGGGGGGGGGGCAGGGGGCCACCCCCCCCCTTTTGTTGGTCATTCGGGGGGAAAAACGTTTAAAACATCCAAATTTGCTTCTAATCAGACTCCATTTGGGGGAACTAAACAACCTGGTCCCCCCACTTTCAATGTGTTGAGCACGCTACTGTTCCCCCAGACATGCATGTGCATCACTATCAGGCTTTACCAGTGTTTACACAGGTTAGCAAAAGTGGGGGTCCATGGGTCTTGATTCTCGAGCATTAAAAAAAAGTTAATTCCCAAGTTTTTACCCCGATTGGATGAATTTCTCACTGACTGACTGACAAAAGTGGGGGAATAAATACCACTGACTGGACATGCCCCCCACTTTGCACATACAACTGGTCTTTACCATGTTTCTAGCTGAGGTTTCTAGTGGACATAAGTGGAGAACAAGACTACAGTCAGAATGGTTCATACCACGTACCAATGCGGTACTCGATTGATATGACCAGAACTAGGCCAAACAAAATTGCAAGCTAAACCTACCTGCGACAGACAATGTTGAATAAATACGACTGTATGATAAGAATCAACATTCTCTCATACCGTCAGAAATCATGCCCTATCAATTAATCTGATCAATAACCAATCAGTCCTGGCAATCAGTACAACAATACTTCCATGATCTTATCTGAAACCCTTCCCGATTTGTAAAACTACTCTTGCAAAAATCTCTTGGTGAATCTGGTGGTGGTTAGTTTGTTTTTTTCTGTCACAGCTTGGGAGTTTAATTTGACAGACAGATATTTCTATTAGGGATGGTCATGGCCCATTAAGATTAAAATGATTGTCAATGTCAGAATCTTTATATCAATGCCGCCGACAATCACAGCTCTTCTCTGGCATGAAACTGTTACCATGGTAATGGTTAAAGCAGAAACATAAACTTGTTATTCTGTGTATGTAGGGGTATGCCGGGCATGTGATTTGTAAAGACTTAACATTTAAAAAAAAAACGAGCAACCGGGGACATCCACAGTTTCCTCTTCTTACTTCCTGTAAAGTGTGCTGAGGCTTGTGGATCAACGTCTAGGTGTTGTGCCTGTGCGTAGAATCACTGTGCTTTTTTTTTACTAGCATATTGCAAAGAATGTAAAAATGCACCACACCAATGTCTGGTTTGCTGGTGTAAAGTCTGATAACATTTGGATAGTGAAAGTCAAGTGAGTTGGGTTCACATTTGGAGTCTTTGAGGTCCTATATGGTTATATAGGAATAAATGCTCCAATTTTTGAACGCAATCGTTACCAGTCCTCACCTGCAAGCACAACCCGATGACTGTGCGTAAGCAGTTGAAGGACTGGTGGATCAAGTCTAACCGGCATCAAAGACTCTTTCCATATGCATAGAGAGCTCCAGCCCCTGGTGATGCGGTACTGTGCGCACACCCTTGTTGATACTCCGCGATAGCACAACGCGAGCAAGTGATATCGCACCGCACTTACGCGATATCACACCGCTGAACTTCGATAAGCGCTGCGACGGACAGCACGCGTATTTTGGGGGGCTTTGAGGCGCCAGCCCCGGGTCAAAGTAGAGGCGGCAAAAACGAAAGGCGGCGGAAGAAGGGGTCGAAGGCGGCAAAAACAGGGCGGCAAAAAGCGAAGGGGGGGCGGCAAAACGAATCAGCAAAGAAAAAAGGACGGAAAAAAGTTAAAAACCATAAAAATTTGTAAAAGGATGGTTTTAGGGCGATAGCACCTAAAATCCTTTTTTTTTTTTTTTTTTTTTTGCTCTTTTCGGGCTGTTAAGGAAGGGGCGGCAAAATTGTTTCTTCTTCAGCCCCTGGGGTTGGGGCGGCCACGGTACGCCACTGGACAGACGGACACTCTGTGATTAGTATTATGATAAGTTGCATATCCTCATTTACAGGTTTTTACATGTCCTCTTGTATAATGTCTGTGTCACACATGCTGACAAAGACAGAAAAAGTTTTGGGAAAGAAAAATTAGAGAAAAGAAGGAAAAGTAAAAGGAAATATTATAGGCAAAACTAGAGTAATTAGAAGCAAAGCAAGTATTTGCAAAAAGGAAAGATGATACTTAATTAGGCCTGAACCACGTGTATCAACATGATCAAACAGCGTGTTTATACTGAGCGTACGGCTTTTTGACCCGGAAGTACGGAAAACAGATTTAACGGTTGTATCCTAAATTTAAATGTCTACGCATGGCAGCTCATGGCATATGACCTACAAGTCACAATTTAGTGTTTTCGTAAAATACAAATTGCATTAATTTACCAGTGGATCTAGTAATTGGCTATTATGATAATTAATTTACAGCCAAAATAACCAACTATAAAGAAGTAAGCCTAGACTAAGTAAAGTCATATCCATTTTACTTCATCAAGTTCATGCGAGTCACACATCATGCCAGTGTATATAATATCAGAAAGAAGGAACCTACTACATTATAGGCCTAGGCTAGACTATACAAGTATAGAATATAAATCGCATTATTTTTGCAACACTCATGACCTCGACCCGGCAACCGATCACACGGCTCGTTTCTACTGCGCGGATTACACGCTTTGACCCGGCATGATCCACCTCAAGAGGTGGATCACGAAAAAGCGAGCACATGACCCGGCATGACACGGCAACTGATTACCCAGATCGTTTCTACTGGGCTTGTTACCGGTATGACCCGGCACGCACGGCATGGCACGAATTTGGCCCTCAGTAGAAACACGCAGAAAGAGAAACTGAGAAAGGGGACAATATTAAATTTTACATTATGACACAAAGCTATTTTGATGATCCCGACACAAAAATGGCCCTGTTGGGTTGAGCCCCATAGATTACACCTTAAAAATGTATAAATTTTTTGAAGGGAAGACTATGTCTTTCTTTTGTGATAACTTCATGCTTCACTGTTTGGTAGTATAGTCGGCAAATGGCATACAATAATATTTTGGTAATCTCATTATATTTTTATTGCTTGCAGGATTAAAAGACATCATTATCTATATCTTTCTACAAAATGGAGGAAAGATCAAAGAGACAGACGACTGGCACACTTCTTTCATATGTAATTGTTTGAAATAAAGGAATAAGACTGATTCTTTTTGACAGACCAATTTAAGGTTTAGTTCTTTCCTGAAAACCTCAATTTAAGTTACATTCAAATAAAAAAATCACTTTATTTTTATTGGTTTAAAGACTAAATCAGATTAGTAATGTTGCCGAACAAACGCAGGAGGAAAAGATCAAAGTGGTTTCAAATAATTATATACTTTGGCCTATATCTTTAGGTTCTATTGTACAGAAAATAAGCTTACATGTATATAAGTATTTTATTGAGCACAATAATATCATAATAGTTTGGAATTATGTGAAAAGAGGTGATATTTGGTGGACTTGTGTCATCACAATAGAAGAGCAATTACCAGATTTTTGGAATCAATTTTCTGTCTATAATTTTTAATAAAAATTTCCTTTAAAAGGGAAAGCCAACCTCAATGTAGAAGAGGTCTTGTAATTAGTTTTGGTCAATGTGAAAGGCATTTTTAGGATCACCCTTACATCCATGTTACATGACAGTCCACCAAACCATCAACGATGAGAACATGTACACTGAAACAGCAGAAAACATTAACTCCTAATCTCCTGCCAACTCTTTAATTCATTACTCCAAATTGTTCTATTAATTCTGTTTTTTTTTGTCTTTTCTGCTTTTTACCCCAATATATCAATTTCCAATTTTGTAATACCATAACTTACAAACTCAATTTCTTCGCTTAGGAATGTCCAATTTCACTGGGGGAAAACAGCATGTGGAGCAAAATAGCTCTTTATATAAAAACCTCAAAATTGATAAGCTGCACAAAAGATGTCTGTTTTTGACATAATACGCCACATTTCTTAAAGACCCATTCAGTGATCTCAGCGCAAGAGTAAAAAAATTAAAATTGTTTATAAATTGCTTAAAAGTGAAGGATAAGTCATTCAAATTGTCATTGAAGATGTGTTGTCCCGGGGTGTTGTCCTCCATGGTATCCACTGTCATGTCTGATCCATGAACTGGTAAAATGACTAAGGAAAGCACTCTCACCAGTTAAAACAGTTTTTGTAATCATTTGGAAATTTAAAATTATGGTGCTATTTGAAGGAAAAAAATCACTATGCAATGTGTTGTTTGTACTGTTTACCCTGACTGCTCATATCCATAAGTAGGAGACCTGAGTATCAGGGACAGTCTGTGTAGCTCAGTGGTTAGCACTCGCCCGACAAGTGAGAGGTCTGGGGTTCAAGTCCCCGCACAGGCAGGTATGTCCGGATTTTTTACTCTGGTATATATATCTGCCTATGTATGTCATGTTTCCATTTGTAAATTCATGTTTAATTGTGCTGGTGTGCGATGCGTAATTCTTCTTTCCCCTGTGAATTTTGATGATTTTATGGTTTCCTGAATGAGCAAATCACTGAACTGCTGAATGGGCCTTTAGTTGAAACATCTCTTCTTCTTTACTCTTTCCCCATTCTTAAAAGGTTTTGACATGCATTGCCAACCAGGATGCCTATACATTCTCTCACTGACATTCACACAGCATAGTATGTTTTACCTGGGACACTTGGTCACCTCAGGTTAAATAAGAAATAAATAAATATGTAAATAATATGAGACCTGGGCTGTGTTTCCCCCTGCCTTACCCCTCATCATGGATGCCCTCATTTATTGCCCAAGTTTTAAGTTTAGGCAGAAGTTCAAATTGAAAAGAGAGAAAAAAGAGCAATCTATAGGACCTAGACACAGTTCAATAATCAATCCACTATTGTCATTTAATCCCATCAACCAATCATAGATCCATACTGTGGTTAAACCTCCTTTGAAATTGATAGGAATTTAATAGAATTATAAATACATAAGTACCAGTTAAATTGCTGATCAATTTTACCTTTGATCTTTTCCTCCTCAAATTGGGCATTTCGGTTTAATCTTCATGATGTCTTCATGGAGCAATAAAAAATAAGTGACTTTTTGTATTTGAATGATACTTGGGTTTGACTTTTTATTGAATATAATGAGCATAAAGATAAGACAGTCATGGATCTGATTTTTGAAGAATATGACTTTGTGAAGAGTCCAAGACTGTAAGAATGATCTTATAAAAGTTGTTTGTTGAGGTAACCTAGACAATCTGTCTACTAATACCCAGAATACAATCCCAGAATGCAACGCAACATAGGAAACTGAGGGTCTGGAGAAAAGGCAAAATTTGCCATCCACTTCAATGCCTGAAAAGGTTATCTCAATTTTTTTTCGATGGTTTAAAAAAGTGAAGAGCAAAAAAAAATTAAACGGAATAAGGATGATTAATATGCGCTAGCAACCTAAAATTTTTTTAGGTGTAATTCCATTTATTTCACAATTTCTTCCGCCCTTTTTTCTTGAATAATTCTTTTTGCCGCCCCTTTACCTTCTGCCACCCCTGCCCGGGGGCTCGCGCCCCGAAGACCCCCTCAATATACGCGCATGATACCTCTCATTATGGAACAAAGAGATTCATGGAAAAATAAGATCTCTCTTTCTTCCATACCCTCATTTATGAAAGTCCAGACCTGTCCACTACATGTAGTAGAAGTTTTTCTTGGCATTAGTTTTAAGTTTCGCCCTAACACCCCAGTTGCTTTTTGGCAGAGGGGAAGGAAAGAAGGAGGAAAGAAAGAAAGAAGAAGAAGAAAACTTTTTTCTCGGTGCGGTTTTGAACCCCCGACCTCGTGGGTGCCACGCCCGTGCACTGGTCTTCCTTGCCATGGGGCCGGTGTAGCTTGCCCGGCCAAGCTTTCGGTCGCCATATGACTGTTTGCATGATGACGCAATAGCATTACATGGGATACCTGCTTGTGCCTAGGCTTTCTGAATTGAGGTTTTTTGATGTTTGGTACAGTTAGGGTTAAGGGAACTTGTTCAAATTGAAAAGAGAGAGAAAAAAGAGCAATCTACAAACAGATCAATAATCAATAATTATTGTCAGTTTATTCAATCGATCAATACACTGGTTAAATCTTCTTTGAAATTGATAGAATTTTAATAGAATTATAAATACATAAGTACCAGTTAAATTGCTGATCAATTTTTCCTTTGATCTTTTCCTCCTTAAATTGGGCAATGTAGATGTTGGTTTAATCTTCACCGCTTTTGATATATCAATGGCTGGGTTAAGTTTTCAGTGGCAACTTGGGTGCATTTGGGCAAAAGTGCCCTTAAAAGTGCTCAACTTAGGCAAATTTGGATGCTTTTGGAGACAAATGGGAATACAGATAGGTTGCAAAAAGTTGGTATGAAAGCGAGCATCCTAAAGTCTGCTATGTACATCCATGGACGTACTAAAAAGGTCCATGGTACATCCCTGTACAATATTTTTCGAGTCAAGGTTGTGACACAGGGAGAAATTTTGCATAGAAACTATGATAGTTTCAGCTCATTTGTTTTTAACATTTGTATTATAAAGATCCACAGGACAATTTGTGTTAAATTTGGCTGAAAATTTGCACTACGGGTATATGGGTGCAAATTTTCTTGAAAAAGTGGTATATTGATGGGTCCACTACACTCTCAGAACATTGGATAAAAAATGAATGGGCAGAAAACAGTTGGTTAAAAAATGCCCAACAATGGTTAAGATTCTTGAAGTTGGGCAAAATACAGTTTAATACATGGTTGGTCAAACCTGTCAATATGGTATTTACACAATGTTGGTTAAAAGTTAACCAACCTTGGTAAAAACATCCTTTTCCGCCAATAAAGTTGGGCAAAGTATGGTTTTGCCCAACCATGGTCACATGGTGTTCCTTTGCGAACTGTGATTGGTCATTGTGTTGGGCAAAAATGCATTTCAGAAAACAAGATGGCCGATATGAGTGGCTTGCTGCAAAGCTGTGGATCGGGGTCTTCAAGATCTGTTGGAGACATTTGAAGGTAGGAAATTATATTATAAAGTATATCATTTTATCGGGTATAACACTTAGTTTAAGTGTGTGCGAGGCCGAGACTGTGAGCAAGACTTACGATGCTTTATCGACAACTACCACCACAACCGGTAAGCTTAAGCTTAAGCTTTACGGTTGTGGTGGTAGCTGTCGTCGATAAAGCATTGTAAGTCTTGCTCACAGTCTGGCCTCGCACACACTTAAACTAAGTGTTATACCCGATAAAATGTTTATACAGTGGCAACTCGTTAACACGAACCCTCTTAACATGAAGTTCCTGATAACAAGAAGTATGTTTTACATTCCCAAGCATACATTTCACATGTTATTAGAACTGGATAACATGAACTCCTGATAACAAGAAGTAAAATTTGAATTCCGCACAACTTCGTGTTAATGAGTTTCCACTGTAATATAATTTCCTACCTTCAAATGTCTCCAATTGGTTAAAATATGAACAATGAAATGAACTTACCATTCATAGTGTTTAACCAACTATTGGTTATATTTTGCCCATTTTGCCCAACATGCTTTACCCAACTGGTTGGTTACCGTAATGTTAACCAGTAGTTGGGCAATGTTTTTAACCAACCTGTGGTTATATTGTTAACCAACCCAGGTTGGTTAACAATATAACCAACTGTTGGGCTGTTCACCTGTAAATACATGGTTGGTTAAAATTTTAACCAAGTTGGTTAAAATTTTTAACCAATGTTCTGAGAGTGTATCAAATTATCAGTTGCATACCCCTACCCAAGCCAAACTTGAGTCCCCCCAAACTTGTGTGCACACTCATACCCAATGGCAGATCTAGAACTGTCAGGAGAGGGGGGGGGAATTTGAGAAAAAAATAAAATGTGGAGCAGCCATTGCTGTTGACAGTGGGGTGTCTGAGGGGATGTACCCCGTAAGAAGTAAGAAACTGTTACAAAATGAGGACGTAATTGAAGTGATTTGGTGGACCATTTTGGCACTATTAGAAAAATTTTAGTTAGAAAAAGTCGAAAATGAGCAGTCCATGAAGCCCTTCATGGACACGTTTTCCCTAGGCCTATAATCTGTGTTAAACATAGGGACTAAATTGCAAATGTCAAAAGCAAAAGCAAAAATGGTCAATTGTTTATCCTCTCACGCAGGGGGTGTCTGAGGGGATGTTTGAACACTACCAAACATTCCTGACATTAACTGACAAAATGAAAATTATTGCTTTTCATTTGACCGAGAATTTTACAATGAAAAGGTGCAACTCAAAATTTTGCTCATTTCAAAACCAAATTTGATTGTTTGTGTTGCCTCATTAAATGACTGAGTGAGCCTCGTATAACAATAGCCATCGATTCACTAGAGTTCTGAGTGATATGCTCATCTTCACCACTGTTATTCAGTGATGCAATACCAACAAATTATATAGCAAGAGGGGGCTATTACTGTTTTCCAAATGACAAATTCTCATTTTTATATCAGCTTGAAGCCATCATTCAGTTTTACCTCATATCTCTGGTTTATTTTATCCCTGGGATAGATCTGGGGCCAGTGGTTTAGGGCCCTTTTTAAAAGCATTATACTATTGTTTTTAAAATAAATCAATATTTATATGTGATGCGATCAAGCAAACTCAGAAATATCAGAAATATTAAATTTTCAGATTCTTATAAGATAGTAAAAAGCATTTACAAAGCGTGATTTTGCAGAAAACCATATTGAAATTGAACAGCCAGTTCCAAAGATATGATGAGCAAGTAAGGGATGGGGTATGAACGTTTGGACAGTATTTATTGTGGGACACAAGAGTACAGACATATCGAATTGCATTCTGAATACGAAGAATGGCCTTCTGATATCAAATAATTTTGATTTTTTGACATTCGAAATGTAATACACATTTTATGGCAAATGATTAACAATTGATATTTTTGATATTTAACAGTACTTGAAGTAAACTTATAAATCTGATGATTTATACTTTAAGTGTATGTAGGTGGGATGAAAAGCCGACCATCAATTGAAAATTTTGACCTTTCATATGAAGATATGGATTTTTTTCCCAAAACGCCAAAAAAAATTAGGTCTTTTGGGAAAAAATCCATATCTTCAATATGAAAGGTCAAAATTTTCAATTGATCGTCGGCTTTTCCTCCCAACTAAATACACTTTAAGAATATATCATTAGATTTATAAAATTTACTTCGAGGACTGTTATATATCAAAATTGTGAAAAATATCAAATTTTAATAATTTGTCTTAAAATTTGTATTATATCATGAATTTCAAAAAATGTAAATTATTTGATATCAGAAAGACATTCTTCATATTCAGAATGCAATTCGATATGTCTGATGTGCTCTCATGTCCCACAAAAATACTGTCGAAATGCTCAAGACGCTCATTCCAGAGTTTCCAAAACAACAGGAAAAAAAGGAAATACTTCCTTTGTTTGGCTATATCTCAAAATCAATATTTGCGAGTTCCGACTGATTTTGCTTGAACGCATCACATAGAGGACTGAGTGCCAAAAGGGCATTTGGGGCTGCATGGTCTTCATGGTCTTCTGTGGGGTCCAGAGTGACTTAAAATCCTGGCTACGCTACTGATATACATGCCAAATTGATCCAAAGTTGGAGGATGTTTAACAACAAACATCATCACTACGTAAGATAACCAATATAGACTAGACATATGGATAGTTTGGATACCCATATGTCTTCAGAAAACAGACAAACAACTTTGGTGTTTACAATCTACAATGGAAAGAAAAGAATTTGGCAAATGTGCGATAATTATGAAACCGCAATTTACCACTTATATACCATTACCTGTATCAAACATATGGATGTGGAGTGATTTGTCATTGAATTAAATGCAATTTATGCACACCAATCTCACACCAATCATACAGAAAAGTTCTCAAAAATGAGATAATTAGAGTGATTATGATGCAATATGGCTGGAACTGTGAAGTGTTTAGCTAAACATACAAAACCTGTGTTCACATTGTCGGACGTACGTCTGATGGAACTTGGTCGGTGCAAGTTGCTTGGAGCAGCGGTAGGGTGGAGTGATGGCAGTGTGAACAATGGTCAAGCGTACATCTGACAATCTACTCCTGAGGGGGCAAAGCCAAATTTTCGTCCCCATTTAGGAGGCAAGGCCAGATTTTCATCCCCACTTGGGGGGACAAAGCCAGATTTTTTGTCCCCATTTGTCAATATTTTGTCCCATATTTGGTCATTTTAAGGACATTTTGCTCTTTGCTGTCCCCATTTTGTCCCTGAAAATTTTCTGTGTGTGTGTGTGTGGGGGGGGGCACTATGATTATGCCCCCTGCCACTGCAGCAGTAGTGATCTAGGTGTAATCGCTGCCAGGCATATGTTGTAATGTGATTGCTGCTACTCCTATACTGGCAGTGTAAGTTTGAACTTTTTTTGGTCAGAACTAAGAAATTACATTTCGCATGGTTGAAAAAGGTCACTCAAAACACTGCGGAAGTGGTCGCTGATATTTACGCCACCAAAAATGAATGCTTGGTGAAAATGGTCGGCATAGTGCTAGGAGTAGGTGTGGGCACGCGGTAAAAGTAGGGCCAATTTGTGGAATTTGATCAACGTTGGCGTAAGTTTACACCAGGTGTATAAACTCATAATGTGAACACAACTTAAATGTGCATTTTTCATAATTAACCAGATGTTTTCATCTGTAAAGAATATTTTATCAATAAAGACCTGTTATTCCAGAACCATAATTGAATATAGACTAATTTTATTAAATAATTACCACAGCAATATGCGACAAAAATATAAACAAATCCATTTAGCCATCATTTCTGCATCAAAACATGTCAAACCCCAGGAGGCCTAAGACAGGCCCCCTGATCATCAAGGTAATTTTGGGAAGGCCAAAATAATTAATTATAGTTATTGTGTAAAAATCACTATCTTTTTATAAAGAAAAACATAAGAATTTGTCTAATAATTGTTGCCCTGGTCTCCCGTTTGACTACACTTGGCTAGAACTGGTTTCAGTTCCTCGAGGGAGTGCACTTTGTAATGTCAGAGTGGGCTTGTCCAGGGCCGGATTTGCCTTTTTGGGGGCCCTGGACCAGTCCAAAATTTGGAGGCCCCAAACACACTGTGAGGAAGGAATGTGCACCCATGTGGCCAAGTTTTTAGATTTTACTAGGACATTTGTGAGCGAGCAAAAAAAATTCAATTTTAGCCCAAATTGAAACTGAACTATGCTATATAACAGGCCAGTGCGTGCGAAGCGCGCAACATTTTGCAATTTTTGTAGGCTATTTTGGCCCAAAACATGGGGTTTTTCAGCTAAATTGGAAGATGCACACTGCACAGGGCAATTTTGGGGCCCCCAAAAAAAATTTGGGGGCCCTGGGCCTGTCAATTGTCATGGTCCCCTATGCAGTGAACAAGTGCTACACTTGGCATGCGTGGGCCTGGTGTCAATGCCAGAATTCACCCCATCAAGGGCATAACTGGGGGGACTGGGAAAGGGGTAACATGTCTACATGGCCCGGTCGCCCCCTTCAAACGGTAAAAGTTTACATTTTTGAGTACTTGAACACATTTCAACAATGATGATCATTATGAGGGACCATAAAAGGCTGAAATTCCCTTGATTATGACCAAATTATACTGACTATAAATTGATAATAACATTTGTAGATGATTTGTTCAGGAAGAGTCATTACAGATCAGGTCAGTTGTTTCTCCCTTCAAGAAGGAGGCACCATTTCCTATCCTTGCCATGTGCAGCACTAAACACTATACAGCCACGCCTTTGTACACATGTTGAGAATGTATTGGAGTGATTGTGAGTGAGTGAGTCAGTGAGGAAGAGATCAGGCTCATCCACAAGGAGGGCTTTTTGCTTGAAGCCATGTTGTAACATTTCTATAAAAATTTATTAGTATTTCTTTTCCATAAATGTTAGTTTTTACTGTCAGATATGCCCCTTTTAATTTTGAGCGGACAACTGAGGTAAAGCAAAGAAAATTGGAATTTACTATACCAGTGCCAATGCGTGTTACTCCGTCTGTTGTGCTACGGTATGATCCTTTGAAGTGTGTGTATGACTGTCCCGCATGCTGTGTATGTACGCACTGTATTATGAACATCGCATACGTGTTCGACTAATATTTCCATCATAATAATAAACCGTCCTGTGTTCAGCAGGTTTATTCAAAATCTCGGATTTCAACAAAACTACAGCACCTAAAATCTTGATTTTTGTAGGGTATGTTATATTACATTACAATTGTGTAAAATTACTAAGTCATCAGGTATCAGTGGCGTAACTAGGGTTGGTAGCGCTCGGGGCAAGAAACAAAATTGGTGCCCCTACCCCCCACCTGAGAATATCTTGGACGCGGGCAGTGGCGTAGCTAGGGTTGTGGCGCCCAGGGCTAAGGATACATAATGCCCCCCAATTCTTGAAACAATTGCGCACAGAGCGCACACAATTTTGGACAAATAAGGCCTACCACTAATTAATTTTGGTTACTAGAAGTTGAATATCGGTCTTAAAATATTCTTTCAATTGATTTTGTGCTGAAATGCCTGTGAAAAAACGTTGCCCTCCTGCCCCCTAGTTACGCCACTGTCAGGTATTGCAAAACTCAAGGATTTCAGAGTCAGTTGAGTCTTGTGGACATGAACTCGGGAATTGATTTAGGAATCACAATTCTCGAGCATGTCGATCCTCAAAGATTCGAAGGCCATCTGAACAGGACTAGTAAGGCCCCTAACCATCTTGATCTCTTCTGTGGATTGTTGCATTATATTGTTCTCTTTTCATATTTTTGAATTAATCCTTAACACCTACTTTTGGGATTTAAAAAAGCTAAAAATATCACATCTGGAACCACCTGCAATATTCAAGGATTTTTCATTTTTGAAACATAATAGTTATGCATCTTTTGTCAAAAGGTGTATAAATATGATAGTAAATGACCTAAGTATGCATAAATACAAAGGAAGTATACGTATTTTGGGCAAGCCACCAAGTAATTGTATCATTTATCTAGCTCTTAATCAGAGCCCTCACTATACCATAGAAGGTCCAGTGACCCCCCCCCCAGTAAACTAAATCAGAGCAAGCAACTAGTAAAGACAAAATTTGACAAGTTTAGGACCCCATTTACACAGAGAGAAGTCGACTTTGACCCTGTTCACATTAGAAGAGTTTTCATTCGACGAAGATAAGTTAATCTTGATTAACTAATTAATCATGCTAAACAAAGATCGAACGAAGACATTGCACTGTACACATTTCTTGAAAATTAAGCTCGAACAAAGCTTTTAATGCCTGGCTATTATTAAAGCCGGCGAAAGTCACTTGTCACATGATCACTTTCCTTCGTTGAACGAAGCGAGCTACACATTACAAAATTAGCTTAATCGAACGAACTATTCCTTCGTCGATCGAACGAACTATTCCTTCGTCGAAACAACCTTTTTAACTTCGTTGAACGAAGCAATTCTAATCTTTGTCGAAGGAAGAAAATTTTCTAATGTGAACAGGGTCTTTGACATCAAATTCATTTTGCGACCAAGGATTAGCATAGGCCTACATTATTTTCTGATGGGGTGTTTCCACTAAGCAGAGAACTTAGTTGACTTTTAAAAAAAAGTGAATTCGACTTTTATGCCCTCTCTTGATTGTTCAACAACAGAAATCAAGTACGAATCAACATGTGTGTCATCCCGGTCATTTTGTACAAACCCACAAAAACACAAAGTCAATACGAAAATGCAAAATTGCTCGTAAGTTCAAATTTAATAAAAATAATACCGCCAACACTGATAAAGACAACATGGTCTCTGAAGTCGAGTTCAAAACATGGCGAGCCGGTTTACACACAAAATAAAGTCAAGTTCAAATTAAGCTTAAGTCATATGAAAATTGGACTTTTCAGATTAAAATAAACGCCTACATTTTTTCCCAATAAGACCTAAAAATTGTAGGTGTTTGGGGGAAATAATGTATATCTTCAATACGAAAGGTCAAAAGTTTCATATGATAGAGAGTTTTTCATCCCAGCTACATACACTTTAAGTATATAGGCCTATCATTAATAGATAGTAATGTTTACTTCAAGAACTGTTAAATATCAATACCATCAATATTATATAATTTGCCATAAAATAGTTTTTTTTTTAAATTTGCGATATAAAACCAGACTTACTTGATATCAAAATGACATTCCTATAGATCCTCTGCAATTTTGTTTCTCAGGCCCCACAAAAAAATACTGTGCAAAGGTGGATGACTGACCCCTTAATAAGGCTTTCATTTTTCATGTTTCTGTAGAATTCTGTTCCAATCCAATTAATACCTATTATATCTACCTTTATGTTAACATAATTTCTATTTAGTATTATCAGATTATAATTCTTCTAATGTTACTTCTTGAGCTGGTATGCTAAGTAAAACTCTGGGTAAAACTGGAAGAAATCCCAAAATCAGATTATTATCCTTGAATTCATGGATTAAGTTCAAAGAAGCCTACCCTGATCCGCCAGACCACCAGGAAAATACACACAATTCTGCGGCTCAGAGAAGATGCCTTACCCTTCCCAGAATCCTTTGCAACATGCGCGTCATTACAGCAAATTACACTCCTATTACTTTGTACAGGTTTCCTTTGTTTTCATGTCCAAAATAGACTGGCTAAACATGGGTCGATAGTTAAGAAATAAACATATTTTGCAAGATCTGGATGTGCTTTGTTCATTGAGGTTTTTTTTTATCACATATCGACTAATGACTTATGTTGCACTAGATAGTAAATCAGCACAGAAAATTGAAATGAGAGAAATGCATTGTGGGTCAATGTGGGAAGTCTGCTCTGGGCTGCTACCAAATTCAGTAACATCTTGCCATTTTTGAATACCAGTAAACAAAGTGACGCTCTGAGCTGTTTACATCTTTTGAAGTCTCTGACTTTTCTGTATTGTTGGTTTCCATTATTTAGATGCTTTTATCTCAAAAACCAGGTGCTTTATAAAAAAAAGCTATAAATAATTCTATAATTGATTCTCCTAATCTGAAGAAACAATGTAAATATGAAAGGAAACTATGATTGGTATTTTGTTCTTATTGTCATTCATTTGATAATATATAACATCACTTGAAACTAAGTTATATAATTGAAATCACTGTGATATAAATTATATTATTGGTCCTGCGTCATATACTGGGGTACCCAAGAGGGTGGTTTTGTTACAATTTTGATGTGCAGCATGGATTTCAAAACACTTTTAGAAGACTAATACTTGCTTAGAATGATTGTAAATGTGGGAAAAGGGGGGAGGGTAAATGCTCCCTACTTTGTGATTGTTTTTATCCCCGCACTCTCTCATTTTTAACCAATTTTCATTAAAAAAAAGGTGTCAAAATGCTCATGAACCACTTCAAATGAGGTAAAATGTTTGAAACATTTCACTTTTTTAATTTGTAACACAAAGATACCACAGTTTATGACACAGGACCAATTTTCAATGAATTATACAAATCCTTTTGTGTTTAAAAACACAAAATATACTTTGTTACAGACATGTGGTATCTAGTCAAACTGTTTTCCGTCTTGCAGAAAAAAAATGTTTTTCCATTTTTTCCCAAAAATTTGGCAATACCTGTTGTTGGATTTTGTGCAAGTTACCAAAATAAAACAAAATTACATGTTTTGACCCTGTTTAATGTGCAGATTTCAATTAGAAAATCAAGATGCAGTTCTTATGAAACTGAATTCAAACTGCTCCTTACAAAACAAAAACAATTAGGGCTATGATTTTTTTAATTAATTAATTACAGTATCATTATAATAATTCTTCTTGTCCAGATTTTTCTTCTTTTAATTACCGTAGTAGAGGACAGAAAAAAGCAGTGGTTCGTGCAATAGTTGTTCCATAGACACTTTCTATATTGTAACACATCTACAAATATGACTCCTGGCAGCTATTGCAGATGGGCCTTCTTGCACTAAGCTCTTAAGCCCGATCTTGACTCCACAACGCAGTGCGATGCGATGCTGTGATGCTATAAAAACTGTAATCTGAGCCAGGTTTTTACGAGCTCAGTGGTGAAAATTCTCATCGCGCAGTGGAAATTTCGGTCCACGATGGAGTTGAACAATGTTCAACTTTTTCGCATCACGCTGCTGGAAAATCAAGGTTGGTAGAATGACCTTAAAACGAGATGCAGACCCCACATGCTTTTAAAACATCGCAACATCGCGCGATGAAAATAAAATGTACATTTTAATTCCGTCGCGCGATGCTGCGATGTTTTAAAAGCATCGCATCGCGCTGCGAAGTGGAGTCAGGATCAGGCTTTATTCAGGGGTGTAGCCAGCATGCTTGGTCAGGGGGAGCAAAATAAAATTTCTGGGGCACAGACGAAAAAAAATTGGAGTTGCATCATACAATACATATACCGGTTTTGTATTTTAGAGAGACTACATGTCTTTGAGCTTCAAAAATGATAAATTGGGATGATGTGCATGCGTACCGGTAGCATTCAAAAATTTTATACTATTTTGGCCCATGATCTGGGTGAATTTTGGTGAAAAAAGGGCTCCTTGCTCCTTTTCTTTGCCTTCCAGATTTTCTCTTTCATTTTTTGTAAAAGGGGCACTTTTTTCTTTCATTTTTTGTCAGGGTGCACTTTGCCCCCTGTTGGCTACGCAAGTGTTGAAAAGTACAGAGATTCATATTTTGAACTGAAATCTGATGTTGATACTATAAAACCTCCAAATGAAGAAATCACTTGTGAAGAAAATTTTAAAGCTTCCATCAAATATTCAAATGACCAGCAAGTCTAGACTCCAACTAATAAATGCTTGGATTTTTCATGGTCTGTGGATTTCTCTAGATGTCTACCATTTTAAAAGTTTTTTTGTTTTTAAGCTTTTTGACTCCACAAGTACTTAACAAGTGCTTTCATCATGGGGTGCTCCCATCCACTATTCTTCAAAATAGAGACACTGAGATTTTATATCTGATCTTTAAACATTTTAACAAAGGAATAACTGCAGGATATAACACCAACTTTTCAGCAGGTGTAAAGCTCTTCAAAAAAGAGATCTTTTAAAAACCAAAAACTCAAACTACTTAAAAGTTGTTTGAGTTTTTGGCTCCAGAGTCCTTAAGTCAAGGATTACACATTGATGTCATTCTTTCTGAGCATTCTTCAACAGGATATGAACATTCAGATTTATCCCACAAACAAAATCATAATCAGTGAAACAAAATGTCAAAAATAATAATATTGCAAATTCTTCAGTTTGTGAAGTTTAAAAACTTTAGTTTGTGAAGTTGAAAAACTTTAGTTTGTGAAGTTTAAAAACTTTTAGTTTGTGAAGTTTAAAAACTTCAGTTTGTGAAGTTTAAAAACTTTCAGTTTGTGAAGTTTAAAAAGTTCAGTTTATGAAGTTTAAAAACTTTCAGTTTGTGAACTTTAAAACCTTTAGTTTGTAAAAAACTTCAGTTTGTGAAGTTTAAAAACTTTCAGATCGTGAAGTTAAAAAAACTTTGAGGCAAAACCCACAAAATTATGTATATTTCCACTTTTTGTTGCAATTCCCCCCCCAATTTACTTTTCCCCTAATGCCACCTCCCGAAAAAAATTCCTGGTGCTGCCACTGGTCAAAATGCCACAGGCCAGTCGGGTGTGTACTTTTTATTTACAGGCCATTACAGTTTGTCCACTCTGAAGTACAAGGTGACAACGCGCGTGTATACAGCGCGTAAACAGTGCGCAGTGCTGCGTCTCTGCTGAGGCATGCGTGCCTTCAAAGTCGGCATAATGTGTGCGTCTGCGTCGGTACTTTGTACTTCAGAGTGGACTGACTGTAGCATGCAAGTAACAAGTTACATGCCACTGGCATGCGTAAAAGTCCAGCCCTGGCAACTGCACGGATTGCATCCATTATTATGTAGATACATTTTTTGAATGCATAGTAGATTTCATATAATGTTAAATCTGTGATTATTTATTATTTGAAACAGCAAACCTGGTGAAAAATTATGTTTATTATAATTATAAGCTATTATATATACAAATTCCTGCCACTGTTTTTCTATGTTAAATCTCTGATATTATATCGAAATGCTCTCAAGCCTTTTTGACTCCAGAGTGCTTAGTATACTAGCATCACACAATGGGGGCACCATTCTTCACTGACTAGTTAAGATTATTGCGGATCAAAAGTCAGTGATGTGATCCTATGCTCCATGCCAAATCCTCAAGATCATACCAACTCAGATTTAAGTTGTATACTATCATGGACAGCACCCGCTGGTTATACCCCAATTAGTGCATATAATCAATTGGACCAACAATATATCCCAATTTGAAATCTCCTCCCTCATTTGTGAAATGCAAAAAACATTGGCGTCTTAAAATCGGGCTTAGACCTCTAATATTCCTTATTATAGGCTTATCATTTGTTATATAGCTGTTACCTGCTGTCTTTTCTCCAATTAGTGTGTATCATCTTAATTTGTAATCTCCTCTACATTTTTATTTTTCCTTGATTGGAAAAGATATTGACAGGTTGACACATTTGCACTTTTAAGCCATTTCAAAAAAAGATTTCAATTCAGAATCTTTTCCCCATTTTTATTATACTTAATTCTTAATTACTTCAGAAATTACCATCATGTAACATACTTAACACCCAATGTTTTTTCCACCATTATTCTTTCAGGGTGTCTCAAAGTGCAACAAAATTAAATCTACTGTCTTAAGGGATCTAGAATGAGCGTTTATGGCGTTTCGAGTATTTTTTGTGGGACATGAGAGCACCTCAGACGTATCGAATTGCATTCTGAAATTCACGATATAATACAAATTTTATGACAAATTATTAAAATTTGATATTTTTCAAATTTTTGATATATAACAGTCCTCGAAATAAATTTTATAAATCTAATGATATATTCTTAAAGTGTATGTAGCTGGGAGGAAAAGCCGACGATCAATTGAAAATTTTGACCTTTTATATTGAAAGACCTATTTTTTTTGGTGTTTTGGGAAAAAAAATCCATATCTTCAATACAAAAGGTCAAAATTTTCAATTGATCATGACGGCTTTTCATCCCACCTACATACACTTTAAGTATAAATCATCAGATTTATAAAGTTTACTTCAAGTACTGTTAAATATCAAAAATATCAATTTTAATGATTTGCCATAAAATGTGTATTACATTGCAATTTCAAAAATCAAAATTATTTGATATCAGAATGACATTCTTCATTATTCAGAATGCAATTCGATATGTCTGATGTGCTCTAATGTCCCGCAATAAATACTGTCCAAATGTTCATATCCCTTCCCTTAATTTCAAATATCTGTGATTCTCTGATCGATGAACAAGGTGTCCCATAAAAAGGTATTCTTAATAAATAATTTGTGCATTTACTTTGCCACCCAGAGTTGTTCTGCATGCTATACTACAGGGTGTCCCAAAAAAAAGAGGCCCCACATTGCACCCTCTTTTTCTCCTATTTCTGAAAAGTTGATCAAATATATTTTGGTACGTAAAGAAACCTTCAATCGTTAGCTTTAATAAACCAAAACAATTATTTCAATCGGCTCATAACTTTTGAAGATATGTCCTTTTTACCGGTGGGCTTATGGGTTATGGATTTTGTTAAGTGTCATTAATTTGGGCGAAATTGATGTGGGATGGGACTTCTTTTGCTATACTTGCAATTACTTATGTTTTTCTCGTTTCTTGCTTTCTTTTTATTGACAACATAAGTCATTTCTCTTTTTGGAATAAAAGGTAGCCTTGAAAAGGGCTGTTTAGTTTGTCTTTGGTTCTTTTGAAGTGAGTTTACTGTGCTGCTCTGCCCTCTACCTGGTTGCCTCTGTGACGAATACAGGTTATGGTAATATGGGGTTGCGAAGATGTTTGAAGCTAGCTGGTGATCCTCGCTTATAGTGAATGATTTCCCAAGAGTAATGCTATTATCTATCCATGTCATTAACCGTGTGTTTCGTTTAAATCTTTGATGTAGCCAAACCTCATCCGTGGACAGAGTGAAAAACGGGTACATTTCTTAAAGAGGGCATATCTTCAAAAATTGTGAGTCGATTGAAAGAATTGTTTTGGTTTATTAAAGCTAACGATTTAGGGTTTCTTTACATACCAAAATATATTTGATCAACGTTTCAAAAATAGGAGAAAAAGAGGGCGCAATGTGGGGCCTCTTTTTTTTTGGGACACCCTGTATTCTATGCGATTCTATTCATGTCATTTTATAATGTTAAAAAGTGAAAAAAAAAAAAAAATGATTTTACTGTGACTTTTATACGCAGAGAATTTCCAAACTTGGACTAAAATGTGCGATCTTTAATTGTCTGCCCTCAGAGTGGATCATTTATTCAATACACATATACCAATATTTCTACATAAATGTAATAGTTTGAAGTACTGATCATTTACATCACATAATTTGATAAACATCTTTAGACCTGAGAAAACTCCCCGGAAAACTCTCATAGCCACTACCTCCCGGTTACAGAACTACCACTGAAGGCTAATTTAACATAATATAACATAGGCCTTTATGATATACCCGAGTAATAATACCTGTACTTCCCGTAAACCTACCACTAGAAGCTAATTAACTGTATATAATATATTAGGGCTTGAATAAATAGACACCGAATAATGACAATGTACATGTGCAAATGGCACAACTGAACTATGTGTTACATGTATTTTGCCTCATACTGGAAATGACTCCATGGTTCATGCAGTTTACTTCTTTTCACGTGGTAACCAAGGAAACTTATCAAATTTCTCGCTATCAGATTGCATAACAAATTACATTCTGATATCAAATTTGATAGTATATGGTTTTGGTGCAAACGTCAGTCCGTATGTTCCTTTGAAGGTTATTGGTGGCGTATCGTCTGGTTTGACTAGTGAATAGCGGTGAAGAAGATGAGAGAAAAAGACAAACAACTCCATTTTTGCCAAGGTCTGACCAATGCAGATGCGGCGCCCTGTAAGGAAATGATATTCGTATTTTAAATGTTATATTTTGTATGTTTATCTTTAACTCTCCACATGATTTTTCGATTTAATGTTATAAAAGGTCAAAACTAAGAATTCTGGTTATTGAATAAGGATCATATGATATATTCAGATTTTAGAAGAAGCTTTTTGCATATTATGTCTGGTTTATGCAGGATAATAACTTCAGTAGAAGTGCTTTACGTCAAGATAATCGCAATTGACCGTGGAGTTATTGCATTTAGCTCTCGAGCCTACTGTCTTGTGCGATTATTTTGACTAATGCACTCTGGTCCGTAAATTATCCTTATCATACCATGCATGTAAGGTGGTATCGGTCAAATTATTTTTCGCTCAAATGAGCGCAAGAGATGGTGTGAGATTAGCCCCAGCGTTTTAGTGCACCTGGAGGAAAGTTAGCGGGTTCAGGTTCCCATATAAACACAGCCAAATTAAAAAGTCCCCACTAGTTCCATCCCCATTTAATCAGAATCTGATGAGTTTATGGCAAAATAATTAATATAATAATTTTCTATACATTTTCTTTCGAAGGTTGATACCAAATTTGATATCAAAAGTTTAATCATCGTGAGCATAGGAACCGTTGTTTGGAAATTTGTGCAATTTTAAAAATGACAAATTACGAATTGACCACGCAAAAGCTAATGCATGGTATCAGCTTATTACGTGGCCTGAAGCAACCCGTACAGGAATCATTGTACACTTGCCTGCGCACAATTAAAAGAGCGGGGTATTTGATTTGCATTTTGACATGCAAGGGTATACCTGTAATGAAAATGAAATTAGACCTCTCAGATGGGTAAACCTGCCGGCCTATTCAGGCGACGTAATTCTTGGCACTCACGCTAGCTCCCCCGCATGATACAACTCCCTATGTCAATTTTAAAATTGCAGGAATTTCCAAACAACGGTTCCTCACAATGACTAAACTTTTGATATAAAATTTGGTATCAACCTTCAAAGGGAAGTATATAGAAAATTATTATATAAATTATATCGAGAAAGTACAAATTTAAACAAAGTTCTCATGACTTACATTGTGTTATAATGCCGACTGATGTTGATTTTGTTGGTAGCGGGAGATTAGGTCATCTGATTTATATAAATTGTTTTGCCATAAAATGGGGATGGAACTAGTGGCGACTTTTTAATTTGGCTGTTTATATACACAACACTAGGGTTACTTTAGGGCTGTCATTTATTTTCGGAATGGGGGTGTCATGATTAGGCCTATACTGGGGTAATAAAATTTTGATACCAAAATTTGGGGGTCATAATTTTTTACACCAAAAATAGGGGGTTAGAAAATTCTTAAGAGCTTGTGACTATCTTCACACTTTTCATCCAAAGTTTTGTACAATCTTTAGTTATTTTCTTTTACAATCAAAATGTTCAAGCGCTGATAGGGGGTCATAAAAAATCAGCCCGCGAAAGGGGGTTATAAAAAATTGACTTCGGTCACCGACATATTCAAGACCCCCCTTTCGAACAAAGTTACAGCCCACTTATTGAATTTAAGCGGGCTTTAATTTAAACTATTTACTTACCGACTCCAAAAGGACAAACTTCCTCTCTTTCAAAATATTTTCCCTCATCATTGATGAACCTTTCAGGTTTAAATTGGTCAGGCTCTGGGAACATATTGGGATCTCTCATCACAGCATATAGATTTGAAACTATAGTTGCGCCCTTGAATACGGTATCCATGAAGAGAGGTATCATCACTGGCGGTATGAGAAAAGCCTAGTGGTAGCAAAGAAACATGTCGTTGTATCTCAAGAAGAGTTGCCCTGGTGTATGGCAGTTGCTCTTGATCAGAAACTTGTGGTCGTCGATTGCGGCCAACAGCTGCATCCATTTCCTTCTGAATTTTCTTCTGGATATCAGGATACGCCATCATGTACAAACAACACCAATCCAAAATCGTGGACATGGTGTCAGTTCCGGCATCAAACATCAGAAACAATAAAGCACGCATGTTATCCTCTTGGAGATATGAAAAGGGGTCATCTGGTTTCGGTGCAGCTCTCATTGCTTTCAGATACTCATCTATGAAATCCTTGGGGTTTTCGACATCGAAAATTGCCCGGTGTTCTTCAACACGTTTGTCAACGAAATCCAGAACATCTTTCATAAGATGTAGCATTTCTATAGAGTCTTTATTCGGATAGTATTTTGGAAGCAAGATAGACCACCCGCCCCCGCCAAGAAGGTGCACTACACGGAATTGGATTCACTAAGATAGCGGAAGTTTTCATCATCATAATCATGACGCTTTCCAAACACAACAGCAAATAATACATTTGTTGTACAGTTGACGAAGAACTGATGTGGGTTGAAAGGTTTGCCCGCGAGAGCATCCAACTCCTGCAAGAAGATCTCGGATTCCGCTGCGATGTTAGCCTCAAAGCTTCGCTTCCCGATGCCAAATCCTCGAAAAGTATGCAAAGCAAATTTCCTGTATTCGACCATGTGTTTATTCGAATGAACTGCAAGTAATTAAAAGTAATAATAATGGTGACATTTTAGGTTTCATATCACCTGCTTTATGATATTTGTAATATCATTAAAATAACAATCGATCAAATTACAAAACTGGTCCCTGGGGCAAGAGCCGGCTTTCTCGTTTCGTATTTAAGCATGGAGTAAAATAATTTGGGGAATTTGAAAAACAAGACAAAAACAAAAACTCGAATGACCCTGTAAGACCAAAACGCTCCTTTACCAAAACTTCAGAGAACTTTGAATGCACATTGATATATATGAAAAAGAACAATTACAAATGCACCATACATGCCCTTTAAAACCAGATTAAAGAATGCCCCTTTCACACCCCCTTACGACCCATTCTAGCAATCGCCAGTAATCAAACTCTGGTGGCGTTTTCACAATTGCTACCAGCGTCCAGTCATGGCTAGCGTGTCTGCCAAAAATATGTGCCCCCCCCCTCCTTTGCACAATTACTATATTTTCAGGAACCCAAGACCAGTGTAAGTCTTTTAAAAATTGTGTGGTTATATATACATAGTGCGAGCAGGAAATGTTGCATATTTGAATGTTGCCGTACTGTTTTCATGAGCCATAATAGAGCTTTTATTTTAAAGATTTGCTTGATCTCCCCTTTTGACTTTCCAAAAATGGCTTACCCCCTTCGGATTGGTCAGCCCCCCTTCCCAAATTTGCCCTCTCTCTGGGGCTCATAATTATTGCACAGTTACGTTCACTATTTTAGGTCATAACCTGGTAATATCAGCTGAAAATGGGTTTTAATTTTAAGACAATATAATCAATTTCATTTAAATAATTTTTATGTAAAACACCATTACGTTATGAACATAATAAATTACTTACATGTACTGCCAAATACTTTGTATTCAAACTCATTATTGTGCCCCTTGTTGCAATTTAGTGGATTATTGCTAGCTTCCTTTATGGTATCAAAATCATTGAGCACCACAAACACAAGTCCAAATAAGTCAAAACTGCAAATCTTTCCGTATTTCTGTCCCAGACGTGTTGCAAGCATATGTAACTCCTCTTTTTTGTAGACCATAGACCACATCAGCTGAGGAAGGAAGCCAATGATTGGGAAACGCCATGGTCCTGGTGGGAAATTGCGAGGTTGCTGCATCCACCAGACAACCAACAGAAACACAAACACAAACACCAAAACTGACTTCACATTCACCAAATCGTCATAGTAGTTAAAGACCATTTTGTTAAAGAAGCGTCAACAATTTTGTTTGAAAATTAAAATGTCCTTGTTAGAAGCTGCTAGTTTTCAGAAATATAGCAGATGCAGTGTTTGGAATTGGAAGGGATGTCGATATATTTGGCAATCACTTCCGGCAATCACTAGAACCACTATCCCCACTATCACTAGAACCACAGTATGTGAGCTCTGGTATCTGGCGATAGTTAACAATAATATGTACCTTCACCTTGCATTTTTCACACGATAATTGTATGACTTTAACATTAATAGAATGACGATGTTGGCCCACGCAAAGCCAATTTATTTAGAATAATTCTTCAACCATGGCATAGATTAATAAGCTCTAATGGTCTATAATAATACTTTCTTTAACCCAAATAACTGTTTTGAAAACATTTCAAAACCACTAAGGGAGCAGACATTATTTACACAGGGGGGAAGGATTTCAGGGGGAATGTAAAATTTTTTAATGAGCAAGAGGGGGTATTGTGAAATATTTTGCCAGAAAAGAGGGGGGAATGTTAAGTTTAAATGAAGAAATTTCATACAATATAGGGCGGATTTAGAGGGGTGCCCCTCTAGTTTTTTGCAGATCGGCACCTGGCTCTGTGTATTTTTGAAAATATAGCAGATGGAGCATTTGTAATTGGAAGGGATGTCCTTATATTTTGGCAATCACTCCCAACAATTACTAAAACCACTATCACTAGAACCACAGTATGTGAGCTCTGGTATCTGACGAAATAATAATATGCACCTTGGAATTGAACTTTCACACACTTGATTCCCGGACTTGATTGTATGACTTTGACATGAATAGAATGATGATGTATTCCCACACAAAGTGTGAAGTTTGAAAACGTTCAGTTTGTGAAGTTTAATAACTTTCAGTTTGTAAAGTTTAAAAACTTTAAGGTTCTGAAGTTTAAAATCTTTCAGTTTGTGAAGTTTAAAATCTTTCAGTTTGCGAAGTTTAAAAACATTCAGTTTGTGAAGTTTAAAAACGTTCAATTTGTGAAGTTTAAAAACGTTCAGTTTGTGAACTTTAAAAACTTTCAACAATTTACTACAAAACTGAATAGGCTGTATGAAATACCAAATGATTCCTCTGGCTCCAATGTTAATAAAATAAAACGAACATTTCAATTTTGAGAATTTGTCTGTGTTCTGGTCCTGCGAATCACTCAACAAATCTCGAGATGATTCTTGAAAAAGAAGTTTGCTTGCCAGTCTTACTTCCATCTAGATTTCACCTTTGAGTGTCAAAATGCCACACACCAGTCGGGTGTGTACTTTTTAGTTACAGCATGGAAGTACAAATAGACTACCTGTATGGGGGGGAATTTAACACAAATGACCATATAGGTATGCTCCCCCGGAAAGACCCCCCTTTTTGGATTTCGCAGCTCCGAAAGACTCCCTATATTTGACCAAAATAGAGCTCGAAAAGACCCTTGCTTTTGATAATTTCAGCTCTCAAAGACCCCAAAATTGCTTATTCCTCATATTTCTGTTTTTATCAGCCAACAGAGCTAGAGACCCTTGATTTTGACTGTTCGCAGCTCCAAAAGTCACCCATTTTACTTGTCCGCAAGTAAAAAAAAAACACCTTTTACCGGTAGGCAGTCAGCTCCCAAAGACCCACCACCTCAAAATTCCGGGGGAACATACCCACCAAAATTTTTTGATGTACCCCCCGGACTTGTACTTCCATGGTTACAGGTATGAAAGCTAAAGTACATGCCATTGGTATGCGTAAAAGTTCAGCCCTGGCTACAGCATACCACTGATTGCATCCATTATTATGTAGAATGCATAGATGATTTTAAATCTCTGATGTTACATCGAGATGCTCTTCAAGCCTTTTTGACTCCAGAGTGCTTAGTATACTAGCATCACACAATGGGGGCACCATTCTTCACTGACTAGTTAAGATTATTGCGGATCAAAAGTCAGTGATATGATCCTATGCTCCATGCCAAATCCTCCAGATCATACCAACTCAGATTTAAGTTGTATAGTATCATGGACAGCACCCGCTGGTTATACCCCAATTAGTGCATAATATCAAATGGACCAACAATATATCCCAATAATTTGAAATCTCCTCCCTCATTTTTGAATGCAAAAAAACATTGGCGTCTTAAAATCGGGCTTGAAATTTAAAGACCTCTATTGTATTCCTTCAATACTATTTGTTATATAGCTGCTACCTGCTGTGTATTCTCCAATTAGTGTGTATCATCTATATCTGAATTTGTAATCTCTTCCGTATTTTTATTTTTCCTTGATTGGAAAATATATTGACAGCTTGACACATTTGCACTTTTAAGCCATTTCAAAAAAGATTTCAATTCAGAATCTTTCCCCATTTTTATTATACTTCTGTTACTCCTTTCTTAATTACTTCAGAAATTACCATCATGTAACATACTTAACACCCAATGTTTTTTCCACCATTTAATATTGTTTCAGGGTGTTTCAAAGTGCAACTAAATTAAATCTACTGTCTTAATTTCAAATATTTGTGATTCTCTGATCGATATGAACAAGGTGTCCCATCAAAAGGTATTCTTAATAAATAATTGGTGTTTTTACTTTGCCACCCAGAGTTGTTCTGCATGCTATACTATTCTAGGCTATTCTATTCATGTGATTTTATAATGTTAAAAAGTGCAATACAGGGTGTCCCAGAAAAAATTACTGGGCGAACAAATTTGAACGTAAGTCGAGAAATAGACATCAGAATCCAAAAATCTAAACATCAGCGTGTAGCCCATCTTATTCTGCATCTCATACGCCAATTTCGCTGGAATCGGTTGACTGATCGCAAAGAAATGAGCGATTACATAACGCATGTGTCAATTCACTTCATTCCAAGTTTGAAAGAAAGATCATTCAACATAATACACACTAGTTGTTAACTGTCAATAGGCTTCATATTTTCTTCTGTGAAATCCTCGTTCTTTTTAAACAATCTGTTTCTTGCAAAACATTTAATTAGGTTTTGTTCAAATTTGAAAACCTGCACGATATTGAAAATGAAAGCTTGCATGTAAGATGATGCTCGGTACTTGTAAATATATAGTTTTCGTTAATGTTGCATAAAGAATTATTGCATAAAAGAATTCCAGCTGGCTTAAAATTTCTCACACACATTAATGTTTTTGGAATATTTCCAAGAAATTGTAATGCAAATTAGTTTAAATCTTATAAAACTTTAACAGTAATGATGTTGCATGGTATAAAAAATCACACGTAAAGCTGTAAGCACTTGACCATTATTATTCTTGTCTCAAATGTTCTTTGGAAAGTTAAAATATAACATATTTGCACAACATGAAGAATTGAAGTTGGAGAGCTTCCAGTTGCAGAAATCGAACAAACTGTTATTCATCATCAGTGAAAGCATGAATGACATAACACCGTCCGACTATAAAATAGATAATATGGACTAAATTTAATGAGGTACACACAATTTAGGCAGCGGGAGCGAGTATGAAAAAAGCGTCTGTTGATCAAACTTGGAATGAACTGAAATGATGCACACTTTATGTAATCGTTCATTTCTTCGCAACCAGTCAAACAAATCAAATAAAATTTTCGTATGTGATGCGCAACAAAATAAGCTATGCGCTACATTTTAAATTTTTTGATTTGATGTCTATTTCTTGACTTACGTTCAATTTTATTTGCTCGGTAATTTTTTCTGGGACACCCTGTATTCAAAAAAATGATTTTACTGTCCAAACTTGGACTAAAATCTGCGATCTTTGTCTGCCCTCAGAGTATCATTTATTCAATACACATATACCAATATTTCTACATAAATGCAATAGTTTGAAGTACTGATCATTTACATCACATAATTTGATAAATATCTTTAGACCTGAGAAAACTCTCATAGCCACTACCTCCCGTTAAAACAACATTGAAGCCCGGGGAGGGGGCCACTCAGCTATATTGGTGTACACATGCGTGAACAACGGTTTTAAAAACACCCCCTAAACAGGTTTTACCCTGTTTTTCAAAATCAGCCCCTTAACAGGTTTTTAGCATGCTTTCCCCTAAAAAAGTACCCCCTAAACAGGTTCTGGTTAAAATTGGACCCCTTAGCAGGTTTTTTTATTAATATCAACAATACGCTTTATCACAATGGCTAAAAAAGGAATTACAATGTACACATTCTTTTAAAATTCATCAGGTAAGAATTTATTTCAAATAGAAAGCAATATATCAAACTATGAACTTCCAAATGGCTTTCATACACAGTAATCATCAATTCTCCTTTTGAAAAAAAATCATACCCTGGAATTTGTATCATAGATAATAAAAAAAACCTTTAAAAGGGAGTGCTCAGGCATGATTGGAAAACATGGTTGTACAATGTAGGTCGGTGGTAATTCATGTAGGCCTACTAATAAACTTCTTGTTATAAAAAAGTGTACCATAGCTTTAATGTTATTCTATATATTTATACTATGATCAGCTCTTTAGTCTTAATAGGCGGGAATTATTCGTTTTTTGTTACTGCGCAAGTCAATAAAGTTCCAAATTACGCCGCACGTAAATTCACAAAAGCATGTGTCATTCACGCAATATGCAAAGCGCAGTTCGCATAGGTGCTGCGCCCAGCTGTGTGTGTATGCCATTCTACATGTTTATCAATCCACAATGTTATGAGTCCCGCCTATTATGAGCTGATCAGAGTATAACACAACATACATGAAGTGAGGTTTCATGGTATTGGATTTTTTAAACACTTCAACATGTACATGTAATATATACAAATGGTAATGAAAAGTAAACCCAAAGTTATACTAAAGTAATTTACAAACATGTATATAATTTCAATGATGTGCACTAATTTGGACATCAATTCAACACAATTTGAAAGGGGCATTCCGTGATCCAAACTTTGTACAGAAATATTCAGATTTTTATCATTTTTATACCACTGGAAAACTCTGGCAGAACTATTTCTGTATAAAATAATTCTTGCCGGTTAATTCGTTTAGCAAGCATATCGTCAAACTTGTTCGCCAAATTACAACACAGCAAGTGGCATATGGGGCATATAAATACACATAGAGGCTGTATCAAAATGATACCAGTACTCATCAATTTTGATGTTGATTGATAAGCGTACATGGTTATTTTATTCTTGCAAACAAAAAATCTGATCAACTGAAGTTGTGAGATTTAAGTTTTTGCTCCTGGATATCTACTGACAAATGTCATAAAAAGTGGATGCTATAGGATTGTGAAATACTCCTTTAACATATTGTGTCACATTTAGTGATATAGCCTATGCACTTGAATGTTACCCATGAAAATAAAAAGTAAAGTTTAAGTTGTACATGTTAACGATCTAAATAATACAATTTAAATATTACACCACTTTATCACCAATGCATCATTTTTACAAAAAAAAAAATAATTTAAGCCCGTAGCTCCAATGTGCTCTGTTCTATTTCAGATGCCATTTTACCCAAAATGGTTTAAACTTGATAAATTTGTGTTTGTGGGATATTTCAATCTGTTGGCGTTGAAGATGCTGCTGGATATAAATTTGTATCTGCGGAATATTCCAATTTCTGTTGGTCTTGATTCTTGAAGATGATGCTGTGGAAGGCTGTTGTGTGAATGAGATGACTACTGTGTATATAGTGTGGATGAGATGACCACTGTGAACTTCTGGCAAATCCAGAACAATCAGAACACCTTACTTATCTCTCATTGCAAATTTAAGAAGTTCATGGACATTTGGTAACTTGGTATAATTGACCATGCAGGCTGACCTAGCTAGCTGACTTTGTCCATAAAACAAAATCTGTTCATGGACAGTTTATAACTTCCAGACCACTACACTATCAATCTGTCAACACTCATAATATTGAAACTGATTATCATTCCCAGGTAACAAAACCCTCCACTATGGGCTACAGAACACAGTCTTAAAAATAATTTCATGTGGAATGAGGCTAATATCCTATCCCCACCTAAAACTAGAAATCTCACTGCTGCATATATTTATGAACTATGTCATGAGGAGTGAGGTTAATTTTGGAGCTGGCATTAGTCTGCATTTAGTGCATTTCTATTACTGAGATACCATGCATTATTCTACAAAATATTTTAGTGATTACAAAGCAAGAGCATTTGCAAAAGAAGCTCGACTTGGAGCTACTTAGGTTCAAGGGTCAAATTTTATTTCAAGGTCCAAACTGAATGTATATATTCACTCAGGTGTACCTGAGCGAAAAAAAAAAGCTAGTAGGTAGTACAATAACTTTAAGTACCTGCTGTCTTTTCTCCAATTAGTGTGTAGCATAATCTCTATCTTAATTTGTAATCTCCTCTACATTTTTATTTTTTCTTGATTGGAAAAGATATTGACAGGTTGACACATTTGCACTTTTAAGCCGTTTCAAAAAAAGATTTCAATTCAGAATCTTTCCCCATTTTTATTATACTTCTGTTACTCCTTTCTTAATTACTTCAGAAATTACCATCATGTAACATACTTAACACCCAATGTTTTTTTCCACCATTATTCTTTCAAGGTGTTTCAAAGTGCAACTAAATTAAATCTACTGTCTTAAGGGATCTAAAATGAGCATTTATTGCGTTTCGACAGTATTTTTTGTGCGACATGAGAGCACCTCAGACCTATCGAATTGCATTCTGAATACAGTATGTCTTTCTGATATCAAATAATTTTCATTTTTGAAAATCACAATATAATACAAATTTTATGACAAATTATAAAAATTTGATATTTTTCAATTTTTTTATATATAACAGTCCTCGAAGTAAATTAGATAAATCTAATGATATATTTTTAAAGTGTATGTAGTAGGGAGGAAAAGCCGACGGTCAATTGAAAATTTTGACCTTTCATATTGAAGATATGGATTTTTTTCCCAAAAAGACCTATTTTTTTTTTGTGTTTTGGGAAAAAAAATCCATAATTATATTCAATACGAAAGGTCAAAATTTTCAATTGATCGTCTGCTTTTCATCCCACCTACATACACTTTAAGTATCAATCATCAGATTATAAAGTTTACTTCAAGTACTGTTAAATATCAAAAATATCAATTTTTAATGATTTGCCATAAAATGTGTATCAAATTGCGAATTTCAAAAAATCAAAATTATTTGATATCAGAATGACATTCTTTGTATTCAGAATGCAATTCGATATGTCTGATGTGCTCTAATGTCCCAAAATAAATACTGTCCAAACGTTCATACCCCAGCCCTTAATTTCAAATATTTGTGATTCTCTGATCGATGAACAAGGTGTCCCATCAAAAGGTATTCTTAATAAATAATTGGTGTTTTTACTTTGCCACCCAGAGTTGTTCTGCATGCTATACATACTATTCTATGCTATTCTATTCATGTCATTTTATAATGTTAAAAAGTGTAATATTCAAAAAAATGATTTTACTGTCCAAACTTGGACTAAAATCTGCGATCTTTGTCTGCCCTCAGAGGATCATTTATTCAATACACATATACCAATATTTCTACATAAATGCAATAGTTTGAAGTACTGATCATTTACATCACATAATTTGATAAATATCTTTAGACCTGAGAAAACTCTCATAGCCACTACCTCCCGTTAAAACAACATTGAAGCCCGGGGAGGGGCCACTCAGCTATATTGGTGTACACATGCGTGAACAACGGTTTTAAAAACACCCCCTAAACATGTTCTACCTACCCTGTTTTTCAAAATCACCCCCTTAACAGGTTTTTAGCGCGCTTTCCCCTAAAAAAGTACCCCCTAAACAGGTTCTGGTCAAAATTATATATATGGTCTATACTTTGAATTTGTTATATATATATATATCACATCATTTATTGAGCGCTATATCAAAAATTACCACAGCGCTGTACAATCCCGGTGTACAATAGCAAATAACATGGTTAAAAACACAATAATATAGAATTATACAGCAAAAATAAATATCACTTACATGTACAACAATAATTATTAAAAAGCAACACGATAAATCATCAATAGACCATAATAACATGATTAAAATACAATTTTAAAAACCCCAAAGCAAATATAATGATAAAATAAATGTAGGCAAATACCAAGGATGCATATAAGGAACAAAACATTATTGAGATGGAAAAAGGTGAGTTTTAACAATTTCTTGAAAATATTGACTGAGGGTGAAAGGCGGATATGGAGGGGAGCAAGTTCCAAAGGCGTGGGGCAGCAACATTGAAGGCGTGGTCCCCTATTGACAGTCGAGTACGAGAAACTTGAAGTTGAAAATTACTACTGGAGCGCAAATTTTCCCTGCTTGGTTTGTACTGAATGAGTAATGCAACAGGTAACCAGGTGTGAGATTGTTGATACCTTTGAAGGTCAAAAGCAGCACTTTGAAGATAACCCTCTCATTAACAGGCAACCAATGTAATTCTCTCCGCAGGGGTGCTGAGGACTGAAGTCTATTGCATCTCGAGCTGCCCTGTTTTGCAGTACTTGCAGCTTTTTTTCTTTTCTTAGCTGAAATTCCAAACAACAGCGAGTTCGCATAATCCAGGCGGGATAGGATAAGCGAACGAACCAGGTGGTGGCAGCTTTCAACCGTGATATATCTCCTGATTCTATAGATGTTCCTCAAATGAAAGTTAACTGTTTTAACAACAGATTTCACATGGTCCTTCATAGACATAGTTTGGTCAAATACTACACCCAAATTTTTGATTGTAGAAGATGGGGTGATATTTATATCATCAATTTTGAGAGAGACATCTTGCAGCTTTTTCAAGTTATGTGAGGATGCCGCAACAAAAAACTCAGTCTTAGAATTGTTGAGCTTGAGCATATTTATTGTCATCCACTCATAAATGTCCTTAATACATGTCGACAATTTGGCTAATGCTAATTCGGCAGCTCCATCAGTTTTTGGATCAAATGCCAGATAAAGCTGAATGTCATCAGCATAAATGTGATGGCAATGCCATGCTGACGAATGATTGCGCCAATATAGTTGGTATATAACACAAAAAACAGCGGTCCGAGAACCGATCCTTGAGGTACTCCAAATTCCAGAGTATACTTGCTCGATGCTATGCATGCAGCATCACGGATTCCTCAGCCTCCTCCGACACGGAGAGATCACCACCGATGGAAACACGAAAACTACGCCCCTGGAGGTAAGATTTAATCCACCTCAGCGCCATACCAGTTATGTTAAAAGTGGTTGATAAACGATCGAGCAGGATTTGGTGATCCACCGTGTCGAAGGCTGCTGAAAGATCCAGTAGCACCACAAACACCGCATTGCCACGATCCATATCCGTCATGATGTCAGTTTTTACACGGAGCAATGCTGTTTCCGTGCTATGCTGCGCCCTATACGCCGATTGGAACTCCTCCTGAAGACCATGTGAGTGAAGGTGATCCTGTAATTGAACTGAGGCAATCTTCTTAATGATTTTTGAGTAGTACCTTATGTTGGAAACAGGGCGATAATTGCATGTTCAAGACATTTTTGTCAAGGGTGGACTTCTTTAAAACAGGGCATACCACTGCTTCGCGAAGCTTAGAAGGGAATTCACCACTACAAAAAGATTTGTTAACAACTACCTCCAGAGCTTGACACATAATCTTGATATTATCTTTACACAACCACATCGGAACACACATGACTTATTAGAAGAAGCAAGAACTGTCTTTTCAATGTCTTCTGCACTCACAGGTTTGAAAGTATGAAATTGTTCAACATCAATAACTACATTGGAGTCAATAACACAATTATCATGATTTCTATCAGAAACCGAGACAAGATCTTGTCTTATCTTAGCAACCTTGTTGATGAAAAACTGAGCAAAGGAGTTGCTCAGTTCAGACATTGAATCACAACTGGGTAAAGATTTGACATTTTTGTTCAACAGTTTGTTCATTATACCAAACATACAGTCAGAAAATTCAAGTTCATCATTGTAATATACCTCTTTCGCAGTTTGAATGAGTTTGTTAACAATATTGCACTGGTCGACATAAGCAACATGATTATCATTGGTTTTATTTTTGCGCCATTTACGTTCTAGTTTACGACGCTTACACCTTGCATCATTAATTTCCTCATTGTACCAAGGAAAGCGTGGTCTCAAGCTTCGAGAACGTGTCTGAGGAGGTGCATGAGCATCAAGAACACAAGTAATCGACGATTCAAGCTGCTCAAGCATCTCATCAACAGTACCTCGAAAGTCAATACCACCAACTGCTAAAGTTAAGTCACTAGAAAATACACATTTGTCCATTTTCTTAAAGTTCCTTACAGTAGATTTCAATTTTTGAGGAATGGGTTTAGCATAGTCAAAGACACAATCAACGATCTTATGATCAGAACCTAACGATGGTAATACACAGCAATTAGAAACCAATCTGTCCTCAATGCGCGATATGACTAAATCTAAAATATGTCCACTAATGTGCGTGGGTTCTTGAACATACTGGTGTAATCCATGTGCTGATAGGGTATCACAGAATCTGATGACTTCCGGTTTAGTAGGCTGATCTACATGGATGTTGAAATCTCCCAGAAATACAGTTTTGGCAGGAACAAATTGGACCCCTTAGCATTATTTTTTTATTAATATCAACAATACGCTTTATCACAATGGCTAAAAAAGGAATTACAATGTACACATTCTTTTAAAATTCATCAGGTAAGAATTTATTTCAAATAGAAAGCAATATATCAAACTATGAACTTCCAAATGGCTTTCATACACAGTAATCATCAATTCTCCTTTTGAAAAAAATTCATACCCTGGAATTTGTATCATAGATAAAAAAAAAGCTAGTAAGTAGTACAATAAGTATAGGATAATGGCCAAGGATTAGAACGTGAGTGGCTAAGAATGGCCTAGGGCCTCCACTCACGTTCTAATCCTTGGCCATTAACCGACTTAATACACACTTATGACGTCGCGCTATTGTTTTACCGCTCCATTATTTTTCACGAATGGAGTGTTATTGAAATAGGTTGCTCTTTACCAATTGATCAATTACTCATTGATGCCGGACAATGCACTATCAAATACACTAATATAATGATCGTACTAAATTTTAGGTGCGAGTGCAAAAATAGTCCGACTCAGCTTTATGTAAAATTTCTATAGAAATACCCATCATATCACGATCCAGGTGTTTAGTTCAAATCATCCGGAACCACCTTCTTGAATTATAAAGATTTAAAATGTTTGTTACACAAATTGAATAAACGTAGATTCGTAAAATCATCCAAGTGATTAGACAATCACTAGAGATTACGAAATTTACGTGAAAGCGTGACACGGAACGCGAACAGCAAGCAATTGTGAATTGGTCAATCGTGGAATTACCGTAAGGCGATTACGTTGCGGTTGGTAGCAAAAAATGACGTTCCAAAATGACAAAAAAACGCTTTATAAAATGCAGGAAAATGTTATGTTTATCATGTTATGAAACGAATCAAAGTATCCTAATAGAACAAGTAGAGTCCGACATGTAGTAAAATCCATTTTGGGGGTTAAAATTTGATCTCGTATAGACAAGAAGAAGCGAACAAATTTCGATTTTTTTCGACGCGAATTCGAACGGGCAGATTGCCTATTCATTTGTGTGTGGAAAATGAAGTCCAAAAATCAGCTTGCGAAAGAGGCGTTTTAGGCAAGATTGTGTCGTGTTACGGCATAAATGCGTATAATTGTCTGTTTGGGACGGGGAACAGAAGTTCGTACTGGCAACGCTATTTTTCGCTTTGCTTTTTCGCAGTGCATTAAACAGCTGTCAAAGTGTTTTGCTTATGGATACTATTCAGCAAACTCCAAAATGTTTTTAAAACATGATAATGCATCTGTTTTTGGTTTTAGTTTTTATATAAAAATCATGAAAACTCGTGTTATACTGAAAAAAATAATACAACATTTTAAGCCAAAATTGAAATGCTATAGTAAAATATCATTTGGCAAACATATTTAAGTGTCTATTGTGTTAGAACGTTTATCAGCAAGTTTAATAAGTTTTTAATGCCCTTGACCCTCACATAACCTTTAACCCGACATTTAACGTTTTCTGTAATATATTTGTGTTTGCTGGGTAGTAATCGAACTAGGCATATTAGATTATCTATTTTCATTTTGCTTTAGAAAGTAAACAGGGTATTATTTATATGATAATGGAGTTTGTTTCTTGTTATTCGAATAATATACACCAAGACTTCCCAGGCATCCAACACCAAATTCTGTTTAGATTTTTTAGACAAATAGCATACACGTTTGAACATAATAGGCCTATACTTATTTTCCAATAGCCCGCAAAACTCAAATATCGCTAATCTGGACTGAATGTTTAGAGCATTATAGATACAGCCAGTCGTATTTACATATCAATACCAAGGAAAGTAGTTCGATGAAAGAAGATAACCTTCTCTGGTTCGATGCACCCAAGGTGAATCAATGGGTGCTTTAGATTATTTGTCTCAGCATAGCGCCATCATGATTGCAATTGCGTTCAGACCCTATGCGGCTATCACGAACATACTAGGAACGACGAGCGTTAGGACCGACACAAACTGGCTGTGAAGGAGGCTAGTTTGGATGTGAACGGGACTATGACGTTCTACCGCAAAATGCAGAAATCCGTAACCCGTATGGCGTTTCCCGTGAAGGCCTCTCCGCAATCTCTCTAATAGTTCTTTATGCCCACTTCTAATGCGTAAAACTATTGAAGTAGTTGTGTTTAGGTCTCTATTTTGCATAATAAAGAAAATTGGCAAAAAGGTCATATAGGTTCATATGAAATGGTCATTACAGTTGTGTACCTCAAGAATGCTACACCTATCGCTATACCTGAGCAATGATACTCTTCTCTGTGAATCGAGTGTTCGATTTTGGAACAACCATGCAATTATGGACACTATTTTTTATCTTGGATACTTTTGTGATGGAATCATTCCGAGGATATATATCGTTGATTCGCAGCAGAAGGACCAAAATCAGGTACTGAAAAGGTACGAAAATTTTAAATGTATTACAACACATTTTACCTAGGCCTATTATGTCCCTGAACTTCGTCGGCAAAAAACAAAACAAACTTCGCTTGCCTTGACGCGAAATAAAAGCCACCTCAACTTCCAGTCCCCTTCCAAAATCAAATGGAGCGTCCCTAACATTGTAATATTTGATTACCGTAAAATGGGGTAACTTCGGTCAGCGGGTAACTTTGGTCGTTCAAATATTTTTTTTAAATGGTCATTTTTCCGTACGGCAATGTTGTTTTTAGTGATATTTGGTCTCAATGTGTTAAGAAAGATAGTAGGAAGGAGTCGCTCATGTCCAATTTCTTTGAAAGTTACTGAAAATATTGGCATTTTTGACCAAAAATTAGCATTTTTTTACATTTTTTTTCAGACAAAATAAAAATCGATATTTGTGAGCAAGGATGCGTGTTTGCTTAATTTTGCAAGGGGTCAAATGTCACAAAAAAACAAAACCTTGCCCATATACAGCGAAGATCAATTTTTTATATTTTTTTTCTTCATGGAATGTAATACTCTGACCAAATAAGTTGCCACAAATGCGGGGTAATTTTGGTCAGGCTATTTTCAACCCCTAGTGCACCCTTTCAAAATTATTCAAAAATCTTTTTCAACTTCAAGGTGTAGAAGGGAACCCTAATGTCATAAAAAAAAAAGATAATTAGAAATATATTTGGTTTTGTTTGGAAGCAGTGGTTTAAAAACTCTGAAAAGTGCCCAAAGTTATCCCATTTTACGGTATCGGATAGGCCTACTGATCGATGTAAGTAAATATTCAAGCATGCCAAAATACCATCAGATGAAACATCAGATATATACTAATGACAAATAAAAAATTATACAGAAAATAGACCTACTGTGGCTTTTATCATTATTAAACATGCCCAAAGAACAATTTAAAATAAACAGATTCATAGGCCTAAATACATTGATACAGAATGCGATTATGTATATGTAGCAATGTTGCCCAAAATATTATATGTAGGGCCTAAGCCACTGAAAACGTATAAAATATAAAGAAGAAAAAAAAAATGTTATAAAAAACAGTAAGCGTACATGTAGAAAGAAAGGTCTAAATAAATAAAAGTAAGGGCCTACTAAGTAAAGCCTAAATAAGCATTTTCCAAAGTGAGGGTAAAAACACATCTTGCATAATAAGTACAACTTAGCCAACAATTTAACCTGCCCGTTTGATCTTGCCTTGCTTTTCACAGATTGCATTGTAAGGGCTCGGATAGCGACGCTTTTTTACGTTTTTTTTTTGTGGCACCTGAGAGCAAATCAGACACATCCTTCTGATATCAAATAATTTAGATTTTTATTAAATTCGCGATACAATACACATTTTATGACCAATTATTAAAAATTGATATTTTTGAAATTTAACAGTCCTCAAAGTAAATTGTATAAATCTAACGATATGCAGTAAAGAGTATGAAGTTGGGTTGAACAGCTGTCAATCATATGGAAATTTTGACCTTCATTATTAAAGATATAGATTTTTTCCTCAAAACACTAAAAAGTGAAGGTCTTTTTGGAAAAAAATGTTTAAGTTCAATATGAAAAGTCAAATTTTCAATTGAGTCGGCTTTTCATCCCAGCTAAATAGGCCTATAGTTTAATTACATATCATAGATTTATAAAGTTTACTTCGAGGACTGTTAAATTTGGAAAAATATAAAATGTAAAATCAAAATTATTATAATTATTGGATATAGGGACAATCCTCGTAATCAGCATGCAATTCGGTATGTCTGATGTGCTCTCGGGTCCCATAACAATACTGTGCAAATGTTGCTATCCGCTTCCTCAATTTATTGTATTAATGAAAATCATTTTCTTCTTGTTTTTCGTATCATTGTTTTGCATAAATGAAGTGATGATAACAATACTGCACTTTTCGCAAATACTTGCTTTTCAAAAGTGCAATTGATATTAACACTACATTCGTAAATGCCAGTACTTTTTCCCTGAAAAGTATTTGCTTTTCAGAGAAAAGAGAAAGGCATTTACGAATGGCGTGTTAGTGTGATCATCGCTCCATTCGTGGAAAATAATGGAGCGGTAAAACAATAGCGCGACGTCATAGGTGTGTATTAACTTTAAGTACCTGCTGTCTTTTCTCCAATTAGTGTGTAGCATAATCTCTATCTTAATTTGTAATCTCCTTTACATTTTTATTTTTCCTTGATTGGAAAAGATATTGACAGGTTGACACATTTGCACTTTTAAAGCGATATTATAACATTTGCTGAGGAGAACGCCCTCAATTTTTTTTTTAAATTCTGGTTTTTACACGATTGTAATGTACTTTAGTCAATAAAGATACTCTGCAAAAATCAAGACTTAAGGGAAGGGAATGAACGTTTGGACAGTATTTATTGTGGGACATTAGAGCACATCAGACATATCGAATTGCATTCTGAATACGAAGAATGTCCTTCTGATATCAAATAATTTTGATTTTTGAAATTAGCAATGTGATACACATTTTATGGCAAATCATTAAAAATTGATATTTTTGATATATCTGATCTGATGATTTAAATCTGATGATTTATACTTAAAGTGTATGTAGGTGGGATGAAAAGCCGATGATCAATTGAAAATTTTGACCTTTCGTATTGAAGATATGGATTTTTTTCCCAAAACACTTTTCTTCCCAGCTACATACACTTTAAGAATATATCATTAGATTTATAAAATTTACTTCGAGGACTGTTATACATCAAAAATTTGAAAAATATCAAATTTTGATAATTTGTCATAAAATTTGTATTATATCGTGAATCTCAAAAAATGAACATTATTTGATATCAGAAAGACATGCTTCGTATTCAGAATGCAATTCGATACGTCTGAGGTGCTCTCATGTCCCACAAAAAATACTGTCGAAACGCCATAAACGCTCATTCTAGATCCCTTAAGGTGCTGTAGTTTTGTCAAAATCCGAGATTTTGAATAAAACGATGGAACCAGCGTTTTATTATTACGATGGAAATATTAGTCGAACACATATGCACAGTACGTACACGGCGTGCAGGGTACACATATACACACCCCCCCAATGATCCTACCGTATTACAACTATGGGAGTAACATGCATGGGCGCTAGTAGTAAATTCCAATTTTCTATACTTTACCTCACTTGTTTGGCTCAAAATTAAAAGGGGACATATCTGACAGTAAAAGCTAACATTTTATGGAAAATAAATACTAATCTATTTTTACAGAAATGTTATAATATGGCTTTAAGCCATTTAAAAAAACATTTCAATTCAGAACCTTTTACCCTTTACAACAACAACAACACACTTATATAGCGCCCAACACCAAAAAGGCCTCTAGGCGCTTTACAAAAGATAAAAACTTACAATTACAACCTAAAAGTACACCTTAAAACTACCAATTAAAAGCCACGAAATTATACACAAAAAGTGGCAAAAATATTTACAATGGATTGTTAAACAAATAAGTCTTTAAAAGTCTCTTGAAGATGGCGAGACTGCCCGCTTTCTGGATGTGTGCAGACAGCTTGTTCCATAAAGTTGGCTGGGCGATGGAGATTGCCCTTTCACCGTAGGGGTAAAGGTATTTTGCGAGTTGCGATTTCGAGTTGCGAGTTGGAAATCTGCGAGTTGCGAGTTGAAATTTGCGAGTTGCCAATGGTAGTTGCGAGTTGATTTGTGAGTTGCGAGTTGGTATTTGCGAGTTGCCAAGGGTAGTTGCGAGTTGATTTGCGAGTTGCGATTTGCGAGTTGAAATTTGCGAGTTGCGAGCTGAAATTTACGAGTTGTGAGTTTACATTTGTGAGTTCTTCTGAGTTGCGAGCTGATAATTTGTCAAAATATACAGACATTGTTTTACCCCCTATTGGAATTAGACCTTCATTACCAATTAAAATCAGATCATTTTAACATACACATGTGTGAGTTTTACATGCAAAATTATCCGGCTTATCGCAATGTAAGAGACCCCATGTCACATGGGAAAACATGGTAAATCGCACAATATATTTGCATAATTTATTAATCATTAATCTCCATTTTGTAGATTTTAAGCGATTTTGGGCAATGTTTGCTGTTTGATAAAAATTTGTAAAATTTATCTCAATTGGCATGCGAGGGGTCTCGGGTTCGAATCCCACCCACAGCAAACAACTTCTTTCCTTCTTTTCTCTCTTTATTCTTTCCTTCTTTCCCTTCCCATCGCCGAAAAGCCCTTAGGGGGTTAGGGTTAAGGTGATTTCATTTCAGAAGTACAGTACAATGTATTGTGGGATGTGTGTAATTCATAAACAATTGTGACACCCAGATTGAATGCCCGGGATTGAATGCTTGCCCTGCATTGCCTTTGCATATTCCTGTATACTTAATTTTCATGTAGTCCAAGTGTTAACCATAAATTAATCATAGCAGATAATAAATTGTTCTACTTCTAAGGGCTCATATTGAAATTCCCTTACACAGGAAGGTGTAAACCATCCTGCAGCTTTCCTGTGCTAGCCTTCTTTTGTTAAAATCCTGTGTGATTATATAACACTGCAATTATCCCACTTTTACACCATATTTCATCAATTTAGCTTCAAAATGGCAAAATTTTTTGCGCGCATTTGTTCAAGGAACTTAATCTGTCACCAAAAAGTGCTGCTTTTTTCCAACCCCATCCCCCCAATGTCAAAAAGAAATCTACGCCACTGATTTTTAGAGTGTAACATTTGACACTTCTAATAAAACCAATTTTCTTGGAAACCTTTGAATTGATGTTGTTAATATGTGAAGTCAAGTCCATCATAGGCGAGGATCTAACATGACACCAAGATACTTAAATTCTTTAACGTGTTCAAGAACATCATCAACATAATTAATACATATCACTAAATCTATTTACAATATGAGCTGAACCAAAAACCATATAATGTTTAATGTTAATTCATTATTAAAGAACCAATTTTTGTTATTAAGCATAGTTTCTAAGTCATTAGGATCATTAGATTTACAGAGAAAAGATGTGTCATCTGCATACATTATGACTTTACAATCAACAGAGCTAGGGAGGGAATTCATGTATATCAAGAAAAGTAAGGGTCCTAATATACTTCCTTGTGGAACACCAATTTCAATATTTCTAAAACCACATAAAGAAGATTCAATACATACAAACTGTTTTCTATGAGTAAGGTATGACTAAAAACCATTTTAGTTCTTTACCATTTATACCACAATCCTTAAGTTTATTAATTAAGAGGTTGTGGTTTATTGTATCAAATGCTTTTTTCAAATCCAAAAAGATAAGACCTGTAGCAAATCCTTCATCAATATTCTTAAGAATGCAATCTTGAAAATCAAGCAAGTGGAATGGATTGCACAAAAACAAGATTGACAATCAGTTAAAATATTTTTTGATGTTAAGAAATTATATAATTGATTATGAACACATCTCTCAAGAATCTTTGATACAACAGTACAGAAATAGGTCTATAATTTTCTACATTACAAGTACCCATACAAATATCACCAGATTTAAACATTTTCATGTGGTAACCATGGTAAGTTGGTAACCAAGGGAAGTATCAAATTTCTTGATATCAGATTACAATACAAATTACATTCTAAGATCAAATTTGATAATATATGGTTTTGGTGCAAACGTCAGTCCATACGCTCCATTGAAGGTTATTGGTGGCGCATCGTCTGGTTTGACTAGTGAATAGCGGTGAAGAAGATGAGTGAAAAACACAAACAACTCCATTTTTGCCAAACTCTGACCAACGCAGTTTCGGCGCCCTGTAAGAAAACGATGTACATATTTTAAATCTTGTTTTTGGTTGTTTACCTTTTTTGTTCAGACTGTGTCAAAATAATGGCCAACAGTTTCCAGTGATTTTGGACCATGGTTGTTTGACGGCATGTAAAACTGAGTCATTTTAAATAAAAGTTGAACAATGATGGCGCTACCCAGCAAACACAAAAACGTTTTAAATAAGTTATATTTTGGCTTTTGGTTTAGGTAAAAACGTTTTAATAACATTAAATTGTTGGGTTATATGAAAGTCATGAAAACGCGTTTTAAAACGCTTTTGTATGAAAACACACTACAACAATATTTTTAAAATGTTTTCAAAATATTATTGTAAACTATTTTTGCAAACATTGTCTGCCTACTCTGCCAAATATTTTGTCAACACTTAAATAACATTATGTTAAAATATTTGTACCCAGCAAACACAGAAACATTCTTAAAATGTGTTTTTCAAAACGTTTTAATAACATTTAAATGTCGGGTTATATGAAGGTCATGAAAACGTTTTTAAAACGTTATTGCAAATATTTTGGGCAAACATTTTTCCCCAAAATATTTTTTCAACCCCAAAATAACATCATTCTGTTTAGAATGATTTGTATCAAGTTTTCAAAAATGTTTTTGGAATGTTATTGAAACGTTTTTACACCCTCTATATAACCCGACATTTAAACGTTTTGTGTTTGCTAGCAGTAGATTATCAAAAAATGTTTTTTAATGTTATGAAAACGTTTTATACCCTTAATATACCATTTATATAACCCGACATTTAGACGCTTCTGACAACCTTTTATAACCTTTTGCGAATGATGTCGAAAACGTTTTGTGTTTGCTGGGTATTTACCTAAAACCTTGTTTGTATCTTTACAAGGGTAGACACTGTAAAATGGTATTGGAACATCAGCAGACAAACAAATGACACAGTAATTTTCAAAAACTCTTTATCATGAAATGTTGGGTATAACTCATATTATTTGGCTAATTTAAATTAAAACTGATGTAAATAGCGCCCTCAATTTGCACATAAATGTACAGTTTATAGAATTAAAATTACCACCAAAAAAAGAAGAAGAAATAGATGAATAATTTGATATAGAAACAATAATCTATGTTTAAAATTGCTATAAAATTATATGTATACTATTTACTATTGTGATAGCTTTTGGCATTATCTAGGTCTAGAATTGAACATTTAATATAATAGCTTATAATGTTTTGTTAGAAAAATTTATAAATGATCACATCAAACAACTGTGGGACAAGACTGTCTCATTAAAATATATTTTAAGATCCATCTGATATTTAGATTTAATGTTATAAAAGGTCAAAACTAAGAATTCTGGTTACAAGGTTTATTAATGTTTTGAGTCATCTAGTAATATAAAATAGACAATAATATGAATCATATTATGGATTCACCAATGATTTTTTAGTAACATTGCGTCCCATTCACCGGGTCTTCATCAGACTACGCTGAGACATGACTAATGCCATGGTTTGGTCAACTGATGGTAATCAGCGAGGAAATAGCTCACAGTATATTCAAGCTCGCTTTAATCAGCAACAAAAACCAGGACTCTGCAGTCTTCACCCACTCAAAACGCTTCGGGCCACCAATTCAAACCCGACGACATCATAATCTTTGACAAGGAGGAGAGGTGATATTGAGAGGAGAGTGAAAGCATCCCATCCGGGAAAAGGCCGATCAGCCAGCACTAGATCAATAAGAAGGTGGTCTCCGCTTCCTGCTATCGTATATGCCTGGGACCCCACTGTGAAACTAATTCCTCGCAGATAACCATCACATGACCAAACCATCAGTCAAGTCTCTGCGCAGTCTAATGAAGACCTGGTGATTGGGTCGCAACTTTACTAAAAAATTGTTGGTGAGTCAGAATTTGATTAATATTATTTGTATTCGGAATAAGGTTTTTTTACACATTTTGTCAGCGGTTCCCAAACTTCCAAAAGAGGTCGTGGGACATGCTGGAAAAAAATGTAAAAAGTACATCTTGGAGCATTAAAGTGCCGGGTATCTTCGAGCAATAACATGCAGGGTACCATCTTATTGGTCATATAACCCCATTTTGACATTTTAAATTGTCGCGTGCTTCCCGCGCATTTGTGCCAGTAAAGTAATTCTGCCAGCCGGTCAATGGGACGAATTGGAAATTGTACACCTTTGGAAATTATGACCGGTATGCCGTTGAGAAGGTTTGGAAAGCAACAGCATTTGTATTATGCTATGGGTCTCACCATATTGTCGGGACACAGGAAAAAAATTTTGGGAAGCCCTGCAACCCAGGGAGGGGTAGGGTTCTTCTAAAAAATTTGTACGGGAATGTGCAAAGCAGAGTTTTGGATGCTGACTTTCTTTATGTTACTGTTTTTACAACCCATCAATATTAGCTAATATTCAATACACCAATTGTTCACACTTCACAGGAAGCACCTAAAAAGCACCCAAATGTGCCCAATTGGGTGCTTTTAAGGGTACTTTTGCCCAATTTCACCGAATTGGTCTCCACTGAAAACCCAACCATCGATATACCAAAATCGATGAAAAGGTGCCCCAAAACCATGGCACCTCCCATTACACCTTCAACCAGGAAGACCACCCCCCCCGACCCTGTAATATGTGATTTTCCCCATCTTTTTAATGAAAGGAAATTGCCAATCCAGTTTGAATTCAATATCACTTTTGTAAGAGTATATCAGTGGGCTTCACTAACCTGTACCATGCATAGCCACAAAGTTTGATTGTCGGCCTCCGGGTAGCGGGGTCAGGTGGTATCGGTCAAATTATTTTTTTGCTAAAATGTGCGCAAGAGATGGTGTGAAATTAGTCATCTGCTCGCTTCTTTGAGTGTTTTATTTCACCTGGAGGAAAGCTATTAGGGGGCTCAGGTTCCCACAACACTAGGGTTACCTTAGGGAGGTTTATTTTCTTTGTAAGGCACTTGAAACTTGATTCTGAGTTTAGCGTCCACCACCCTGCGTTATGAATTTTGTGCTGCATTTGAGATGATAAATCCTGAAAATAATTCATTATTGTGCAAATTACTACTAAACCAGAAAGAAAATTTGTTCTGTAAAATTTTTAACCCCTTTTTTTTGTATTTGAACCCTTCAAAAACTATAGAAAGCCTTGACAACTATAGAAGAATTCATCTAAATATTTGAGCATTAAAAATATACAGATTTTTGACCCTTGCTCTATCCAATTATTTCAGTTATACCTTTGGGATACCAGGCTAGAAAGAGAAATTTACCTAGCCAAAATGTTTTTACCAGATGGACATTGTTTATGTTGTAAATAATTTAACTAGGAGATACTATAACCCCCCCCCCCCATATTTCCCCCTATCCTCAAATGTATATGGAGAGGTTAGTACAAACTTGGAGTGAAGAAGACTGCAAAAAGCAAGATAATAATAATTTAATAAACATTTATGTGTGTTCGTGACATTATATTGGGACTAGCGATACCCAATTAGAATAAACAAAAGCGCATAAGCATTGGTAAAAAGGTCGCTGATAATGAAACCTTGAAAATAATGAATAATGAATAATGAAATAGTTGCCTCATTATGAGCTGGAAAAAAATGGGACGCTAAACTCAACATCAAGTTTCAATAGCCTAATAGGGTGTCATGAATATACTGACAGTAGCGGCGGAAGCATTAAAGTGGGACGATCATAATTTGTTGCGGTGTTACTGGTACTTTTTTTAAGTGAAAAAGGGGTGTGTTTTGCTATCTTATAAATTGTGCAATTGTACTCTATTTGGGTCTAAAACCCGGTGTTTTTTTTGTACTAAAAAAGCAAATGTACAGGGCAATTATTGCTTTATTTTTTCTTCTGTTATGATATTTAGGAATGACGTTGCACACATTTAGATGGGATCGTACCCCCCTTCTACACCAAAAATAGAGGGTTGTCAAATTATTAAGGGCTTGTGACTATCTTTACACTTTCCATCAAAATATTTGCGCAATATTTAGTAACAATCAACATTTTCACACGCTGATAGGGGGGGTCACAAAAAATCAGCCCGCGATAGTAGGTTATAAAAAATTGACTGTGGTCACCGACATATTCATGACCCCCTTCTGAAGAAAATTACAACCCACTTATGTCTGAATTTGAGCATAATATTAATACAAACTGTTTAGCCTACTTACCGATTCCAAAAGGACAAACTTCCTTTCTCTCAAAATATTTTCCCTCATCATTGATGAACCTTTCAGGTTTAAACTGGTCAGGCTCTGTGAACGTATTGGGATTTCTCATCACAGCATATAGATTTGAAACTATTGTAGCGCCTTTCGGAATATGGTATCCATGAAGTGAGGTCTCATCATTGGCCGTATGAAAAGTACTTAGTGGTGCCAAAGAAACATGACGTTGTATCTCAAAAAGGGCTGCTCTGGTGTATGGCAGCTGCTCTTGATCAGAAACTTGTGGTAGTCGATTGCGGCCAACAACGGAATCCAGTTCCTCTTGAATTTTCTTCTGGATATCTGGATATGCCATCATGTACAAACAACACCATTCTAGAGTCTCAGAGATGTTGCCCACTCCGGCCATGAACATCAGGTACAATGCAGCATGCATGTTATATTCTTGGAGATATGAAAAGGGGTCATCTGGTTTCGGCGCCTCTTCCATTGCTTTCAGATACACATCTATGAAATCCTTGGTATTCTGGGCATCGAAAATTTCCCGGTGTTCCTCGATACATTTGTCAACGAAACCATGAACATCTTTTATAAGACGTAGCATTTCTCTAGTGTCATTATTTGGATAGTACATGTATTTTGGAAGCATGATACTCCACAAGCCCGGGCCAGCAAGGTGCATAAAACCAAAATTGGAATCAGTAATATAGCGGAAGTTTTCATCATCATAATCATGACGCTTTCCAAACACAACAGCAAATAATATATTTGTTGTACAATTGACGAAGAACTGGTGTGGGTTAAAAGGTATGCCAAATAGCATCCAACTCCTGTAAGAGGAGCTCGGATTCGCTGTGATATTGGCCTCAAAGCTGCGCGTCCCGATGCCAAATCCTCGAAATGTTTGCGTAAAAAATTTTCTGTATTCGACAAAGTGTTTACCTGAATGATCTGCAAGAAATCAAAAATAAATATAATGATGACATTTTAGTTTTTTATATCCCCTGCTTTATGATTTTTGCAATAAATCAAATAATAAGGGCGGTTCTCAAATTATTACAAAGGTAGACCATGGGACATGAACCGGCTTTCGCATTTTGTATAAGCATGGAGTAAAATAATGTGGGGAAATTGAAAAACAAGACAAAAACAAAATGAAAAAAAAGCCGAATTCCCCTTTCAAAGCAACGTAATGAAGTGCCCTTTGATCAAAACTTTAGAATTTATTTTAAAAAGGAAAAAATAGGAATGTACCACTCAGACCCGTACCCCTTAAGACGAAATTAATGAATGCCCCTTCACACCTAAAGGTAATTATTATACTATTGTCTGTCCAAATAACTTAGACACCCGGTTTTTAGGATATATTTCGAAAAGTTTTCACTTTGGCAAAAAGTCATGAAAGAAAAGTTGCTAAACACGGTTAGACCTAACAGAAATTATTAGTAAAGCGATGAAAAAATATTCTTCCTTATCTACTTTTATTCAATTTTGACCGATTTACAGCAAGATATCTGGGTCCAGCCGAATATTCCTAATGACTTGAAACTTTTGATGGGATAATCTATTTACAGTAAGGGGTGTTTGAACATTGTAATCATGCATATTGATCATTGATTCCACCCTTTTTACTTTAAGCCTTTTACTAATTCACAATAATGGCGGTCTACTCAAATGCATTCAACAAAAGCATGTTTGCAATCTACCGCGAGAGGTCGTCTCACACGCAGGGTTCGAAATTTTGGTTGTCCGGTAGACTACCCTGTAGTCCACTTGCCCATTGTGCATACTCTGGATATTGTATTTAAGCTTAAAACTCTGATTTAATTAATGTGTGCACAATTGATAGATTTTCACATCTGATCAGTCACCCTACTCCCTCTGTTTGTTAGCTTCCCAAGTGGACTACTGACATTGCCTTGCGGTTAAGATTTTTAACAAGGGACTCTATGGAGAGTTAGGCCAATTTCTGGCCTAACTAAAATTGGGCATGATGTAATGCATCTTTAAATGGATCTGCCTTGTGATTGGTCGCCCATACCTCGATATGGTTTAAATCGTCTGGGCCCGCGTCATTACACCGTAAACAACTGTCTGTGGTATTAGCGGCGCTTTTTGTGTTGACGCGAAAGTTAATCTCTCATCAAACATCTAGCGCGTACTTGTGGTTAATGGACTGATAAACAAGTATGCTTGACAGTGTGTTTTTAGAGAGCAAAGTCTAGGGGGTAAAGTTCTGCTTACAATTCAAAGTTCATAGTCGAAATTTCAGGGTTCGCTATCAATAAAGTGGTAGATTCCAAAATCAGAATTGTTCAGTATTAAAGTGAGCCGTTATAATTATGCAAGATAATGTTGCATTCAATTACTTTTATTGTCACTAATCGTCTGATATTTTTAACTCTTTATGACCATTTTACTATTGAATACTTTAATTTTAAAAAACATCAGTATAATTTTGAGTTCAACGAAATGGGTTCATCATGACTAATAATAACATATTTTTAATAAATTTCGACTATGGCATAGTCTAGTTGTCCGGTTGCCCGGGACAACTAAAAAAGTCACCGGACAACCAAAATTACTGATTCGGTTGTCCGCCGGACAACCATAAATCTGTAGCCAAAGTGGACCTTTGTACATACGGACAACCAAAAACTTAGACGGACAACCAGAAATTGTAACCTGGTTGTTCGTGGGACAACCATTTATTTTTCCTTAATTCGAACACTGCTCACACGCATAACAAATACACTACGATCAAATAGGTTGATGACAATATTTGATTGAATGGACTACACTGTGACATGATTCCGGTGAAAGACTCCGGTTCAAATCCTTTGTTAATAGCAGATCAATAATTTCATGCACAACCTCTATAACTCAAAAGATGTCACAGTTGGTGCATTATAACAAATGATAGTGCAAGTTACTATGCGTCTGGAGTGTATTCTGAATTATACTCCTCACCAATAACATCAGAACATTCATATGGCATACAATTTGTATTTTCTTAGAATTAGACCAAGCCAAAAGCATGCACAGAAGAAGATTCAAATACCGCGCCGAATTGTTGTAATTGGTTGAGGGACAGCTGGGATCACTGAGTTAATACACTAAGAATAAATATGCCAATCAGAAACACTGTCTGCATTTTATGAACTGAATTATATTTTTCATTTTTATAAAAATGTTTTTGGTGAGGAGTATAATTGATTTACTATGCATCCATTCACTATCCAAAATCACCATACCTACAAATCTGTATAATGAGACCTTCCAAAATAATGGTACCCAACTTCTACCGGATTATTTTTAAAGTGTTGAGAAAAACCTTCCAATTTCAATAGAATTTCTGGTAAACTCTCACTCAATGCTTTGGAAACACGAAAATCCCGTTAGGTCTCGGCGAATGTTAACACTTTTCTTTCATGACTTTTTTTGTAAGTGGATATTTTTTCAAATAAGTAATAAAAACTGGGTGTCTAAGTTAATTGGACAGACAATAGCAGTCGAAGCATGTGATTAAAAACTTAAGTAATTAAATGTTGGTAGCGTTTTCACAATCGCTACTAGTGTCCAGTCATGGCTATCATCTAGTCCGACGAGTAGGACCTGTTTTTTTCTTAGTTTACCAACTATACTCTAACTCTGATCGCTCAAGAAAGATTAACCACAAAAGTCCACTAATTGCCCCTTTATTTTGGGGGGCGCGGTCACTGGACTTTCGCGATTAAATCTTTCTTGCGCCATGTGAGATAGTGATCATAGTGTGAAATGTGTATAGTCTGGTACACTCTGGTAACTTAGAAATAAAAGGTCCTACTCGTCGGACTACTATCATCGTAGCAACAAAGTTGCCTGTGAGTCAACTCCTTGCAACTCGACGCTAGGGCATACTATAGCAATTTATCGATCAGATAAGCAATGCAAGTTATGTCACCAAAAAACCCGGGGTGGGTCACTCCCATTGTGGCCTGTACACCATCCGCGATAATCAACTTTTGAAAAGCACCCTAAAAAAGGATTTAACCCTTGGCTAAAACGATACCCTAAACAGGTAACACGCACGTGTTTTCTCGCCCTAAACAGGAATTTTATTCCTTGCAGCAAATTTCATACCCTAAATTTCATTTCCGAGTATTAGCAAATTGCAATTTTGCTACCCTTTCCAATTTTTTATGTTTTTGACACCCTAAACACGATACGTGCGTATCATGCCGACCAACGAATAAACTACCCTTTTTACGTGTTTTTATTATTGCGGATGGTGTACAGGCCACAATGGAAGTGAACCCCCGGGCAAAAAACGCTACGGTCCTAGCGATTGCCCAGTATGGTATATCCTTTGTGCAATAATTATGAGCACCACCCTTTCCAAACGGCATGCCAAAAAATGTTTGCTTCCACCTCTCGGCCTGCCAACATTTACTTATACGGTCCCTCTCTGCCTAACAAAATTTGCCCCCCCTGGTCTGCCAAAACAATGTGCCCCCTTTTGTTTGCACATGCCACATTTTGGGAATCCAAATTGCAAACCTTGAATTATGTGTATAATACTGAGTGCAGAATTTTGCCATACTGTTTTACTGTGCTATTTTTTTTTATAAGATTCACTTAACCCGGTGGGTTCAGTTTGTATTTAAAGGTAGGTCGTATGACCGTTCCAGGATTTGAAAATGAGCCCTTTTTCACGGGGAATCGAGGACATTTGCAGCAATTTTACCCCCTATTTTGCACGAAATCAAGGAAAACTTGCCCCCAAATACCTCCCCTATTTTTATCATTTTGAGGACGCATTTTCATTTCACCCCCTTATTACGAGGAATCGAGGACATTTTTCCGAAATAAATACCCCTATTTTTACCATTTCAAGGACGCTTTTGAATTTTCCCCCTATTTCACGGGGAAATGAGGACAATAACAAAAACTGTAGCAGTAAAACGCGGATGAAAGTCCTAGAAATACACCCTATTTTCCATTTCAAGGACAATTTTACTCCAAAACACCACTAATTTGGACAATCGCAAACAATTTTGTCCTCAAAAATTCCGCGGACATTTCTTGAAAAGTACCCTAATTGGAACCATCATGCGTACACATTGTCAGTGAAGATTGAACCCACCGGGCACTTAACCCCCCTTCCAGCTTGACAAAAACAACAATCACCCCGCTCATAATTATTGCACAGCCCCTCAGTGGTGAGTAACTACTGTAAGTAAGTTAGTAAGTAAGTTACGTTCACTCTTTTTGGCTAGTCCATGATTGCTGCCTCGTCCCAGTTGATAACATGGGACGAGGCAGCAATCATAGATCAAGAGGCAGACAAAACCACGCGTTGGCTAAAAGAAGCCATATGGATCAGGAGCAGGGGCAAAAACACTATGAACAAGGATGAGGGGGCATACAAATTGGACAGAATCTTTCCTCTGCGTTTTACTGCTACAGTTTTAGTTTTTTTTGTATTTTTTCTGTCTGTTTGATTGATAGGGTATTTTTTTCCAAAAAAATTGTCCTCATGTCCTCGTGCAAAAGGGGAACAATTCAAAAGCGTCCTTGAAGTGGTCAAAATAGGGGTATTTATTTCGGAAAAATGTCCTTGATTCCTTGTGATAAGGGGGTGAAATAAAAACGCGTCCTCATACGTCCTACCTTTAAATACAAACTGAAGCCACCGGGCGGTTACCGCAAAATAGCTGAACCATGGGGCTTCAGCAGTATATTGTGGTATACCTCTGTCACCTGTTTCGGACTTTTTCTCTTTCATGTGACACCACCCGGGGGTCACATTTTTGTTTTGTTTTTGAGATACTTAATGTATAAAAGACCCAAAATGTGAACATTGACCTGGGTCTTTTAAGGAATATTATTGACCTGCATCTTATGAGGAGTATCACCCCTGGTGGATTATATCTTGGTGTAGATTATTAGTCATCCAGTAAATAATATATAAGGTAAAGTTAAATCGAATTCTGGAAATAAAATTACCAACTTACATGCGACGGGGACAGTTGCGTCCGGTAACTCCAAACTACATCAGGCATCAGGACAAGCAGAGTAATTTGGTTTATGGCATAACCTGTGCGGCTACTGACTGTGGTGAAGCCTACGTAGGAGAGACCAAACAGTCTCTCAGGGCTAGGATAAACCAATATCGGAGACCTAGCTCCAGCGAAGCTCAGAACTCTGCAGTTTTCAATCAATGCAAACCAACGGAACACTTCTTTAAGCCAGAGGAGGTTGTGATCCTCGACAAAGAAGAAAAGTGGTTTGAGCGTGGTGTAGGGAAGCCATTTGGGAGAGAGTGGAGCAGCCAGCCATCAACAAAAAAGGGGGACTCCGCTTTCAACTGCCACACGCCTGGGACCAAGCTTTGCAAGATCTTCCCCGTTGTTTGTCACATGACCAATCAGATGCCTGATGAAGTTCAGAGTTACCGGACGCAAATGTCGCATGTAAGTTGCAAATTTTATTTCCAGAATTCAATTTAACTTTACCTTACCTGGTGGATTATATTCATTACTTTTTTCTCTTTCATTTTACACCACTCAGGGAGTCATACCTTCTTTGCATTTCGAGGTATGAAAAGGACCCAAAATATAAATATTGACCCGCGTCTTATGATGAGTGTCACCCTTGGGTGGGGACATATTTGTATTACATTCTTTACTTTTTTTTATTTTTCATTTAACACCACTCGGGAGATCATACCTTCTTGGCATTTCGAAATATGAAAAGGACACATGAATATTGACCCAGGTCTTATGAGGAGTGTCAGCCCTGGTGGGGAAATTATTTTGATTGTATTCTTTACTTTGTCCTCTTTTATTTGATACCACTCGCAGTGGCGTGCACAAAGGGAGGGGCCAGGGGGGCCACAACCCCCCACTTTTGTTGGTCATTCGTCATTCGGGGGGAATCAGTCATTTCCCACGAAATGACTGATTAGCCCGCACGTGAACTCCCAATCAGACTCCATTTGAGGGAACTGAACAAACTGCCCCCACTGACCACTCGGGGGGGGGGGGGGCATACCATTTAGAGATATGTCCATTTCAAACCAAAAGGGTAGTCAGTATGTAACTTAGTAGGCCCTAAGTAAGCAAGGAAGCTAGTAAACTCCCGGAGTAAACTAGTAACATACACTATTAATAAGGCACTATATTGTTGGGGGATTAAATTTTTATCTTGTTTAATTGCCAAATGAAAAAATGTCTAGATCTTAATACTTTAGTTAAACGGGCCAAAAAATGCAATTTTGAATGATTTCTTACATTTTCAGTCACAAAATTTAAAGACTTGGCACAAGTCTAAGCATTTAGAATTTGGATTGTAGGATATGAGTTTGCTCATAAAATTGTATGTTAATTTTGATTATTGGTTATAAAAGATATTAGAAAATGTATTTTCCAAAATTAGAATGCATAACCTGAAAATAATTAGTCTTAGTCAAACCTTTAGTGCTTGATTGTCACAACATAAATACACACCAAAAATGTATGTTTTGGCCCTTATTTCCAAAAATTGGCCAAATATTAAAATTTGACTTTTATTGCCAGTTAAAACTAGAGGATTAGGGTGTCGTTACTTTTCATTTGTCAAAACAGGATAATCAAAAAATATTAGTGCTGTATATTTCTAGAATCAGGGGTAGGTATGGTATACATGAAAATGGATTTTAATTTTAATTACCACCTTCAAGTAAAGTCCCACCCCCAAATTTTCGAAAAATTTCAGAAATTAAAAAAGTTTTTTTTTATTTTTTAAAGTTATTTATTTTTTTTGGCTTTGGAGGGGCGTAGCAAGAGCCTCGGGGGCCCATGGACAAGGAGCAGCACGGGGCCCTTTTAACATATCCTTTATCAGCCGTATCTTTAACCCCATATAACATGTATATTAAATAATAACTATAATACTAATAAGTTGTCGTCAAAAATGTGGTGTTTTGGTGTTTTTTTTAAAAATGCCCACTGTTTCAAAGCTGAAGCATCATTTTATTTGTTTTCCAGTCTCATAAATCATCTAGATTTTCGAATGTTGTGCATAATTGCATAAATTATAATCTTATATATACTTACAAAAAGTTACAAGGCAATTATTGCTTTACTTTTTCTTCTATTAAGATTTTTAGGGAGAGACATCCCCATGGAAAAATATGGAGGTGATGAAGACAATTTATACTAAATCGTTTTTTATTAATTATTATTTTGTCGGTGCATGGAATAATTTTCATAAATTTTCCGACATACTAGGGGCCCTTATGCGTCTGTTAATATCACAAAGATGGAAATGTTAAATATTGGATTACTTACATATACTGCCAAACAATTTGTATTCAAATTCATGGTTGTGTCCCTTGTTGGTATGTAGTGGATTATTGTTTGATTCCTTCATGATTCCAAAATCGTTGATCACCACAAACACATGTCCAAATAAGTCAAAACTGCAAATCTTCCCGTACTTCAGTCCCAGTCGTGTTGCAAGCATATGCATTTCTTCTCTTTTGTAAAACATAGACCACATCAGCTGAGGAACGAAACCAATGATTGGGAAACGCCATGGTCCTGGTGGCAAATTGCGAAGTTGCTGCCTCCACCAGACAACCAACAGATACATCAACACAAACACCAAAACTGACTTCACATTCACCAAATCATCATAGTAGTTAAAGACCATTTTGTTAAAGAAGCGTCAACAATTTTGTTTGAAAATTAAAATGTCCTTGTTAGTGTTAGAAGCTGCTAGTTTTCAGAAATATAGCAGATGCAGTGTTTGTAATTGCAAGGATGTCGATATTTTGTGGCAATCACTAGAACCGCTAACCCTGCACTAAGACTAGAACCACAGTATCTGAGCTCTGGTCCCGGCTCTGGTATCTGAGCTCTGGTATCTGATGATAGTTAATACTAATGTACATCCGGGGGGGTCACTCCCATTGTGGCCTGTACACCATCCGCGATAATGAAAACATGTCAAAAGGGTAGTTTTTCGTGGGTAAGCACAATACGCACGTAACACGTTTAGGGTGTCAAAAACGTGAAATATTGGAAAAAAGGGTAGCAAAATTGCAATTGCTAATACACGGAAATGAAATTTAGGGTATGAAATTTGATGCAAGGAATAAAATCCTTGTTTAGGGTATTGTTTTAGCCAAGGGTTAAATCCTTGTTTAGGGTGCTTTTCAAAAGTTGATTATCGCGGATGGTGTACAGGCCACAATGGGAGTGACCCCCGGTGTACACCTTCACCTTGGAATATCTTGCGATATTTTGCACATTCACCTTGGATTTTTCACACAATAATTGTATGACTTTAACATGAATAGAATAGAATTCAACCATGGCATAGATTAATAAGCTCTAATGGTCTATAATAATACTTTCTTTAACTTTAACCCAAATAACTGTTTTGAAAATATTTCCAAAGGGAACAGTCATTATTTACATGGGAGGAATTTAAGGGGGAATGCAAAAATATTTGGTGAGCAAGAGGGGGTATTGCGAAATTTTTTGCCGGAAAAGAGGGGGAATGTTAAGTTTTAAATGGAGAAATTTCATAAGGGGGAAATGTGGAATTTTTGAACAGAAGCGAAGGGGAAGCATAAAATTTTTCTTCAAACAAATTTTAATCCTCCATTCCCCCCTGGTGGAAATAGTGATCAGTCTCTAATCAAACTATCACACCATATTAGCTTGGTATGACATGAATATCACATGCTTAGCCTATGTTACTTAAAGGAACACTCCAGCAATCAGAGCATGCAGCTTCCAAGTTCATGGCCAGCATACAAGGGTGATTCTCTGAAAAGGGGAACTTTTAAGTCCCGCGACTTTCGGCGCTCATAAAAGTTTTAAAAGCGGATTTTTTTTTCTTTTTTGGCTTAGTCATGGACTTTTGTATGTATAAAAATAGTTAAGAACATCCAAGTGGGGAAAAATTAATTTCTTGGAGCCAAAAAATTCTTCAATATCTGACGACCCCCCTGAAAACCCCATGTCCCGATGTCACGCACCGAATTTTAGTGATTTTGTAGTATTTTTGTGAGCAAGTGTGGGAAGTGAAAATTACCACTGACTGGGGTAAATATCATGTCTAAGAAGGTTCAAATGCTTAAAACCACTTCTAAAGTCAATTTTATGGAATAATTCAAAAATTTGTGTCAACAAATTGCTGTCCCTTGGTTTTGCATCATTGCCGTCACATTGGCATCAAAACGGCTAGAGGTGAAGACCAAATATCAGAGGTCAATAATTTGACCCTGTACGCTGCCTTTTACAGACGACGAAAAACATCAACCCGGAGTAGGTGCACATTGGCACTCTCTTCCTGCCAATTTTAAGGGTATCTTCAAGTATACACGCGCGTACCTTTATTCAACATCATCTCCAAACGTTTCTGATCAATTTGATATAAGTCTTATTGTTGAATTTTTCCGGAAAATAATGATGGTTGAATATGTCTCGAAAGCTGTTGTGGTGATATGTAACACGTGGGTAAGCTTAAACCTGCTATTAATAATAAGCAATGTCTGAACCATCATCTCCGCTACATCAGTTGGCGTCACAATTTGCCGTGGCGGAGATGATTCTCTATAGGAATTCGTGTAGAAATATCATCTCCGTCACATCACCATCATCTCCATCACATCACCGGATCTTGAGACACAGCGAAGTCCAGTTTAGTTTATCAGAAAACGTTCTCATCTGTATGAATTTCATTTTCAAGTAGTGTGAAAACATTACTGAAATCAAATGTCTGTGACGGAGATGATTCTCTATAGGAATTTGTGTAGAAATATCATCTCCGTCACATCACTATCATCTCCATCACAGCATTGTCATCTCCATCACAATTGTTGTTGGCCTTTATTTGACCTTTGACCCAGACAACATGGAATTTACTATTTGGAAATGTAATTGATATTGTATGTGTTTACTATGTCAATAGAAATTTATTTAGTTATTTCAAGCAAAATTATGAATATACTTAAGTTTGTATAAAAAAAATACTAATAGACATGACATTTTCCGTACAGCCTGCCTCTCATTGTCCCAACTAAATGACGAAAGTACAAAATCATATTTTTTTTAAATGAAAAAAGCAAACATGAATAAAGCAACTTACAAGTTATCCATAAAACTCATAATTAAGAGTTTTAACAATTTGTTTGTCCTTTTTTCCTTTTTGGCCTAAATGTGACGGAGATGATGCTCACCTGGCACAACCTGCAGATTACGCCCTCTATAATATAGAGGGCGCCCTAAAGATTGCGCCAAATATTGTTTTCATGCACTAGAGACTTACATCCTTACAGATATGTAAAGGAAACATTTTTATAATTATTTTCAAATTCATATTTGCCAATCTTCCAATAGTACACCTTTTCAGAGAAATACCCACATACATTCTGTGCAGCTGCAATATTTGAAGGACTTACAGCTACTTACTGTACCCATGCTAGAAACAGAGACTAGAGACTGACACAGGCACTTAAATACTAGGACTTGGGCTTAGGCTTAAGACTGGGCTTGGGCTTATATTCAGGCTTTGACATTGTATGATTCAGTCTCTATTCAGACTGTTGAAATGATAGCCATGCGCGAAAGCATAGCCTCAGTCAAGACTACACCTACGTGTAGGCCTATACATGCCTAGGACCTACATGTAGGTGAAAGCAAAGGCCTAGCTAATGAATGAGTTATAATATTCAAGAGTTATAATTGCTCCCTGCACAGTCAGCTAGCATAGGCTAGCAGGCTCTGCTAGCAGTTATAGCACTAGCATGACTAGCAGAGACATTGGACTGATGAAGGCCTTCAAGGCTAAGCCTTGAGGCTGAGGCTAAGCTTGTTTGTATCTAATCATCTCTAGAAATAGCCTAGTATATACAAATACTACCGTACATGGTTTGAAGGCAAATAGGGGAAACTATTTTTCCCGAGGTACTGGCTTCGGATCCGGGTAGGCCTGTAGCCAGTACCGAGGGAAAAGTAGTGACTATATTTCCCTGAAAATACCATGTAGTATTTGTTTTATTACACCTCATATATATTTATGAGATAATGATATGACACCAATTCAAAACATTTAATAAGAAAATAGGCGCTAGGCCCCCCGGCTAGGCCCGGGGGCCTAAATGGTCTTCATGCTTACCTGTCATGCCTGCATGTTAACTTGAAGTTAAGCTTTAGATTTGAGAGCTCCTCTAGGCTCTGCACACAGGATTCCCTTCTCAGCTTCATGGCTTTATGAATCATAGGCCTAAATTGTGTTTCGAGAATCCTTTTGCAGAATTAGTTCCATAATATCTGCTTGAAGCAGCTCTTTCCATAGACGCTGCCATTTTTGCTGTTGCTATAATAAATTAGTTAATTCCCGTTTTATCATACGGAGAACCATGATACAATATGAAATGTCAAGTCCTACCTTCGCGGATCGAAAAACATGTTTACGAACAAACTTTTGTCACTAAGGATGATAATATTGTAAATAGGGGGAAAACTATTGCCCGGTAAGATAGGTCATACTGTAGATAGGTAAATCTACTTGGGTTGTGTCAAGTTGTGATTGACCAATGAATTGGTGTATTGGTGTCATTCTCTAAATACCAATAAATTGGCAGTAGGGGAGAGCGGGGAGTGTTCGCCCTATTTTTTTCTGACCAGCCTAGTGATGTCAATTTTAAGGTTAGGGATGACCTGATTAGCTCATGTGAAAGCCCTATGTCTTAGCTATATACGACCACAATCCCAGAACTATAGGCCTTACAATAACAACAGGATAGAGCAAACAAAAAAGTTTTGCAAAGTGGCGAACTTGCCCCATATTGGGGCAGGTTCGCCCATATGGTGGGGGTAAATTCACCCTAATCACAAAAAAGGGTTTAAACATTGCATAACAATAACATATTCAATGCAAACATTTAGCAAGAGTAAACAGGGCATTCATTCTCTTCTGGGGTGTCACTAAATTTGTTTGCAGGGGTCGGTTCAGGGTAAAATGTAGGGGTCCAAAGTGAGCTTAAACGTATCATGTTTACAACTTCGGGGAGATTATGGATTAGGACAATAACGGTGGTATGAGTAATACTGACACCACATAACTTTAAAAAACATGCTTTTCAGTAGTTTTACCTTGTTAAATGGTATAATTATCGATATTTTGCATAATACGCTGATGGGGCAGGTCCGCCCTCCAGTTTGGGGTAAGTCCGCCCGGGGAAGCTATAGGGCGAACATGCCCCATCCTCAAAAGGACGAACGTGCCCCTTGTGCACATTTTTATATTTTCTTCAGGGTATGCAAAATACCAATCGAATAAGGAGTTTATAACTGCATTAAATCTTTGACAAATCTCATATGTTCCCAATACAGATATCCATTAAAACCATCTATATTTATGTATCAATGATAATACAACATTATGAATGCAAGAAAAAATTACGTTTTGGTGTAATTTTTTTGTTTTTGCTGCAGTTCGATGAACACGTCCCTATATGTCGCATAGTTAATATGAGAAGTTTATAATGACCTATGTCACCTAATTTTGCCATCACCAAATTCCCCGATAGCCGTAGTGCTGAGAAACAAGGGGTGGGCGAACCTGCCCCTAGGGCGAACACTCCCCGCTCTCCCCTACTTGGAAAAAATTGTGTTGCACACATTGTTATTCTATTTTTCACAAATGCTTTAACTTCCACTGCGAATACCAACACGAGCACCAAAACTGACTTCACATTCACCAAATCACCATAGTAGTTAAAGACCATTTTGTTAAAAGGCTTCGACAATTTTGTTTGAAAATTAATAATTATGTTCTTGACAGAAGCTGCTAGTTTTCAGAAATATAGTCAATGCAGCATTTGTAATTGGAAGGATGTCGATATTTTTTGGTAATCACTCCTGGCAATCACTAGAACCACTATCACTAGAACCACAGTATATAGTATGTGAGCTCTGGTATCTGACGAAATAATAATATGCACCTTGGAATTGAACTTCCACACACTTATGATTGTATGACGTTTACATGAATAGAATGATGATGTATTCCTACCAAAACCAATTTATTTAGAATAATTGGTGTGAACGCATATATGTGTGTTATTGACCCTGTTCACATTAGAAGATTTCTTCATTCGACGAAGATAAGTTAATCTTGATTAACTAATTAAGCATCTTGTACACATTACGCTGAACGAAGACATTGCACTCAGTACACATTTCATGAAAATTAACGGCTCGAGCGAAGCTATTAATGCCCGGCTATTATTTAAGCGGCGAAGGTCACTGTCACATGATCACTTTCCTTCATCGAGCGAAGCGGCGTACACATTACAAAATTAGCCGTCGAACAAAGTATTCCTTCGTCAAACAATGAACGACACAATTTTAATCTACGTCGAAGGATGAAAAGTGCGTATACATTAGGAAAAAACAATTTTTAATCTTCGTTCGAGGTTCGTCGAAAGAAGAAAATTTTCTAATGTGAACAGGGTCAAAGAAAACCCTGCTCATCTCACATTGAACCTTTCACAAAAATCATATGACATATGCCATTACTTGTCTTACTCCATGCATGTACACTCCCCAAAGGCAACCCTTTTGTTTTACCATTTAGCATGTTTGGTTGGAAACAAGAACCTTTATTATTGAACACCATAAGTCAATATTTGGCCCATTTCACCAACTCTGTCATGTTCAAGATGATGTTTTTGAGAGTTAGAAGTGAGAGAATCTGTCAATAACGGAGTAATGTGGTTTGACATGAAAACATTGTCATTGTTTTGTGAGAGATATTCAGAAGGAGATTGTTTGGGGATGTGTCACTTGGGGTTGATGTAGTTTAAAGTTGTCAAATGTGCAACTATGCTGGTTTGGGATGAAATAGTTTTATGTTTGAAGTGGAGGAGAAGGCACAGGCCTAGCGAACAATAACATACATGATGCCCAGATTACTTGCATAAAGCTGCATAACAAGCATGCTTTTTAAGAAACTCATGGTCTCTGCTGCCCTGAGCCTGAGGAAGTGTGTGTGTGTGTGGGGGGGGGGGGTCAGTGTAGACAGGACTATTTCAGAGGAGGGGGGCAAAGCAACGGGCAAATCTTGACGAATGGCCACAAATGGGCTTATAGAAGTACAAAAAAGCCTAAAGATCTTATCAGAGCAGCCGGCATCCCATGGTCATAAATGGAGGGGGGGGGCTTTTCACAGGGGGCATCTGAGCATACCAGGGCACACCAGGAAAATTTGCTGGTTAATTTCCCCTGTATGTTTAATGGATGCCCATATGTGTATAAATATTAAAGTCATAATGTGTGATTTGCTCTACAGTGACGCCCTCAATTTTTCTTGAATTTGCATGATTCTAATGACCAGTGGTGTAATAAATCACCCTGTGAAAGACTATTTAAAGCCTGAAGTGCTTTGATTACAATAAAATTTTGAGTTTTTTACAATAAATCCGGAGATCTCCGGTTTCATTCAGCATTCACCGATCATGTGATGGCTATAAACATCGCGTGTGTGCATATCATTGAATCAGTGACGTATAAACTGTGTGCATATCGCTATTCATCTTACATCTTGACGTATAAACTGTGTGTATATCACTATCAGTCTTACGTCTTGTTTGTACATCCCAGTTGCGTGAAGCTCTGGCAATAATCATGGTAATAAAACGATTAGCGAGCTAATACATGCTTTGTAGGAGCTGGGATGAAATTGCAATTTTCTTCATTTTACCTCATTTGTTTGGCTTTTGTTTGGCTTAAAATTCAAAGGGGACAATGTGATCAGGGAAAGCTAACATTTAAATAGGAATTTACTCTTTATGCAAATCACACATTATGGCTTTCAGTTTTGGTCAGAGCTAGTAACATCACACACACCCAGAAAAAGACACTTCATCTCTGCGAATATAGATATCTTCTTTTGTATGTCTTTGTTTTGAACTTCCCTTATCACTCACATTGTCCCCTTCCTCAATGATATTTGTCCACATGACTTCAAACAGGTTGCTCCCCAAGTTCAATATCATTGTTTGGCCTATTTTAATGAGTTGTTTTTGAGAATAATATTTTCACAATCCCAGAATACAAAACAGCCCCTACCCACCCCAGCTGTCCGCACCAAATCCTGTCCATATTGTTTTATCATTTACCCCCCTCCTCAACTCCGCTAGACCATCACATACCCCTTCCTCAAGAGTGTTGTTCTTCTAACAAGTTTATTTATATTGGCTAACCCTATTATTTCCTCAGCGATGGGATGACTGACATCCCCAGCCAGGTCTCAATCATCCCCTACCTCATCCATTTCAGGGGGTGCTCAGTATATGTAGGGTTGGGTGAGAAGATGCAGGATTCCTGAGAAGTCAACAATTATTTTCAGTTCTATGAAGTAAGTCAGAGGGCTAGCTTTTCTTATAAATTAGACCAATCTTGTCCTGTACATGCTCCAATCAATTCAATGTAAAACTGGCATTATTTTGACAAGAAAATCATTATATTTGTATGGAGAGGGTACTTGATTTTTTTTGCATCATATTATTATTTTTGTTAATCTTTTTTTAAGTCTTATTTTAAGATGGATAAATCATTCACTGTTGAAACACTGCTCTCCCTTGATTGCCATGATCATGGCAGGGTGTACTATGAACAGCCAGAAACTGGATGCAAAATCTTTGTTACAATTCAAATGCATGCAGTAATGGAGAGAGTGGATAATTGAATACGAATTTTGCTTGCACCTGGGATCGAACCAGGGACCTCTAGCCCCAGAATCAAAGACCTTAACTACTGTACCATGGTACCACTCTCTCAATCATACTTTTCATCCTCCAAAATTTTTCTGAAGCAAAGCAAGCCTACAACACAATACCATACACATGATACGGGCCTAGCATATCAAGCTAAATACCTACCCTAGTTTTCACAAGGCAACCACCCCTATGACAAACCCCATCCCTTCCTCACTCATCCCCTTCTCACTCCACTTGTTACCCCCTTCCCCAGTTGTGTTCCTCTCAACAAAAGTTATTTGTATAAACCCTAGTCTACTGTTTCCACAGCTATCATGATATTGATTCTTGCCCCAGGGTAGGGGAAGGCAGAAGCAAGCGTGCCTTACGCACTTAATTTGGTTAACTTTTGTGTCAGAGTACTTACGACTTAACCACCACTTGGAATTAAGGATATATTCAGCCTGGGTATTCAGTTGAGTTTATTCTTCCCTATATCTACTCCCGTATCTACTACAGCAGTTATTTTGTGAAACCTATTCCATGGAGCATTCTTAAACACTTGAGAACCTTCCTGCATGCAATCTTATTGGTTCTTACCTGTGTGATATGACACGATATCACACACCATACTCGTACGCGCTATTTTATCCTAGAACTAGCCCCGTTCACAAACCGCGACGCCTCTCGAATAGCGAGCACCGAGCATAGCGGGATTGGTGGAATATCTTGGATCGTCATAGGCAGTGTTCGAATTTAGGAAAAATAAATGGTTGTCCCACGGACAACCAGATTACAATTTCTGGTTGTCCGTCTAAGTTTTTGGTTGTCCGTGAGGCCTACAAATGTGACTTTTGGCTAGATTTATGGTTGTCCGGCGGACAACCGAATCAATATTTTTGGTTGTCCGGCGACTTTTTTAGTTGTCCCGCAAGGGGTTGAACTAATGCTAACCCCAGTGGCCATCTTTGGTCACTCTTCAGGCCAGTGTCACTGAGGAAGATCATGGCATTTCATATCAGTTGTTCTTCTTTTTTATTGTATGGAAAAATATGTCAGCTTTCAGGGTCGGATCCAGGAACTTTCAATCGAGGGGGCGCCAAGCCAACACCACCGCCGCCACGGCTCGGCGCCCACACAAAGTCAGGCGCCGCTCTGCAAAAATACACAGAGTCAGGCGCCGCTCTGCAAAAAATAGAGGGGCGCGCGCCGGGTGCGCCCCCCTCTAAATACGCCACTGGCTTGGGAGCTGAGCACAGCAAAATCAGTAATGTGTGCTGTCCAAACCCTAATCAGAATCGCAAGTTTGCCATCCATCAAGATCAATTCTTAGTCAGCGGGAGTGGTCTAGTTCGTAGACACGTTTCTGATTGGACAATCGAATGATTTCGGTGCCGTCTATCAGGCCGTGAGACGACCCCACGCCATCATGCGTCTTGATAATGCGCCACACGCGTGTAGAGGTGCGCGTGGGTATCGCGCTGGATGCGTGAGACTAGTGCGAAATCTGAGCGCGAACGTGCTGGCAGTACGCAACAGAATACGTGAAGTTGTAAACAAGTTTCGTTCATTTTATAATGAGGGAGTTTTTATGGCGGTAACTTAGTTTTTGCTTTAAAAAAATTGTTTACAGTTATTAAAATAATATTTAACTGACTAAGAATGAGAATAAACGATAGGAATTTTTATTTTGCCTATCCTCTACCTATGATAGACGACTGCGCCGGCATCAACTACTCAAAGTATTGGACCTGCCTGTCGGCTATCACACTGTAGAGGATAGGCAAAATAAAAATTCCTATCGTTTATTCTCTAAACATCATGTGAACATGCCAAACTTATGTTGAACACATTTTCTTTCTATTGTATTAGCTTTGTGACACAAAACATAGCAAACTTTTAAGGGGGTAATACACCCCTGGCCAATTTTGTGCCTATTTTTTTCATTTTTCTCAAAAATTATTGCGCATTGGTGACAAGTGAGATATGTATATTATAGGGCAAGGACTACAATTACTGCACTGGGAATTTTATTTCAGCACAGACAATAGTTGTGGAGTTACAGTCAAAAATGAGGGAAAACCAATATTTGATCAATAAATCAATAACTACTTGTCTTGAGTCAGTGAAATTCCAGTATAGTAACTGGATTCCATGCCCCTATAATGTACATAACTTTTGTTACCAGTGTTTCATTAGTTTTTGAGAAAAATGCAAAAATAGTCACAAAATTATCAAGAGGTGTAGTACCCCCTTAAAGCCATGAAAATGTGCCAAACATATTGACAAATTCCCCCAGCACTGATTTGCAACATACCAATTGATCAATAAATTGATCACAACAATTGATTACTGTTTTCTACCTTTAAAACTTCAGAATAAGTAGAATAGAATGAAGTACATTGTACAACATGCCCTGGGTTATTGCACACGACCATATTGACATGATCTTTGATTTTATTCTACTTTTGAAAAGTAAATATTGAGAATGTGAAAAGATGAAAAAATGTACAAAAGTTGCCATCTTGAGGAGATTGATTATCAATTAGTTGGTAAATACTTGTGCTTTTGTTAACGATACAAACTTCTTTTGTCATTTGGTTGTTTGTCACACCCTAGTGTGGATGGTAATTATAGAACTAAAAATGTTTATTTGTTTCAATAATAAAGAAAAACAAGGACCTCACAAAAAAAAGCTGAACAAAGAAAATTGCAGACTAAAATTGTCATCAGAAAGACCATGCTGGTAACTGAATACAGAATTCAATTAAAACAGTAAATAGAATGTTTATGTTTTTCAACTTCAATCATTTTCCCCATACTAGCTTGATTTTAATTAAGAATACTCCTACCAAAATACTAAATAAATTGGAAACTATTGTTGTGTGCATATCTATAATTAAGTTGATTATATTAAACTAAATAATGCTTTCAAAACCTTGTTCTATATTCCTCATCAAAATGAACAATACTATTTGGTGACCTAAAAGCAGTATCACCTGTAACTGATACTCAAAAATAAAAAAATGTGAAAAGATTCAAAAAGTAATAAAAAGCTAATAATAAAAGACACAATTAAAGCAATATTACTTAATGCACTTATTTTGCACTTAAAAGACACAGATAACAATCTCATTTAGCTCAAATTACAAAACACACACAAAAGTGGAATACTTCAAAAGATCAGTCCAAATTTGCTTTTATGCAACTAAACTCGTCTACAAAGTTGAGCAAAAGCGTGGCACCAGAGTGCGGCATAGAGATTTAAAGTACAACCTAGTCATAGGGACCGCCCAAAGCCTAACAATACAGATACGATTTTGTTCATATTACATACATACACACAGCATCAGACAAGAAAAAAGAAGAAAAAACAGCCTTTAGAAATGAAATTTGCTCAAAAGTTTCTAAATCCGGCATAAAAAAACTTTTGACGAGGGAAGAGGTCAGGATGTCAGAACTCAGCTTTAAGCTTAACTATACCTGACACCTATACTATGGTGCTTAAGTATCAATAAACAATAGATCTTAGTACTTAATTCATAATTAATCCTGACCAATCCCTCGGCAAGCCCAGTTCACACAAACATCCTCAAGAAATCTAACATCAGTTGTTTCGGCGCGTCCCATTTCTTTCCTATTTCTTGTACTCTTTCAATAATTGTATAATAATAACCATGAGCAATTTTGGCTACTTTTATAAAGTTTTGCGTTTTCATAAAGCAGCTGATTTTGTAGATTTGAAGTTTTTTCTACTATTGATACAATTTCATTTTAATTTCATTTGGTGTATTTCTGATTTTCGGATATACTGTAATACTGTTATCGTTCATATCAGATGTATGTACTATGTACTTCCATCTTATAAGTCTACAAACTTTGATAAATAAGATAAAGCATTTACAAAACTTGTACAATTATATTTGTATTTTCTGAGCTGCTGAACAATCAACAATTCATACCAGAATGAATAAATATTATTTCTCTGTAATGCTTGGTGCTAAATCAGATTGAAATCTTGGGCAGAACATCTACTGTACTTTGCACAAGCTAGAGTGCTGGCCTAGAGACCCAAAGGTCCCAGGTTCAAATCATAGAAAGGGACAATATTTTCATTCCTGGGCCATCTCTGGAGGAAAAGAATATTTGTGGTTATCACATTACCTTTTGAGAACACAGACAAATCAATTTCAATCAATTTATGAATGTTTGTCTTATTTTTTGGACTTATTTTTATGAATTTGAACAAGCATGAATTAGCTACATCTAAAAATGAAAGAAACTGTTTTTTGAAAAGGATAAAAGAATGTCTGTTTGTCTTATTTGAATAAAATTTGCAGATATTTTAATCTTAAATTTAGCATTTTGTTAGTTTTCTATGATGTGTCGTGTGAAGTTTTGATTTTTCATTAGTAGGTTACCATATCATTTTCAGAATTCATTGAAACACTGTACCGTGTATACACATGAGTGAAACAACATGATCTGGAATTAAATATAATAATGGGAAAATTCACCAGAGACTTAATCATGCAACTGAATTACTGCAAATACATTTGCTGATTTGCATTTCAAAGCAAAATATACTATTTCATTTCCAATTGTAAAGAATATCTTTCAGTTTCACTTTAAAAATTCATTTTTCACTTTCAAATTCAACCACTCATATAATACTAAAGCAATATCAATTTGTATAAGAAATCTTGTATCCATCTTTGATGTAGTCCTCGCCACGCCTATAGGCAAAACCAATAGTGCTTTATTAGCCCGCCACATTTTAAGCTAAATTATCGCCCATAGGTGGCCCTCAAAAACTTTAGATGATATCAGTGTTATATCCCTTCTAGAAGCTATTAGTGTATTCGCTACAAGTGCAGAACGGAATGAGACAATACCATGAAGAAAAGCCTCACAAGTGCTACAATTACTTCTCGTTCCTTTTTGGTGGCCGATTTGAAACTTTTACATCCAGTGAACTTGTTTTTGTTGAAAAGTAACGGAAATGTAAGGGCACAACTTCTGACTTTTTAACAATTACTTCTCGGTCCTTTTGTGGCTGATTTGCAGCCATCAAACACAGAAAAAGTGGTAAAACGTTTTTATGAGTCAGTGGAAATGCTTGGGTAAAACTTCTTTATTGTTTGACAGTTACTATGCCACAAGTTTTGATTTTTGAAGATTTTCCATGAGTTCTTTGTCAAATCCACCCCAATTTTACTAAACTGGGATAGTTGCATTGCAAGCTAAAACTAGTGGCAAATGGTGGTCATAGACCACAAACCTAGCTGGAGCATGTTGGTGTTGTGGAGGTATCTGACCCCTACAAAATGTTCCAAAAATGCTCCCCTGGTCATGGGGTTTGTTTTCACCGAGTTTGAGTCCCGTACTCTAACAGATGTCCAAAAATTCAATTCTAAGATTTGACCCCAGATGACCTTTGACCTGACCTATGCATGATGTTCCATAATGTTCCCCTGGTCTTGAGGTTTGTTGTCACCATGTTTGAGCCCCTTACCTCTTACAGATATCCAGAAAATGAAATTCTACTGATTTGACCCCAGATGACCTTTGACATGACCCTTGCACAGTGTTCCAAAATGTTCCCCAGGTCAGTAAGTTTGTTGTTGTGGAGTTTGAGCCCGCACCCTAACAGATGTCCAGAAAATGCATTTAGAAAATTTGACCTCTACATGACCTTTGACCTGACCCCTGCAAAATGTTCCCCTGGTCATGAGATTTATTGTCACTGAGTTTGAGCCCCATACTCCTTACAGATGTCCAGATAATGCAATTGTAAGATTTTACCCCTTAATGACCTTTGACCCCAATTCTGTGTGCAAGGTATGGGCACTGGGTAAAGCCGATGCACATGTGTAAGTAACGTCATTGTAATATGTAATATGTGGCAGAAGAAGCATTTTGAAGATATTTGGTTATATACCGAAAATGCCCCTTTAATGACCTTTGATCCCAATTCTGTTTGCACCATATGGGCACTGGATATAGGCGGTACATATGTGCAAGTTACGTAATTGTAGGGTGTAACATGTAGGAGGAGAAGCATTTGAAGTTTGTTGCCAGAAGAAGAAGAAAGAAAGAAAGAACTAGATCTGGTTACAGATCTGGACCTAGCCGGGCCGGAAATGCCAGTCTTAACTTAAAGTTTGACCTTTGACCGGCTATTACGGACATCTCACACCATTAATGGTGCTTCACTGTAGCATGTAGGGGCTTTATCCGTCTTCCATAGGCTGAGATACAGCTACTGTTCCGTAATTTTAAAATTTTTTTTGCAAATTTGACGTTTTGACCTCCTTAATGACCTTTGACCCCAATATAAAAAAAACCTCATATACACCGCGAAAATGCATTGTTACAGTTTAAATTAAAAAAATCTACTATGCTTAGTTATGGAGATAAAAATTCTTGAAGTTATTTAGCTTAAAACCGGAAATGACGTCTAAATGACCTTTGACAAAAAAAAATAAAAATACCGTGCATACATTGGGTAACACTAATGCATATATGAAGTTTATGTCACTCTGGTCTGTTTACATTTTGAGATAAAATTTTTTGAACATTTTGATAATTTTGGTTTTTGACCGGAAGTAACCCCTTAATGACCTTTGACCCCAGAACTGTAGGCATCCTAAAGACCCTGGCTAGTAGCGATGCATGTGTGCTAATGGCGACTCTCTGCTATATAATTTGTAAAGACAGTGATTTTTTGAATATTTTTACACATTTTCAGACTTTTACCGGAAATGACCACTTAATGACCTTTGACCTCAATTTTTAAAAATAAGTTTTAAGCACTGCCACATGTTGATTCATATGCATGAGTCACATGATCATTGCATGTAATTTGTGGAAAGAGAAGCATTTTTTGTGAAATCAACATTTTGACCATAAGGTCAAGGTCAAAGGTCACAGTCAGGTTAAAGTCAAATGTAAGGTTTGGCCTAGTCCAGTGGTCATTTGGCTCAAGTATGGTTGAAATCTGTCAAAGCATAAGAGAGCTAGGGCGAAACGTGGCAAGTCACGCAAAATGTCACGCTTTGTTGCCAGAAGAAGAAAGAAAGATCCGATAGCATCACAAGACCTAGCCGGTGTCCCGGCTAGGTAAGAATCGGAGAGCATTACAGTACCTAGCTGGGGGGTGTAAACCCCCCAGCTAGGTAAGAATCGGAGAGCATTACAGTACCTAGCTGGGGGGTGTAAACCCCCCAGCTAGGTAATCATTTTAGCTTATAAAAGAAATGATTTAATGTTGCAAAATTGTTCAGTACTAGAAAGTGAATTTATAGCTGCCAAAAACAAATAAACAAACAACCAAATAAACAAACAAACACACACATAAACAAAAATCAATCAAGATGAAATTATTTAATATTTTAACTGAGTGACATGTTCTTATTTATTAATTCGGTAGAAATAACATCAGACCTCCTGGGCTATCTCCAGCTGATATGTTACACTTAAAAAACCCCAATTTTCTTTTTCTGACAAAAACTTTTTACATACAGATCTTAAACTACAGTTTGATCCAAAAGTGATATAATCTTAATATTAATCCCGCATATTAATTTTAAGTTTAAACAGTAACATTTTACAAAGTCATTCCGCTTCTTTTTATCCTTTCACCTCGCCGCATTTATCATTCTAGCGTCCTAAATGTTAATGTCCCCTGATCAACCTGTTATGCTTTCAGGATCAGATCCCTTATCAGTAAGATCAGTTCCACTGGATTGTTCTTCTGGCACAAACGCTACACACCGCACCGACAATGTTCAAATTCATTTGACAGCATAAGTACTCCAGAAGTAAGTGCTCCTTGAAAGCGCCAAGATTTAGTTCCAGATATCGATCTACACTTGAGGGGGATGTTGTTTTATGCAACTTTGATGTTGCATTTTTGTGACATTTTTTTGCTCTTTAAAGCATCATTTGTTAAGACTGTTACCATAGTAACTGAGGCAGGTGTGGGTAGGTTTGGTATCTATCTGAATATAAAGAACATAATTCTTAATTTTCAATTGTTGACCAAAATGGATACTTGAAGATCAAGGAAAACGGGGGTTTCTCAGAAACCTGCTTGTACAGTTCTTTGTGATTGCCCGCCATTTTTTCATTGTCAGAAAAGAAATGACAATTTATCTACCAGAAGTGGGTAAAAAAGTGATAAAGAAAGAAATTCTGCAGTCTGAATGCATAGCATAGAATCAAAATGAGAAACAATACCTCACATGACTTTTTGTCAAATGTTCTTAAGACAAGCTCCCCACCCCTAAAAGACAAAGTGCTGACACAAGAGACACTAATGGCATTTTGTCTAAACAACTTAAATGAAAAAAGAATATATGGAGCATTGATGGAGCATTTGAATCTGAAAATTTGCCTAAACTTTGGCAATTTTTACCCAAAAAGCAATGGGAATTTTCAGCGATATTTGTCCTGAATGGGAGGGCAACTGAAGGGCATAGCCCAAGTTTAGGGGCAAATGTTCTGCCCGACCCCCTGTGGCATTACTGATATTGTAATATTTTGCAGAAAAGTCGCTAAAGGTGAGTCTTTCTTTGAAGAGTGTTTTTTTTAATGTTGTTAATTGGCAAATCTTATAATTTTAATTATTTTAAGAAGTGATTACTGTCAATTTGAATATCAAAGTCCAAATGAAAAACATTAAATAAACATATCAAAACTATTAAAAAAAACAAAAACATTTTATTATATTTTATCATAAAACAAATGAACAAAAAATATGCATATGATATGGTAAAATCCTGATGAAGCACATTAAAATAGATATATAAAATCTATTAAAAAATATTTTACAACAATATACAGGTCTATAAACGAAAACTATGCATTTATTAAACCAAATGCAGTGTCAATAGGAAAATTATGATAAATATGACTTGTCACAACACAAAATTATATTCTACCTGTATGAATGATTATCCCCAAACAAAATAATATAGAACCAGGTTTTCAAAAGAATTTCATTTCCGTTTCCCCCCTCCCTGTAGCTACCATCACCCTTCCTGCCAAACCAAATGCTGTGCCGCCAAAACCAATCCATTGTTTCACAAAGAATAGCACTTCCCTATCCAAAAGCTAGCCCTTGTGCATCTTTTCTTCAATGCTGGTCAGTGGTCACTACTTCATTTACCCCCTTCCTATTATGACTACACCTCCAGGACTTCAAAATGGACCTTCCATTCATTAGGATCAAGCCCAAGGTCTCCAGGTGAAAATTTCTATAGGCATCCTCTTGAAGATGTCACAGCAAATATGCTGCCTATGAACCAGTTCATTGACTGAAAGAATAGAACTTCCCTAACCAAAAGCAACCCCTTGTGCAGCTAATCTTAAATGCTGGTCAATGGTCACTATACCCCCTCCTATTATGATTAATCCCCAAGGACCCAACATTGACCTTCCTAGCAATGTTGCCATTTAACCCCCTGGACACTACTGGTCATATAACAGCAGTTGTGATTGGTTGATAACTTTAAATGGTCATTTCATTTGCCAATTATGACTAGGCTTTAAACTATTTATGGTCAAACTTGCATTTGCAGATGATCTTATTATAAAATACCCTCCTTGATTGGTTCAAAATTGAACACAATATTCATTTTAGCCAATCGGCAGGTAGTTCTCATGGGGTTAATTAAGTGGTAGGTTCAAGCCCCAGGTCTCCAGGTGTAAACTTCTATGGCCATTATCTTGAAGATGTCAAAGAAAATCTGTTGAAAGAATAGTAATTCCCTAACTAAACCAAACCATTGTGCAGCTAATCTAACCTTCAATGCTGGTCATCAGTGGTCACTATTTCATTTACCCCCTTCCTGTAAGGACAAACCCCCTGGCCCTCAAAATGGATTTGCCTAACAACTTTTTAATATCCCATTAAGTCTTGGGTTCAAGCCTCAGGTCTAGATCTCCAGGTGGAAATGTCTAAAGCCATCATCTTGAAGATGTCAAAGAAAAATAGTTTGTTGATTGAAAGAGTAGTATTTCCCTTATCCAGAATGACCCATAGCTTGTACAGCTATACTCTTCACTGCTGGTCAACACTCCATTTCCACCTGTTCCTATTATGACCAAACCTCCAGGAACTCAGATGGGACCTCAGAATGGACTGTCACAACTTTTCCATTCCATCTTGGGTTTAAGCTGTACACCCCCATCCCAGTGAGATATAACCTTGAAGATGCCAAAGGTATAATAGTGGAACTTCGTTGTACAAAAGCAACCCCTCAACTTGCACATCAGTTTTATGACCACCCCTAGCCTTGGACCATGAGAAACTCCAGGCTATAGAACTTCAGATAGATTAGTCCTTTCATCTACAATCCATCTAACGCGGGGCTCAAGCCTCAGGTCCACAGGTGAACGGACTTCATCTTCGCAAGGTCAAAAATGAATCTGTAATTACCTACCAGCATTGCCATAAGAAAAAACTGGACAAGGCATCTACAAAGCAGGTGTTCATTGAAAAAGCCCCCTCCCTGGACCCAGGACAGAATCCTCTCCTCCAGGCATCTGCCAGTTTTGGAGAGTAACCTATGTCTGTCGGGTGATGTTTGATCACATTAACAAATGTCAGTATCGTGCATCTGAGATGAACAGATACATAACTTATTTGCCTTATTTTCCTACAGATCCGAGAGATAACATCAGATCTAACGGCAATGAAAGAATTCTTTGTCGCAAACTCTTAAAATGCACCTTCTTGACAGAGTGTCGTGTGAACATCGTGAAAGTTTGTGCACAATTTCTTTGACATAGCACCAGTTTTAGTAAACTGACTATGAGATTAGATCAGTGGTTACCCGTGTTGGCTGGGGGCGCTGGCTGGGGGCGCTGGATGAGACGTCAGGTTAGGTCTTTGACCCCTTCACCTGCATGGGCAGTGAGAATTCCCAACATTTAAATGAAGAAAGTTTAGCCACAGGTTTAATATCAAGCAAATTGAATACCGTACCAAAGTAGGAAATTTTGAAAATTGAACTAATTTGATCATTAAACTGTATCCCAGTGAAAGTGTACAGAAGTTAAAAATGTGTATAAATTGCTTAAAAGTGAAGGAGTAGTCATCAAAATTGTCATACATTTTTGTTAAATGAACCATTTTGGCACAAAACAAGGAATATAGCAATATTGACAAAGTTAAAGCTCCATTCAAATACATGCAGGTAATTTCTCTACCTATGTAGAGTTGAACATTTTCATATAAAATGTCTTAATTTGTCTTTCAGGTTTCAGCTTAAGCAAGCTAGATTTTTACAATCCTCCAGATGAGCAAATTACTTAATAGGTCATATATCAAAGATCAGCACCCTGACTTACTTGGTTGTAAAGTTATGTTTTATGTCCATCTTTTAGAATTATATTTTGCTCCTTATATTTGCCTGTATCTCAATTGTAGCGCTTGTTCATTGCGGACGGGATCATGACAGGCCCTCTCTGACATTCAAACGCCGCTTCGCAGTATGCACATACCAGATCCTGCCTGTATCAGATCCTGTCACATTCCTTTTGCAATGTAGTTCAATGTAAGAAAATTTAGAATCACAAATAAAGTGTGAAAAATTATGCTCACAGAAATTTTAACTTTTACAGTAATGTATTCTGTAACCAAAGATTCTAGAAGGAACAGAATCTATGCTGTAACATGAAAACAACCATTTGTTTCTTCTAGAATCTGTGGTAGGAACCATTTCCAATATCACTGATCAATGACATTTTTATACATTGTAACCATGACCATGCCAGCCTGATAATGTGGTCTAGACTAAATGAAAACAGACTGATATTGATTTCAGTGATTGACAAACAAAATCGTTTTATTTTATTTATATGTTGCATAATTTCACATAAGCCTCAAATTATACACTACAAGATTCCTATACACAGGTTCACAGTCGCCAAGGTACCTGACTGGTATACACACAGTACCTACATATTACCAATGCTGCTACTGCAGAGGACCCACCAGCAGTAGTACTGTACTGGTACTACACTAGTACTCCCTGCACAGTAACAGCCAAGTACCTTAGTGCTGGTGAACCTATGTAGGAATCTTGTATGTAGTGTACTTCAACAGATTACAAATTTACATTTTCTCATTATCAACCCATTTCATGAATGTAGATGATCTAGAACAGCGAAAAGTTCATGTATGAGGATACCTGCAGTCCTGCACCCCTCCCCAAGGTCCAATATTTTGGGGAATATTATGCCGTTGCACAAAATGGGTTCACCCCCCCCCCCCCTCAAAAGTCTGCTTTTTAATTCCACTATACAAAAGTCCACTTTTTGATGCTGAACCAACACAAAATCACTTTTGTGACAAATAAATGACTACTTTTGGACAATAGTCCTAAAATGTTTTAATGTTGCTGTACAAAATGTCCACATTTTCAGATCCTATAGAGCAAAATAGTATACTTTTTAGTGCTAAACAAAAAGTCCATTCTGCAACATTTCTAGTGTTTCCATTGCATATTAATACATGTTTTTTTTGTATGTTAGTCATTGAGAGCTATTGAGTGAATAGCTAATATCAAGGGTTCAATGCAACACTTACTTAATATACCTCCATTTTTGGCCATTTTGAGATTAATTGCACTTGAGTCTGTGTTGCGCTAACAACTTAGACCTGTTGGAGATAAGGCTATGTGTCACTGGTCTGTAGCATTATTGGGGCTAGAAGTGGATAATAAGTCTTTGTTAACACTGGGAAAACCATTGTTTTTGAAATTTTGGTAATAAAATCTGCTTTTCTCTAAATCTCACCAATCTATATTTGACAAAACTCTCTGCAATCATTTCACTTTTTCTATCTACCTACTAATCTATGACACAGGATAATTGTGTTTCAAATCTGGAAGAGTGGCATGGTGAAAAGGTCTTAGCATTATTTTTAATCATTTTATTCATCTATGAATTTTAAAAAAATGGACAAATTTTAATTCATTTTAATTCAAAAAGAATGTTGGCGTCATCTAGCAGATGATGCCAAAGTTTCAGTTTTCATGACGCCAAAAAGTTTCTGTTTTTCGAAAGAATTACAAAGATTTTACAAATGATTTCATCAGGTCTTTGACTGTATCATAAGAGGTCAAAAAACAGCAAAATAAGAGTTAAATGTGTGGGAATTTTCTCCCTCCCATTGTCTTGTAACTTCTAGCAGCCGATTAGAGAGGCTTTCTAAAAGATTTGCAACTGTAAAACAGAAAGATTTTGTTAATGAATAGAACTTGACCACTAGGCATTTCTTGTGGTCGGCCATTCATGAGGAGCAAAAATTAGAAAAGGCTGTTAATTACAAATCACAGGTCAACACCGTACCGCTATGTACCTCACCTTGCTAATCATCAAGAGATAAACAAGAAAGTGTAGTCAAAATTAGCTAATCTTTAAGCTTTTCTTTAAAAAGTGCACTTTTATAAGTATTATAATAGTCTTAACGATTTCAACTTGAATGAGGCTTGATTGATGGTAGCGGAGTCAATCGGCAAACTTTCTTTCTGATTTATGTTATTGTAACATGTTAATTACAACTCACTACACATCTTAAGATGCTTTTACGATTTGTTTCTTTTTTATCGTTCTTTTTGTACAGTTTCAAGTCTCTTGAGGAGGAACGCAACAACTTGAGGGCATCCGCCATCCCATAATACTCACACATGTTATTGTATCTTGTTAATTACAACCCAGTGGTTCCGGTCGTCGTCTCAACAGATTTCAATCAATTCATTTCATCAAAATATATGTTTCTCCCGGGGGTACTAGGTACAAACGGCCATACCTGAATAATGTATATTCAGAGATGTGCCGCAGACATGGGTCTCATTTTTGGGCATCTGGTATAATTAATAATGGCCCCTTTCGGTCAATTTTGGTATAAAAATTGGTGTTTTTTTCTAATTTTTACAATTTTGTTTAAAGAATTTACCCCATTTGCATCTATACCGGTACTAAGAAATAAAAGTTCTAAATAGAACGTTTTTTGTCCTCTCAGGAGAACCCTCCCTCTTGAACCTCTCAAAAAGGTTCTTTGATTTTTCTCTAAAGAACCAAAAATGGTTCTGTACTTTTTACATTTTTAGGCCATTTTCGACAGTTTCGGTACCATTTTTGGTTCTTTAGAGAACTTCTAAGGGTTCTCCTGAGAGGACAACTTTAGAACCTTTTTAGAACCTTTATTTCTAAGAGTGTAGGGTATAGGCCTAATTGGAGCCCAAATTTCAAATTTTGTTACAAATTTTGTAAAATTGAGTTAAATTTGGCCAAAAATCTGGGCCCCAAGTACCGGTATATGATTTGAATGGATCAAATTTTCTTGGAAAATGGTTCATATTGGTTCACTTTCAGACAGTAGTGTAGCCAGTGGGGGGCAGGGGGCAGAGTGCCCCCCCCCCCCGACAAGAAATGAAAGAGAAAATTGGGAAGGAAAAGAAAAGAGGCAAGGAGCCTGTTTTCCACCAAAATTCATCCCGATCATGGGCCAAAATGGTGTAAAATACAAGCATTTTCCACGCTAAGCGCAGACATTGTCCCAATAAGTACTCTGGTCAAAATAGTGTAAAACACTAAATTTTTGCATGCTACACATGCACATTGTCCCAATAAAGCCTTTTTTGGAAGCCTAAGACTTAACGGTCCCTCCGATAATACCGGGTCAAAATTATGCAACCAGAATTTTTTCCCCTTTTGCCCCCCATATTTTGTATCCCCCCCGGCCAAGAAAGCTGGCTATGACCCTGCTTTCAGATTCTCTGAGGCACATCCCTACCCAAACCAAACTTTAGTCTGGTACTAGTACCTGCTCTGTGTCCCAATTATTCCTTCACACAGGTAGAGCTAGGTAGTCCCTTACATGCCACTCAACTTCACCTGCAAAATTTCACATGGGAAATCAATGTTATTTTACTGCTCTGCAAATAGGAAATGTGAACAAAAACAGCCATGTTTGTGCATAGGTTGCAATGTTGTTGGACTAGTATTGGAAGTGTTCAACATGGAGCCTATGGATATTGGTACTTCACACTTCTAGAATGTCTACAATTGATAAGATTCAAATAAATGTTGTCAATTCCCATATGCTAACATTGAGGTAGGATGTTTGAAGTGGATTGACAGACAGCTCGGTCAAGTTCACCCCGATTTCACTCAACGGGGTTAAAGAACTAGGCTGGGGGTAACACTCACAAGTTGAGCAAACTTTGCATGCAAAAGAGTTCGAACTAGGCTTGAGGTAACCACTTTGGCAGGGGTTTGTATCAACTGTGCGCCATGCTCACAGGTTAAAGTGGATAACTTAAGTTGAGGGAACTTATCATCAGTCAACCAACAGGGTAAAAACTCCTACAAGAACTAGGCTGGGGGTAACTCAAATAGGGGGAATTTTCATTCACCAGGGTTAAAGAACTAGAGTGAGTGTAACTAGGGGAGGGTTAAGGAACTATGTATAGCCAGGCATGCCAGGAGTTTATACCCACTGGTGCACCATGCTCAGGGCAAGTTTCACAGGATAAAGAACTAGGCTGGGGTTGCATGGGAACTTTTCATTTCAACATAGCATTAAGGACTAGGGGGTAACCACTGACCAGGGTTAAGGAACTATGCCACTGGTATACCATGATGGCAGACAGGCCCATAGGTTAAACAACTAGGTTGGGGTTGGAGAACTAAGTCAGGAGAACTTTTCATTCAACAAGGGTAAAGAACTAGGCTTAGGGTAACCAGGGTTAAGGAACTATGCCAGGGGCTTATACCAACTCATAGTCTGGTATACCGTGATCATGGCCAGGCCCACAGGTTGAAGAACTATACTAGGCTGGGGGGTAACTCATGTTGGGGGAGATTTTCATTCAAGAACTAGGGTGGGTTAACCAAGGTTAAGGAACTATGCCAGGGTTATATACCCACAGTGCACCATGATCACAGCCAGTCCCATAGGTTGAAGAACCATAGGCTGAGGGTAACTCAAGTTGTGGAGATTTTCATTCAACAGGGGTAAAGAACTAGGGTGGGGTAACCAGGGTTAAGGAACTATGCCAGGGTTTATACCCACATACTGGTGCACCATGATCACAGCCAGTCCCATAGGTTGAAGAACTAGGCTGGGGGTAACTCAAGTTGGGAACTGTTCATTCAATAGGTGTAAAGAACTAGGCTATAGGGTAACCAGGGTTAAGGAACTATGTCCAGGAAGGGGTTTTCATTCAACAGCATTATCAGTATAGTAAAGAACTGGGGTGGGGTAACCAGGGTTAAGGAACTATGCCAGGGGTATAATACCCATGGTGCCACATGATCACAGCCAAGCCCAGGTTAAAGAACTAGGCTGGGGTAATTCCAGTTTGGAACTTTTTCAACAGGGTTATAGGAACTGAGGTGGGGTAACCAGGGTTAACATAGTTAAGGAACTATATAAGCCAGGGTTTATACTCACATTGGTGCACCATAATCACAGCCCAGCTCACAGGTTTAAAAGAGCTAAGAATGATCAGCTGCTGGTGGCAGGCTGTAATAAAAGGAATGAGAAGTTCCTTCCAAGGGAATGTTGAAATATGGAGGGAAGCATTATTTCTTCTCTTAGAGTTTTCCACAAAGAAATACTTAAGAAATTGGGGCATATTGCAATTATCTTTGTCCAGTTGCAACTTTGTAGGAAATTTGCTTTATCTTCCTAAAAAAATAATATTTTCCAGTCTTGGTTGGGGTTAACCTAATTTGAGAGAAATTTTCATTTAATAAGGTTTAAAAAATAGACTGGGGTAAAAGGAACTAGGATTGAACTTTAGGTTTAACTCAATTGTTAAAGAACTAGGCTGGGGGTAACTAGAGTTAATGAACTATGCCCCTGGTTTTAATATACATTAATTCCAGGGTAGGGTATAGAACTATAGTTATATACTCCAGGAGTTTACTAGAGTCACTGAGGGTTAAAGGTTAAACCGGGGGTTAATCCTAGTTGAGACTTTTAAGGGTAAATTTGAAAGTAGGCTGGGGTAACCGGGGTCAAAGAACTATAAACTTTAATTTAGGGGTGCATCTTGAGTTAAAGAACTAGAGCATAGTTATTTTTGTGTAAATAATTTTTTCGTGACTTCTTACAAATGCCATAGGCTTCAGAATCAGGGCAAGGGCTAGTGGGGCTGAGCCCCAAAATAATTTGGGTGTGGGTATTTGAATATATCTTTCAGCCCCATCCCCAATAATTCCAGATGAAGTAAAAAACTATTATACCAGACAAATTAACAACGTTATTATATAACAAATGTTCGAAATGGATGTTGATAAATTCGCATCCCAAACTCCATTCATGAAATCGGTGAAAATAAAACCCTTAAAAATTACTACTTATAAAGGGGGCAACAAGGGTTAATGAAAATGGACTGAGATTAACCCTTAACAACTTTTTAGATACTTGTCATTTATCGCCTAAGCAGATGAGTTTGGGGCATCCCATGCATATAGTTAAAAACTAGGTTAGGGTAACCATTTATCAGACATGACTGGGTTTATCCCTGGTTTAACCCTAATTAGGACTTTTAAGTTAGGGATATTTCTTCTCATTCAGCATCTAAAGAACTAGGCTGGGAAATTTTCATCCAATAGTTAAATCAGGTTTTAAGTAGGCCTATCTCAAGAACTATTCAAGCAGGTTTAGAGTTTATACTTCTCGAACAAAGTTATATAAAACTGCAATTTAAAAAAAATTAAGGTAAGCCACCCATCTGGATCTTCCAATTTTATTACATTCTGTCCAAATCCAACAAAGAATTTAGGCTGGTACTAGTGGTAGATTTCCACTCAACAGTTAAAAGAGAAATTTTAAAATTACAATAAACATGATAATACATCCAACTTGAATTGCATTGTGGTGCGATACATTCTTCACATTATGTGTGGATACGTTTTCAATTTTATGCAATAATACTGGTCTCTTATGCTGTGGATATTATGTATAGGCCTACATGCTCTACCTAAAAGCTAAGGTTTTGTATAAAAACTTTGCAGTATCCTTAAAGGGGCATTTCATGATCCACAGCCTCATCCCCCACTTTTCCCAAAAAAGTTGAGATTTTTACACCACTGGATACCTCTGGCTACATAATGTTTATGTACCAAATATTTCTTGCAGATTAATTCGTTTAGCAAAAATATCGCTAAATTTGAATTTCGTTCTGGTGCACCAGAACGAAATTACAACACATTGTCTATGGAGCAGTGTAATACACATAATCATGCATAACTCGGGTTTACGCAAAATCGGAATCAACTGAAATTTTGGAAATAAGCTTTTTTCGTGGATATCTACTGAAAAATGTCATAAAAAGAGGATGCTAGGATCACGAAATCCTCCTTTAATATGGATGGTGAATTTAAGTGTACCATGTACATCAATCCTGGGGGAGGGGGACCATGACACGTCCCCCTCTTTTTGGAAAAATTAGCCAATTTTGTTTTATTCAGCCACTTTTTAACAATTAAAGCTGAACTGATGATGTCTCCCTCCCTCCCTTTTAAATGATACTACCCTCGACAAAAAAAATCAAAACCTTTTTGCAAAAATGGAAAACCTGCAAGCTACTGAACTCTTTTAATAATGTTAGGCTATTTAAAAGATTACTTTAAAATAATCATTACTTTAAAGATATTTTACATTATAAAAATCCTTTTAATCAGTGAGATGATTTTTATCAGCTTTCGCTGTCCATCATGTGTCACACAGGCTGCCAATCAGAGAGCCTTATTGTGTAATGTGTTAATAGCTTGTTGGCTAGAATTCTTTCTTCGCCATTTCACAACTTTTGTCAAGTTTTTGTCAACTAAGAAAACACCATTACCAAAATTACACTCTCACTTTGTTACCCAAAACATGTGGTTGGTAGACAATATTTTCAAGTTTGAAAATTTTCACTAAAAAATGAGTCATTTTGTTCTGGAATCTTTTCAAACAATCTGAAATCAACAAAGTTAAACTTTCCCCTTAGTTGATCTGATCACTCTTTGATACACTACTTTTTTGGACAGAACTTAGAACTGATGTCTATAAATTTTACTTTAAAAAGATATGATTTAAAAGTTATTAATGAAAAATCCCATGTTAAATCAGTGATTAAACTTTGGAATACTATCTTTTGCATTTTATTTCACAAAATGTCCACTTCAAAAGTCATCAGCGATACCTTTTTCCATGATATTGCTACTTTCAAAATCAAGAACGTGAAAAATTACCCCTTAAATCATGTTCCTTTACAATCCCTTAACATTTTGCGAAGTTTAGGACGAGCATGCAGAAATGGCCTCAGGTCCACTTACCTTGTTTTTTACAAAGCCTGTTCTAAATTTGAAATTAAACTTTGTCCTAACTTTGTCATTTAAAATTGACTGGCAACTATAAACATGATAAAAGTGGCAAATAACTTGTTTATGAAAGACAAGTACATGTAGTGTTTTGACCATTGACCAGTATCAGATATTTTCCCCGTTTTTCTGCAATAATTGTTTTCACTTTAAGTGCATAAAAAATGTAAGAGTTATTTTCAATACCTAAAATAACATTTATTTATTTTGCCAATCTGCAGAAAAATTGTGAAAACATAACCTCCTAAAAATACAATTTTAATACAAACATTATTTGGAGTTAAAGCTTGAACACACTTTCTATGTACATTGCAAATGGTTCACAGTTGACTGCTAATTGCTAATTGAAAACTTGAAATGAGTTTTAAAATTTGATTTGGTTTGTTTAAACTTTCATGTTCCTTTTATGTTCCTGTTTTGATTTCGAAGTGGAGGAAATGGGCATAGGATGTAATTGGGATAAAACATAAATAAATGTTTTGCTAAGGTTTATTTATCTTGTTTATATTTCAACAATGGATGTTTAAAACTGGAGGGTATAATGAAATTGTTATGTAGATCATTCCATGTTCCAGCAAAAACTTCACAGGGTGGTGGGTGTGGTGTTACAGTAGCTATTATAGTCAGATCAGCGTCATAGAGACATCAGAGTCCGAATTTGACAAAGTTCATACACCTACATGTAGTTATACATGTAAATCATGAGTTTGTCTATTACTATTAGGAGTACATTTATTTGCATTTTCTTCACATTTTACAATATTGAATTTTTAAAAAGAAAATGATTACTCACATTGCAGTAAACTGCACGCCTCTTAAGTCTGGGCTTCTGTGCTGATCAAGCCCCGGGATTCCCTGAAATGGGGAAATCGTCATGGCGCATTATGTAGTATAATGCTGATGTTCCTGAAGAAATGAAAAATGGCAACAAAAAAAAGAGAATAAAACAAAACAAGAAAAATAGAGATGTGGTTACAAATGTGATGTTAAACAAATATATATTTGCATAGGATGCCTAGAGCTACAATCAAAGAAATTAATGTTGGCACACTCTGGTATAATAACTGTAAATCGCTGCTCCGCTCCCCCAATGTTCATGAAAGCAATTTTGACATTGGGCTCTCCAGTCCCCCCAACATTGGTTTAGGGGGAATGGGGGAGGGAAGGGGAAAGGGGAAGGTTTGTACTTCTCATCAAAGATTGTTATACTAATTTCACTGAACTCTCAGAGCAGCAATGAAGAGTTCCAACATATTGTCAAAGTGTGCCAACTATTTATTTCTTTGATTGTAGATCATAGTTGTAATGTTACAACATAAAATAGTATGGTAGATTTTACATATTTATATATTTTTGCCCAATAATAATGATAAGAGATAACTTGGATTAGAACCCATTTTAAAAACTATTTGCTGGTGTAGTGCACTTTAGAATATGGCTGTTGCTAGGAAAACTGGCTCACACTATCTGTGTTACGAACCACTGATCGAAATGATCACAACACAAAACCTGTGACTTATCAAACTTCGGCATGGGTGTATGAGCCCAGGCTTGATTAGGAACCAATGGTTACTATATAAGGTGCACTACGGCAGTGAAGCCAGGCAACCCCGGTGAAAAGATACCACTGAATTAGAAGACTGAGGTAATAATGAACAACATATAGATAAAAATTCCCTTTAAAAGGGAAAGCCAGCCTCAATGTATTAGAGGTCTTGTAATTAGTTTTGGTCAATGTGAAAGGCATTTTGAGGATCACGCTTACATCTACATGACAGTCCACCAAACCATCAACGATGAGAACATGCACACTGAAACAGCAGAAAACATTAATTCCTAATCTCATGTCAACTCTTTTAATTGAATACCTGAGTGGAAGAAGGGCCCAACTCCAATTTTTTACAAAAATGAGTTAGACCCAGCATTTTATTGCCAGCAGACTGTTCTTCCTTATGTGTGAAAGATGAGCCAAAATCCACTCTCTAAATAGTCTTCCATGATCACTTAATCATGATTTTCATGGAAGAAAGGCCCAACTCCGTGGAGTTGGGACCTTCTTCCACAAATATAGGGTTAAAGAGGAATTTTGTTCATCCATGAAATCTGCTTTTCTCTACTATAAACTTTCTTGCTAATATATTACATGAGTTCTACTTGTGCAATTAATGGTGATTACCTAATTTCTGTAGCTATTTATAACACGGAACTGGCATTTTCATTATATTAGTGGAAGAAGGGCCCAACTCCAGCTCGTATTAAGACCTGTTCCTTTGCCATGGAAACATCATAATATAATTTCTAATGTTTGTAATATTGTATGTTCATGTATTAAAGGTCCCCTGAAGATGAAAACATTCTGTCTATAAAACTTTTCCAAATATTAAGTTTTTTCTTTTAAATATCTCAAAAACAGTTTTGATGGAGTTGGGCCCTTCTTCCACTCAGGTATTCAATTCATTACTCCAAATTGTTCTGGTCTGTTTTTTTTTGTTGTTTTGTTGTTGTTGTTGTTGTTGTTGTTTTGTTTTTTTTTTGTCTTTTCAGCTTTTTTACCCACGATATCTCAATTTCCAATTTTGTAATACCAGAACTTACGAACTCAATATCTTCGCTTAGGAATGTCCGATTTCACTGCTTTTCGATATACCACTTCACAAATACACTGCCGGTTTGAGTTAACTTACATGTACATTTTATTTTATAGTTTAAGCCTACTATATTATAATAGATAGTGGCCAGCACATTTATAAAGGACTGGTTACTCACTACAATCTTCACTCTTAAACTGTGTTTTTCTGAATGTGCTGATCATGTTGATTGCTAGTCGGAAACATGGCATCTTACCTACTCCATTCTATAATAGTCTGCCTAGTGCCTTGTGGGTTTTCTCTTCAATCATTTTGTTGAATGTAATTTTATGAATCAACTAGTTATGTGTCATTTTATTTATAATAAAGAAGTTATTAAATTAATAAAGTAAGACAATTTATTTATCTATAAGTGCATGTCAAATGGGGTACATTGTTCAATACTAAAGGCCTACATGCATAAATTATGCCCATATTATAGCTAGGCCCTAAAAACTTTATTTTGCATCGGATTTTTCCCGTTGAAAAGACAAAACTGATGTTTATGATAGCAACCATTTCATCAATAACATTTTGAGTCATTTTATCCATAAAACGACACAGGATATGATAGATAACTACTTTCACATCAATATGGTCCATATGATCACAAATTGTTGAGAATCTGTGATATGATCCGGGGATATGATGAAGATTTTGATTCTATAGATCTGTTATCAACATGATATCACGCTGTTCAGTGGTCAAGGAGTAAGGACCCCCGGTCAAGGACACTGATATGACATCATAGGTGATGTCAGATTTTCTTCTGCTGACCATATGATGCTATATATTAACTATTATTGTTACATTTAGGCCTATACCTAGAACTTTTAAAGTCATAATTAGTTCAAACATAACTTTGGTAATACTCACTCGTTTTAGTTAGTTGAAACGGCAAAACATACTTACTTTTCCTTACAAATCGAATTAAAATATTTTTAAAAAATTCAACCACAAAAAGTTTTAAACAAAAGTCATTCCAATACCAATAAAAATTAATCTCTTGAGCATACAAACACCATCCCAGAAATAGGTACCAGCCCGATGGGCTGGCGAAAAGCCATGGAAACACATAAAACAAAAACTATCAATGTTCAAGAGTAATGACCATCAACACTTAAGACACATGATTCTACCTATTTTCTTTGGGACACCCTGTAGACTAGGCCTACAGTAAAAACTGCTCTTACTAGAGTAAACATTAGTAATAGTATTGCTAAGTAGCAAACCCCTTACTTCATGGCAGGTGGGCAGGACTCAATGGGTATATAGTCAGGAAAGTTGGTTTTGTCAAGTATTTCAGTCAACTTTGAGGACTCTTCACATCCATTAAACTGCATGCTCATTTATTAACTTCAAAATTGTTACACTAACCAAAATTCTCCCGTTCCTTATACCATGATTCTGTTTCTTTTTTGAGAGCTTGGCCAAACAAAGGAATAACATTTTCACTTTTTCCTTAATTTTGTTCCCAAAAACTGATGTGCAAATGTGGCATATTATTTCCTTGAGTACGCAATGATATTTAGTTCGCACCAAGAGTTTTTGCATGACAAGGAACAACTTAAGAGCCAGAACTTTTTATTTATCAAAAAAAAGAAATGCAGTGATTTATAGTGCGCTACGCACAGGCACAACGCCTAGACGTTGATCCACAAGCCTCAGCACACTTTACAGGTCGTCGCTGACCACTATACGGCCCACATCAGTCCATAAACCATTTAACAACAACACAGGGACTTTGCAGCTTCAAGACAAGTACACCATAGACTTTTCACAAATAACCATCACAACCAGGATCAGCTCCCCGGGTTACAACGAGACAATTAATAATAAGTTCCTTGTCCAGGGGAATTTCAAGCTAACTATATTTTTCCACAAGAGCATACTAGGCACCCCGGGACTATGCACCGCCAGGGTTTGAACCGGCACAACCTCTTGCACCATAGTCGATCGCCTTATTGATTGAGCTAACTTGACTGCTAATCTATTTACTTGATACCTGCATGGTTTCTCATGAATCTGATCTAATCAGATCAAAGTCAGCAATAATGAAATTGGGATATCATCAGCAAAAACAATAAAGAAAAGCACTAGAAAATGGGACATATAAAAAGTTCCCAACTTTGCAACCAAGTATGCCAGAACTTAGGTTCTGAGAAAATTAGTGATGATAATTAACTCCATTTTCAAAATTATGACTTTGGTTTGAGAGGATCAGATTGTTTCACAATTGTATTTTCCTCACAATTATTTCGATGTTAAATTGTGATTGAATTTGTTGAAAACCTATGATCTATACTAACATATTTATGCAAAATCATCAATAAAAACCTTGCTTCTTCAATGATTGAACACATTTTCTTCATGTTCTTTAAAATATTTTGGCTTGTTTTCTTAAAAACATGTTTACAGACGAATGCAGTTTGGGAGGAATCCAAGAAGCAAATGGAAACTAAAGCCCATGATACACCTCTGGAATCATGGCCAGTGGACCACAATAGCCTCATCCCAATGACATAGTCCAATAACCTCAATTACATTACCATAGTGCAAAATTTGACCTCAAGTTGCATAGTATGAGTTTTTGTACCCAAATCTTCAAAAGTCATTCAATGAATGTACAAATGTATTGGGGTTTACGAACTGTGCCCCTGATAGATGAGTATGTTGTGGATCCTAGTAATGGCAGATCAGATTCTTGTTTTTCAGTCTTGTTTAAAGGGATGGACATAACAAAAAAGTACACACAATAAAAAAATGTGCAAAAAACACACATTATGCTTTTCAGATGTTCAAAATAACAAAATAAAAATGTTACGCCAATCAAACTTTTTTTTCTTCTTATTACACCCTACATTCACAGCTTTAGAAGCTGTAACATGTTTTCTTTACACCTTTGTTTTCCCACTAACTTTATCAAAAAAGAATGTTTTTCATATCACTCTTAGCACACCTACCCCTTAGTTAGAGAACAAAGGTGACATAAGGACCTATCAAGTGCCAAGTCAATCAGTCAATGGTAAGAACACTTGAGGACCATTTGCATCATATTTTTACACCTTTCTATGGCCTAACCTACACACTTTGTGGTTTTGGAACAAGACGTTGTCAAAACATCAATATGAAGTTTACTTTGGCAAGAGGTTTGTTACTCAAGTGGAGACTATAAGGTCTTTTTACTTCGGACATGGGGTGGGGGAGGTATCACAGGGAGCAAGACTTCTAACAAGGGGGTGGGGAGGAGGGAAGGGGGGGGCAGGGCAGATGCCCCTTAGCTATGCTACTTGGGCAGGCTATGGCCATAAGCCCCCGGGGGCACTCAACTTACATTTGATAAGGGTGTGCAGCGCAGATCACCAAACTTTGGGTACTGAGAACTAATTTGGGGGCAAAATAGGGGCTTGATGAACTGAAATTTCAACATTTTTGTGGCTCTGTGAACTAAAATCCGGACTGAATAAAGGGTCATGTGTGCAGGATTTAAAAAAAAATAGGTGTAGTAGTGTTGGAACCAGGGGGTTGGAACCACTTGTGCATCAACAGTTTTAAACATGTTGAACAGCTTTGCACCAAAGTCTACACTATGCCCTTCTAAGGAAAAGACCAAACCTGCATGGTTATCAAAATAATCAGTGACAAGGTTATCTCTAAATTTGACAGGTACAGATGATAATTGATGTTTTAATGTTATTGCATGAATTAGCACCTGTCAAATTCAGATATACCCGGTCACGATTAATTTGATAACCAGGCAGGTTTGGTTCACCCCAGAAGAACTGCTCTGGCACTGACAGGGCTTTCTCTTTATAGGATGTTGTTCTGAATGGCATATGGGAATATTCTATTTTCCCACTTTTTAGCTAGCTAGAACAAGATATATAATGGTCAGATGCGTCATGTCCTGGCACAGACCAGCTATGAGTGATGACGCAACAAATTCTCAAGCATTTTGCGGAAACGCTGTAGACGTAATAACATTTAACATAATTCTTTGTATAATGTTTTGCTTTAACATTCAAAACTCAATTCAGTATTTGCACATCCACAATCAATCAGAGAAAAGAAATCACTCATATCTTTTATTCCTCAAGTACCATTAATGGATAAACCTTTGCTCAGAGAACAAAAGTACCCCCAGTAATGGAATCCTGATTAAAAGCGATTCAATTTCACTATTTACCTTAGCGAAAGCATATCGACAATGCATCAGATATATAGCAGGGATTAGCGCTTCAAGTACCTTCCATTGCTCTCAACAAATGCTTTTTGGCAGGGTACAAAAGTCACTAAGTTTTCTGTAGGGCTTTTTGGGGGCACTTGAATCGCCCCCATGGTAAACTTATGTGCTAACTGACTACTTGAAATGTTTCCAACTTGCCATCGTTGCCACTTGACGATCATGATGCTTGCTCCCTTAAGCAGGGTTGCCAGGCACTTGTTGTTTCCTGATTGACACACAATATGGTCCAATATGGTAATATTGGCACAAAACCAGATTGTTTTTTGGGTTTTATTTTTGTTCGGAGCATGCTGAGTGGACAAAAGCTTGAGAAATTTGAAAGAAAACATGATCCAAAAGAGGCTGATTTAACACTTTAAAATATTTTGATTTCATCTAAAAATACAAAAATGGTTCTCTGGTACATTTCTTTGATGTTTAATTTTTTTAAATCCCAGGACTTACGAACTGGTAAAAATTCTCATAGACCTATCTCAGCAAATTTGCTATTAAGTCATCTAAACACACAGAATCACTGGCAGGCCAGCGAAACCACCATGGCTACGTACCGGTCAGTGATCTTTATGCTTGGCACGTGAGGGGTCTAAGGTTCGATTCTCTCCTTTTTTGTTCATTCTTTCCCTACCGAAAGCAAAAAAACACGATGTGTTAGGGTTAAAATGCTATGTAACAGTTACGTTTGAAATTGCAGCAAATTATTTTGTATAAGAAATGCCAACATGTTCACCAAACAGTAACAAATCTGTCTATGTCGAGCTGGACTGAACAGCTGAAACCCCTAAGATCTTTCCAAAATACCTCAATCCCTAAAAAATATGCCCCAAATCACCAAAATGGCAAAAAATCATGCACCCAAAATTCCCCTTCCCCCCATCAAAATACTCTGCAGGTTCTACCCCATTTTGTGTGACACTTCAAAATAAAAATTCCTTTAAAAAAGGAATGGGGCGCCCAAATTATGTGAGCTTGGACGTGATATGGTGAATTCCATGGCATGGTGTTTAGATTTGGTCCCGGTGATTTGGTATCATAATGATTTTTTCTAGGGAAGAGTAGAAGATGATCAAATGCAAGACAAATGTGTTTGATTGGGGAAGGTGTATCACAGGACCGTTTTGGATGAAATAAATTGAATTGGAATGAAGCTGTCGTGTCAATTTGCGATTATGTGGGATGGGGAGTTCAATTTTGGGGCATATTGTAGTGATGATATTGCTTTGGATATTGAATATTGTTGAATTTCGTTATGCAGGGGGGTATATGATGGATAGTATAGAAGAGGATCTACCCCTATGTTGACCAAAAGAAAAGTTTTTATGAATGTATAACGTCTGTGATACATATACATCATAACGTCTGTGATACATATACATCATCTACTTGCTAATACACTGAAAATCTAATAGAGATGAAGGATAAAAGACAATTACAGAACATTCATTCTTCAAAAGTAGCTATATGGGTATACAATGTTTACAAGATAAGAACGTTAATGTTTTGTACATGAACGTAACATCTTTGATACATAGTTGTTAACACACTGAAAATCTGACTAGAGATTTACAATTTGATGATATCCAAAAGAATACTTACTAACTTAGCATTGAAGAATTAAAATAATTACAGAACTTTCATTTGTTAACATACACGTAGCAATGATTAACAATGTTGAAAATACAAACGTAACGCTTTTGTTCATAAACATAACATCCTCGACACATCTAGGATCCGCATAATTTGTTGATTAATGTCATAAACAGTCACAAAAGATTTATGGTCTGATCATTTTATCATTTTAAGGGGACCCGATATTGCATTTGGAAGAACCAGGCTTTTCAATTACTATCAAAACTGCTGGGTACCAAACTTTTTGATACAGCTTGTATAGTAATTTGTTCTAATTTCCATGCAAAAGGAGCCAGTTGTTTCATCCTTAAAACAAATAGACTACACCATAATTTCCAATTACCCCATGCAGATAGATAAGACCTTGGTAAGATAAGCGTGTTAATTGTTATGTCACTATCACTATCTTGATCTTGATAAGATGCCTGACTTTGAAACTTTGGGTACAAAAACTCATACTCTGCAAGTTAGGTCAAATTTTGCACTATGATTGTTTATTTGAGCTTATTGGACTATGCCATTCAGATTAGGCTATTGTAATCCATAGTGTTGGTCACCGTCTCATCGGGTTCTAAGAGGCGATAAACTGGTTACAAAGGTCAAAGTGGTTACAAAGGTCAAAGGTCTCGATTTATTTGGTGTTTTTACAAATCCATTAATTTTGTCTTTTAAACAAAGAATATACGCACACCATTTTATCCTGTGCATAACAGAAAACAATAATAAAATAAAATCCAAGCATATTGTGGATTTATTTCTGAGCAAGGGCATAATTTTAGCAAAATAGCACAACAATTGCGGAGTAAATCTAGTAAGACTGAAATTAGAAGCTACTCACAAGTACATGCCTATATTGTGGGACGCCTCCATAGAGGACACAACAAAAAGTCCACTTTTACTCAATTCTGTCTAAAAAGTACCATTTTTTTTTCAAATTCTGCTCCTCTTCAAAATAAATCTTGCCTAGACTCCAAATTTTGTACAAAATAATTCTATAATCTAATTTTCATGGCAAAACTTTATGCCACAAGTTCTTAGTTGAAAATAGATCAAACACTTGTTAATTTTTCAATCAATTTCAGTCCAGACAAATACATTAAATCAACAATGTCATAATTTGTTTGTGTCTTTGTTCTTGTATGTGCATAAATAAAATACGTTTTAACAACACCAATAATTTTAAAATGTTATCTACTTGGTAAAGGCTACAAAGTGCTGAAATATGACATTGAAACAGTGTGATTGTCATGCAAGTAAAACATTTGGAATAATGTTATATTCAATTATTATTAAAACAATTAGCCTCAGTTTAACCAAGATGAACTTTCCTGGTTTAGCCGGTTACGGTTGGGCTTCATTTCAGCAAGCCTTGGCAACTGAGCTAAGTCAAGTATGTTGACCAAACTTCAAAATATTTGCCAGTCCATTGAATGGGCACACTCCTCTCACGCTCCTCATCCATCAGGCCTCTCATAGCCTCAAGTACTTGGATGTTGCCTGGCCTGATGCAGCTCTTGATGATGGCCACGTTGCACACACAAGCTTACCATCCATTAATGCGGGAGAAAAACCAGGAATAAAGTGGTTTTCACCCACCCAAGAGGGTTAGGCATAGCTAGCCTATTTACCCACACAGTCAGTATCATTAGCCAATTTCTAGGGGGGGTAGGGTTGATACTAAAACTAACAAAAAGTAGCGACTATTGCATATACTGTATATTTCTTCGAGTAGTCGCCCCCTTAATTAAACGCCCCCACTACTTTTTCAACCAAGATGTTTCAAAATGCTTTTATTTCCATGCTATCTTGTGTAGTAAGCTTCCAAAGGTGCACACATCATCATAAATGGTGTCGGTAATTGGCAAAGATCTGGTTGTAAACCCAGAAGTGAACCGGAAGTCATCATTCCTAAGTTCATATCAGCACAAGTTTTAAGCTTACCTAATGATTTTAATAAATGCCTCCCCTTTTTTGGAGAATGCAATGTCCCTGGGGGTGACTATTCGAGGAAATGCAGCACTTTATATATATGGTCAATTCCAGCGAAAACGGGACAAAATTCTCTCTATGTTAACTTTCCACTTTAAAATGTCATTAATAAAGGAAATCACGTTATTGATGGAGCATATCATGTCACGTCAATGTGCTCTCTTTGTGCATATAGGCCTTAACTAGCAAGTCATACCAGGGGACAAGTTATGATGGCTTAAATGAATTGGCATTACCCTTACGAAAATGGCACGCTTTTTTTGCAAGCGTGCAGCATGAATGCGCACACATGTCGCACATAGGCATATGAAGTGTGCGCAGCATGAATGCGCACACATGTCGCACATGTGCATATGAAGTGTGCGCATGCATGTTTTTGAAGTGTGCGCACGCATGCAGGGCTGCATGCATGCAGGAGCTGCATGCACGCGTGCAGAAGCTGCACGCTTGCAGGAGCTGCATGCACGCGTGCAGAAGCTGCACGCTTGCAGGAGCTGCATGCACGCGTGCAGAAGCTGCACACGTGCAGGAGCTGCATGCACGCGTGCAGAAGCTGCACGCTTGCAGGAGCTGCATGCGTGTTTTTTTCCAAAAACACGCATGCGCATGCATGCACAGTCTGCATGCTTATATAGCATGCAGGAGCTACACGCGTGCAGGAGCTGCACGCATGCAGGAGCTTGCCGCTTGCAGGAGCTGCACGCGCAGCAGGATCTGATGATAATATACAGGTATTTATACACTTCATGCATGTCTGCTGAATTCAACACTAACCTCATAGACTATGGTTTCCTGGGGGGAAAAGAATCGCAAAAAACACTTTTGAAACTTACGCAATTCGATTTTTCTTGCAGAGACTATTCTTGATATGCTCAACATCAACAAGACAATGATGAAAACCCCTAAAATACACTTCAAACTTATAAATTTTCAAAGTTATTGGGAGCTTCTGAGGAGCTAGCACTTCTCTGATCCTTGGCAGTTGGTGACCTCTGATATCCCATACTGCACTGCTGCTTCCTGCAATTATGCGTGCAAGTGGTCAATCGCGCGCTGCACGCTTCAAGTTCTATGCAGAGAATATTAGGTGTGCAAATCGTGCACTGCACACTTAAAAAATGCGTGCAGGGAAAAATGTGCAAGTTATGCAGCGCTGAGTTTATTATGTGTGCAAATATGTGTGCAATTGATACTTGCGTGCATTGCCTGCACGCACATGGCTAGTTCGCACACATGAACATGCTCTTGCTCGCTTCTGCACACTTCTGCACACTTTTGCACACTTATTTAAGCGTGCAGCACGCTTCGGCACACTTTTTTTTTGCCTGCATTTTCGTAAGGGTACCCACGAATTCAACGATAAAGCCCCATATATGTCATTGAATGTCCTTCAATCAAAATGAAATTATTACCGTTAGAAAGACGCGTTTGCGTGATCTCTCATCATATGTAAAACGATTGAATTCCACCAAAGTTTGTGGACTCTAGAGGCCATTAAGTCAATTTGGCTAATAATTTTGTTATCCGTGTATCAAAAATAAAATGATCGTTCTGAAAAATGTTAAGTGAATATGCCATAAATGACTATAATTATCATGAAACGAAGTTTCGTTCTCTAATTCTGAGGTCCAAGTGATTATTTTATGCAAATACGTTTTACCCATAAATTTCCATAAAATCAAATTTGACGTTACCCACGTATCAACTGTTACCCACGAGTCCAGCCAATATAATTGCCATAACTTAAATTAACATTTAATGACTTTGGACACTGAATTTAGTTTGACAAGCACTAAAAATTGTAAATCGTAAAAATACGTTCACCGCTTTAAAAAGAATCTCTGACGGTTTAAACTTTTGTTACCCACGAATCCCGAATAGATGCTAACCTTGAAAAACAAGGTGATTGTTTATTTTAAGTTTAAATCAGCACATATTCAAGCCATGGGTATGCTATAATTTTTACAGTACTTACAGTTTAAGCCCCTAAGAAACGCAAACCCCAAACGGTACTACAGTACTTATAGCTTTACCCACAATTGGCGTTACCCACGAATCCAAGGATTTACTCAGTAAATTATATGTTTCTTATGCATCTTAACATTTTGAAAACATGTGAAATAGGTTCCAAAACAGTCCTGTTTAATAGCGTCCTCTTGAAGGTATACTGAAGCTGTATAATGAGGTTTTGATTGATTATCCTAAATTACCATTTTTGGGTAAATGCAATTGGTTAGAGAAACGGAATCATTGAAACACAATGGAGGAATAACCGCATGATGGTTTCCAACCTTCTGTAATATTTTTTATTTTCCGCTTACCAATACATACCTTCAAATATGTGTTACCCACGAACATTTTGGTTACCCACGAATCCCTACTTAAATTATAGTTAACAATGTATTGATAGTGTTTTAGTTCATAGGAACTGTCAAACACGAGTTAATAGAATATTGCTGCATGAAAATATGGAATGATTTTACTAAAATAATAATATAAAACTGTTTGCTCTGTCTATTTGAATTTGGCAACTTCATTATTCTCAAAATTTTTATACCCAAAATGCCATAATGATCCATTCTAAATATTCCATGTAGTTTGTATTTTGATTAAAATTCATTTTAGTGCCATTGCAGCCTGAATTATTGACATGCGGAAAAGTATTTTTTATTTTTATTAAAAAAGAAATACTAGGAAATGATACTATTTTCCAGACGCTGTTGCCCACGAATCCATCCGAGATCCTCATCCTGCGACGAGATACAAAATCTAACTTTATATTTATATGAAGCATTTATTCTAATCTTTCGAAATAATACAGTAATGTTAAATGACAGCCACTTTGGAAAGAGTTCAAAGAATTGACATAATCTTAACTGTACATCTGGTTCTTTCTTAAAATTTGTAATAACCAAAATATTTCTTTGTAGATATATGTAATAAAATTCTATTTTACGTTCAAAGTCTTCACCAATTTCTAGTGTATATGAGTCACACATAAAATATTGAAAGATATTAAAGAAAGTGAAAATTTATGGCGTACAACAGGTGAAAAAGGCTTGCATTCGCGGGTAACATGCATATGCGCATTTAACACTTTATTTGGTCTAGCAAGAAAAGTTATTTTTCAATCCGATGGCACTTCCACCTGATGATTCACTAGATATGATCGTCTCATTTGATAAGTCTAGAATTGAAAAGGAAAACATTTTCAAAATGGCCAACAGAGAGAATTTTGTCCCGCTTTGGCTGGAATTGACCATATATGTGCCAACTTTCTGACATACTTTTAAAAAGTTTGCAGGATTGTGTGGAAAGCTCTAAAATAAATTAAGCTTAAATACATTGGGGGAAAGTTTAACCAATCAGCACCAAAATGAACATTAAAGATGTTTCATTTAAAAAAAACCCATAAGGGCTGAGTGAAAGAGAGCAGGTTTTCAACTTACATGGCAGTGATGACTTATAATAATTTAATCATACTTTTTATTTCCTTATTGAAAGTCTCAAAAAGCTATAGGGCCAAATGCAAATACTGGGCCTATTCATCCACTCAGGTTAAAAAACAATGGGAAACATAGCAGTGGCGTAGCCAAGAGGGTAGTATTTTTAGGCCTTTTTTCATTTTTAGCCTATTTTTGACCATTTTCTTCAAAGTTTTTCCCCCTTAAAAGTTGTCTTGTCCCCCTCTTTGCCCACAAACTGAAAAAGTGCTGGCTACGCCACTGAAATATAGAGTCATCCCAAATAGATCACATCATCAAGGTCTCGAGAGCTAAAGCGTGCAGCCACGTTCCTATTCAATACTCCCCACCCCCAGGGTCTGCCACATCAAGAGACTTTATAGGAAGCATAAGGATCTCCCACATCGCACCTTCAACATTTTCTCAATTACAAGGAGTTTCTAGGGAGGCCACTTACACTCTCTCAACAGATTGTATCAAGATGTGTAATACTGAGAATATTTGCTTCAATTTGAGGGACTAAAAGGTGTTGCCATATTAGATGCAATAATCTTAAAAGGGCATTTCGTGATCCACAGCCTTATCCCCCCACTTTTCTCAAAAAAAGTTGAGATTTTGTACCACTGGATACCTCTGGCTACATAATGTTTATGTACCAAATATTTCTTGTAGATTAATTCGTTTAGCAAAAATATCGCCAAATTTGAATTTCGTTCTGGTGCACCAGAACAAAATTACAACAGTGGCCTATGAAGCAGTGTAATACACATAATCATGCATAACTCATAAGCATAAAATCGGAATCAACTGAAATTTTGGGAATAAGCTATTTAGTGGATATCTACTGAAAAATATCATAAAAAAGACGATGCTAGGATCACGAAATCCTCCTTTAAGTTTAGAAGCATTTTGAGCTTTAATTTCATGATTTAAATTATTAATATCTTCTTTGTATTATTCCTTTTCAAATACCTTGTGTTCAAATTTAACTTGAAGTTGATTCCATTTTACAATTTTAAATATAAGGACAGATACCCGAATCACACAAGGGATGATGATATTAGGGGCATACTTGGGCCACTGGGCCAGAAGGGAAGGCCTGATTTCCAAACCATGACCCCAAAATGATTTTACTGGGTGTGGAATTTTAAATGCTAAAAATAGGTCAAAATGAAGTAACCTGGCCAAAGGCAGATGCTCTTTACAACTCTCAGTCACTAAAATTTTAGTGAGCCAAGGGGGGACATTTGCTTCCCCCTCTCTGGAAGATATCCTCTGGCCTAAAAAGTAAAATATAATTTAGAGGCCTGCATCCCAGATAGATCGTGTCATAAAGCTCTATAGAGCTATTTTATAGTGTGTAGTCACATTTCTATTCCATTTCTACGCCACTGCTGCTAAACATGCTAAACCAGAGTTCAGGGCGTAGACCACCAAATAACTTCTCCATTGAAAAGCACGCAAAAATCAACTTTTTTAAGCGGCGTTTTCTACATGGCGTGACAATATTTTTCTATTTTTCACGTCATCCCTGTATTAATTAAGGACTTAAAAAAGGACTTAAATTTCATAAAGTTTTTAATTAAAAAATGTTGAAAAGTGACGCCGCTATTTGAACGCCAAAACTAGCATTAAAACATGTTCCGTTAGCAGTAATTCGGACAGTGCCTACTTTTCTTGTGAAATCGATTTGTATAATTTCATATCTATTTTATTCATTAATAGTAGTATCTTTCATTTAAATCAGAACATGCCAACCTCAGGAAGAACATGGTCCCTAAGGACACCACATTGTCTCAGTAGCCATATACTTTTAACCGGAACTAATCACCATTGCACCTTTCGGGCAGTGATTTGGTGTAATGCGCCCTTCACTATGATCCAACCCCATTATGGTCAACATACATGTGAGGTCATACTTACTTGCGAGTTGTTACTTGCGAGTCTTGTTCACACCTTGGCCTTACTTTTTCGGGAAGTAACGCCTTACATAATTATATGTAAGATATCTTGCATGTAAAATCGTTGCATTGCATGTAAGCTAGCAAGTAGCTACTTGCTACTTCACAGACATTACTGTTAAGTTTACTTTCAAAGTTGTTACTATCAGCTTTACTGACGATCTTGTCTGAACAAGCCTTTTATAAATCAATTCCATCCACAAAATACTGAAATTGCACAAAGCAGAGTTCTTTTACAAACCAGTGAGGAACACAAGTCCATTCTCTCCCAAACTTCAAACCCCTCCCAGAGGGGACTCACTTTCAACAAGTGCAATTCAAAAATGTTACAAGACTGGCAACTTTGAGGTAAGTGCGCATTCTATTGACACGGCCATTTACACGGCTTCATTTCAGTGTTGTTTCAGACTACTGCTGTTTGTTTTCACTATTTAATCGGCCATTTGGCAGCCACTATAAGTTTCTATCTCGCAATCCGCTATAATCTTTAACAGCCTTTACTTTTATGGTGATTTTTGATTGCATTTGTTTGAAGGTATTGACTATTCAAAAGGTGTCGGTGTATTTGAAATGGCTGCCCTTTACCTCCTTTACTTATCCCCATTGTAACCCTAAACTTTCAGCAGTAGCATACTAGGCAAAATATCCAGGGAGAGCAGGAGGGCAAAATTGCAAAATGGTGTCCCTATCCCGACTCAAAAATTTATCTTTTAAATGGACGTGAATCACATGAAAAACTGTTTTTACAGGCAAATTTTAGTTCAGAGCCCAAAATGAAAAATGACAGCCACAAATTTGTTAATTTTGTTACAGACAATTGGAAATTGATTCAACTAATTCACTTGTAATCACAAATAATATTAATTAGCCAAATAAAACAATGTTTTTGACTACAGTGGCCATCCCCTTCCCGAGAAGACTTGTCCCCCTCCCTGTGGGATGCTGGCCACCCTGATATTTAAGATTTGCATGCCTTTTTTGTACTTTCTAGTCCATTTTTGACAATTTTCATCAAATTTTGTCCCTCCCCAACCCATCTGAAAAGGTCAGTCCTGGCTAAACCACTGTGACTAATTCATATATGTGTATGTCCATATCAAAAGCGATACACTTGTCGGCTGCTACATGTGTCTCATTTCACATAATAGCTAGGAAAAATACCAGACTCATCTCCGCAGTGGAGGTCACTTCAAATCATCCCCAAGTCACATGGTTAAGGAATGTTCTCTGTATTCCTAAACCATGTGATTTTGGATGATTTGAAGTGACCTCCACTTCGGAGATGAGTCTGGTATATATTCCTAGCTATTATGTGAAATGAGACACATGTAGCAGCTGACAAGTGCATCGTTTTGATATGGACGTACACATATTCTAATTCAATGATATTATAGTCAGCAATAAATTATTCAAAGTATGGCATGTAAGTCTTCAAAATTTAGTCGCATTTAGTAATTATGATAATTTTTCACCAGGTTCGCCGTAGCAAATAATAAAGGAGACAAGTAGAAAAAATGATCCCACCTGGGAATCAAACCCAGGACCTTAGGTTTACAAGCCCTGCGCCTTAACCACTGGGCCACGGGAGCTTCATGATTATGCTGGTTGAAATTAGAACGCATAAGCGGTCACTTAAACTAAACTTATCTCCTCCCTGCAAATAGCCCATAGTAGCTAGGCTGTAAATGCGAGAAATAAATTGCCATCCTCCCTGTGAGGAAATATTACATGCAACAGTGGCATGATCAACGGGAATTATATAAATAAACATAATTTTTTACCTGATGATACCTGTCATTTCAAACACTCTACTAGAGGCAGCCATCCAACATATAACAATGGCATATCCATTTACCCTCAACTCATTGCACAAATTCACTTTACTCTCTCTTCCTCCTCCCCATCAATTGTAGCGCTTGTGAAAACAATCTGCTAAAACAAACCCACAAAACATGTATTAGGGAAGGCTTTAAACCCCTGACATGTTAAGGGTATCAAAACTAGTAACAAGCTGAAACATATAAATACTGATACACTTTGTTCTCTAGAGCTCCTACTTTTAGGATATCTGTTGAAATGCTGTGTACTTTTGAGAAAAACAAATCTATTTGACGCATAGAGATGGGGGTGGGGATAGATCTTTGTAAAAACAAAAGTGAGCTGGATGTGACTCGTGATCAACATTCATTTTATCTTCTACAAGTTTAGAATAGGTGGAAGATCGTATGCATGTGCGTCAGAAATCCCAACTTACGAGGTCTTGTTGTCATTACAGCGACGTTATGCAAGTTAGAAAAGTTCTAAGAATGTGGTCATGACCGTAACCATCAGTGAATGTCATTAAAATGTTTTGACCAAAACCAAAATGAAAAACATTTCAAAACATTGTAAAAACATTTTTTGCGTTTGATGGGTAGTCATTTTCTCTACCCAACTGCTAACCATGCAACTTATAGTGTATATAAACTTGGATCTGTCATCTAGTTGATTTTTAGAATTTCAAAATTACCTCATGCCTTTTTGGCATAAACAGGTTGACTGGAAGTTCAATTAAGTCTAGATCATGGTATTGTTCACATCTTTACCACATTTAAATAAAAAAAACAACAATAGGGCTGACTCATTCTGAAACAACATTATCGCAGAACCATGAGAACGAAAAACCCAAACAAATCTGAAAAAGAAGAAAACACAAATTCATCTCATGTGATCCTAACCAAGTTAGTATTGTTCAAACCACTATATACAATACTCTAAACCAAAGAGCAGGCCCTAAACAACAAAGTCAGGTGCAATTCAACAGGCATTAAAAGATTATGGTTTCAAGAAGAGAACAGTTCTTCATGAAAAACACCACTGTATTTGTCCTTGTCTGAATCAAAACCACAGATTTTGGAACTACATGCAGGTTTCTAACTCTGTTTCTACCTATCATCCCAGACTGGGTGTAGATTGCGGTTGTATATGCACCAATACGCAAATAAAACTTTGTGGGTAGGTGTGGTTAAATATGCAAATGAGAAAAAACTTTTTTGATTGATGCCTGGTGATTGTCTGTCCCTAGGTGGCAGCAGAACAATCTAGCATGCCAGTCAGTAATATATTTTCATTTTTCACAAGCATGAATTACGCAGTGTGTGTTATCTTCATAGAGCTGTACATGTATACAGCTCTATGGTTATCTTATGCAGCAACACAGACACCAAACAAAACTGAGGAGGCATAAAACACTGCAAAACTGCCATTTTGTTAAAGGCCTATTCAGTGATCCAAGCAGAAGTGTAAACAAATTAAATTTGGTAAAATAAGTCATCAAAATTGTCATTAGGTAATGACAAAGTTAAAGCCCCATTCAAATAGGCCTACATGTACTTTAATAGAGAAATTACGGATTCATGTAAAATGTCTCCCGGGAATGTCTTATGACACTAACAGTAACAGAAGAGCCAAAATCTGAATTTTGGTGATTTTGTACAATTCTGCGGATGAGCAAATCACTGAATAGGCTTTCCATCTGCAAATAAATGGTGGAATTGTTGGTCCTATATGAAACTACTAACACACAAAAATATAACATTACTTTCCCATTTTTATTGAGCAATGTTAATGTTTTTAAATAAAATAAATAAAAATAAAAAATAAAATTTTTGTTGTTAGGTTGTTTTTAATGAGATAGCTATTACTGAAGAAGTGAAGAGACAAAAAAGAGAAAAGTTGTTCAGATTTTAGTGCAATGAAAGACCTCTCATCTCAAAATTCAAAATGATGAAGATGTTACTTCAAGAAACAGTTTTCCCATGCCTATAAGTCTAGAAATCACTTCACAAAGTCTTACAAATGTCTCTGAATGTGTGAAAAGCAGCGATTTTCACTGCTTCAAAACTACTATTACTACTTGATTAAAACAAATTAAGTCTGATAAATCAAAGAAATGTCTATATCCACTTGTAGCATGGCACCCCTGGTCTACCCATTGAAGTACCCATGCACTTTAGCACCCAACCATTACATGTTGCCATATATTATGCACCAAGGCACACATGCTTGCTGGTCCCAAAACATCAAGAAAGCACCAATACAAAGCAATTTGGGTGACTGTCAACACTGATAGATGAGCCTTGGCAACACCTGTCTGCACCAACATATAGCAATATTAAATGCATCACTGGGAACACTCAATGAAATTACAGAATTATTCCATTTAAATCAATTCCATTTCGCGTCCAGATATTTAAAGAGTTTCTTTTATTCTGGTCTGACACACAGGACTACACAGACATTTGTTACGATTTCGGTTTTGAAAAGTAACTTGAATTCTGATGTTTATAGAGCTTGACTGAAGAATAGGTACTCCAACTCCAGACAAAACATTTGTCACTTCAGGTAAAATTGCAGACTTTTACAGGTAAAGGTGGTTTTTGTTGGAGGATAGAACCATAATTCCACAACTTTTTTGGAAAGGAATAAATCTTGAATTCAAATATATATTGGGGTCTGTATTCTTTTGGACAGTAAGACTTTTCACAAAATTTGGTGCAGGTGGTTTTAAGGATAGCCAAATGGTTGGTTTTTTTTCTTCTACAGGGTGTCCCAATAAAAAGAGTAGCCAAACCTCATAGTACAGTAGTTGATTTAAAACAACAGTCCAAACCTCATCCGTGGACAGAGTGAAAAACGGGTACATTTCTTAAATAGGGCATATCTTCAAAAATTGTGAGCCGATTGAAATAATTGTTTCGGTTTATTAAAGCTAACGATTAAAGGTTTCTTTACATACCAAAATATATTTGATCAACTTTTCAGAAATAGGAGAAAAAGGCGGGCACAATGAGGGTTCTGTTTTTATTGGGACACCCTGTAATAAACAATTCGGTATGATTTCCTTTTCTGGAGGATCCCTAGAGATTTTACCCATCATGCACTTCATGTTTTTCCACTTCTGGAGGTTTTACCCAGAATTCAATGGGAGAATTACAATGACTTGATTTTTAGGGAATGCACATGAAGATTTATTTTTCCAGCAACAGAAAGTTATTTTTTGCACTTGTGGATCAACAAAGTTTCGACTCGTATATATTTCTTCCTTAAAATCGCTATAGCTTCCAAGATGGAAAGCACAGCTCAAACTCACCATAGATTTGTTGTACGGCTAGCAGCTTGAACATATGACAAATTATCCCGACAATAGGGATGTTTACAAACAAATGCGTATGAGACCAGGCCGTATTGACACGGAAGTAGGCTTACACAAATTAGCCAACTTTCTGTCTCTGGAAAAAAATAACCTTTCATGTCGTTTTCCTAAAAATCAAGTTCAAACCATTTTCACATGTAATGCATCATAATGTAGATAAATCCCCAGAAATAGGGATCCACCTGTACGTAAAGGAAACATATGGAACTGAAAAAAGTTCCAAATTTCCCAAATTGGCACATCACACCATCACACACACTAATCATGCTAATCTTCAAGTTTCATTTTCAAGTTTTGAGTTTCGTTTTCGAGTTTCGATTTCATTTTCAAGTTTCGTTTTCAAGTTTTGTTTTTGAGTTTCGAGTTTCATGTTTGAGGTTCCAGTTTCATTTTCGAGTTTACTCGAAACTCAGAAATGAAACTTGAAACTCGAAAACGAAACTCACAAATGAAACTCGAATATTAGTAACACTCCATCACACCAATCAGAATGTAACCTGTTATCCCACATTTTTCCACCTGTTGCAGTTTGCATTATTAAATACACTTGTTTAGTTAACATTTTAACAATTATGATTCACAACTGGAATTAAAAGTATTTTACAGCTCATAAAATGATGTCAAATAATATAATAAATAATTCATCAAATCTCTATGGAAAGCTTACCAGGAACAAAATGAACCTTTCACCCATCTAAAGTATTCAAGCAAACTTTCATTTCAAGTGTACAGGCTGTATCAAAATGATTGCTCCTAACACATGAGTCATTTCAAACAAATATTAAAAATCTATATAATAATACGCTATTCTCTGTCTGTAGATCTGTCTGTGACTGCTAATGTGAGGCCGTCGTAGGTCGTACGGGGCCCAAACTCAGTGGGTGGGTGTAGTTCTGCCCTGGCAAGAAGAAGTTTATGTTTGTTAAGTCATCTGACCCTGGGGCCCCCTCCCAGGGGTCATCTGAGGTCAAATTACTAAAAACTGTCGTATGGGCATGAAACTTGGTAGGTACAGTCAACATTTAGAGCCAAAATTTTGGAAGGTTATTTTGGGGTCATCCAAGGTCACCCAGGGGTTATCTGAGGTAAAATGACTAAAAACTGTTGTATGGGCATGAAACTTGGTGGGTACAGACAACATTTAGAGCAAAAATTTAGGAAGGTCATTTTGGGATCATCCAAGGTCACCCACAGGTCATCTGAGGTCAAATTAGTAAAAATTGTCATATGGGCATGGAACTTGGTGGGTACAGTCAACATTTAGAGCCAAAATTTTGGAAGGTCATTTTGGGGTCACCAGAGGTCATCTAAGATCAAATTAGTAAAAACTGTCATATGGGCATGAAACTTGGTGGGTACAGTCACCATCAGCCAGGTAATCGCGCCCAGCCGAGATCCGCCAAATATTGATGCTTCCACTGTACCAAGCAAAACGGTAATTTCTGTACTTTGCAGTCATAACTTTGTCTTCATTTGTTCAAATAATACCGAAAAGATTCACCTAATGTTGCACTTGGAGCGACTTGGGCTCCTTTGCCTTGTGGTAAATTTCATGTTCAAATAAAGAGCTCCCTCCTCTGAAATCCCAACAAAAATTTTAATTTTTGTTGGGATTAAAAGGTTCCGTGCCATTATTTGCTGGTGGGAATTTATGGGAGGGCACTTTTGGGTTGTGCCTTAAATTCCACTTATGTCAAGTGAGCCCATAGCGCCACTAGGCAAATCTTTATGATATAATATACTTGGGCTGTAATTTAAAACAATTACTTATTATTGATTTAAAAAACTGCTTTCACACTTTTTTCTGTAAAATAAAAAGACTTGTAAAATCACATCATAGGATACCTCACCAAACCAGTTATGTGATAAAATTCTAAAAACTTAAGGCAGCCTTCCTAAAAACATGCTCAATCTATTCACTGAATACACTATTCTCATAAGCTAAATTTCCTTGGTAATTTAAATATTTTCAATAAATTACCAACAGATTTCAGGAACATGATTAAAAATCACACAATTTTTTTTTAAATCAGAAAAACAGTAATTTTGAATTTTTGATATAGCCTGTATTAAGTCACAAAAGTGAAAATGTGTCGAATTTCCTAAAAAACAAAAAAGAATTTCAAATGCTGGCTCTTGTCCATCATTGTTCTACAGTGACTACAAGTCCTTGATTTTGGAGGGTGTCTTTTGTCCGATTTGTGTGTTCGTGTGAGCAAACTGAATCAAGTGTATGGTCACACAATCCACACAACTTGATAATGTTTACCAAGTTAATAGAAAATCGTGCGGGATAGAAAAGGACTCGTGAGTTAAATAGACACATGGTAACTTTTGCTTGGTTGGAATCAAATCATGTGTGGGATTAGGGAGTAATAATCCCAGATCAAAATTAACATTGGGTGATTATACATAGCTGGAAATAGAATACATTGTTGCAAATAGAAAGCTGCCTTCTTTGAGTGGGTCTTTGAGTTGTATTATGTAGGGGGTCTACTCAAAAAGCCTGGTCAAAAAGCTTCTATTTATAAAGAGAGAAATCATAGTGAGTGGAGCACTGATGGAGTTCAGAGCCTTAAATTGCTATCCAAAGTAGTCACTGGAAATAGAGTTTTTTAATTTGCTCACAGGATTTTACTATTTTAGGGCAAATCTTATATTTTTCTGTTTTTATATCATATTTCCCTTTCTTCTGTTTCCCTGCCTTTTTTTCTAATGCCTTTGAGGCAAATCAGTCCAATAAATTGCATTTCAAGAAAATTGAGTGTCCCCTTTTCCTCAAATTTCTACATTAGATTTTGCATTTCCCCTTTGTTCCCCATATCCCTTTTCCTAATGGAAAAATTTCCTGGAAAAATTGTGTTCCTTCCATTACTGAAAAAGTAAAACCAGGTAAAAATGTACAAGGTCCAAATTACAAAGAAAAATTTCCAAAGTGACCACTTTTTCATGTTAAACTATTCAAAATAGCTCAAAAATGTCCATTTTGATGGGGATGCAGTCCACTTTTTGCATGAAAGCAATATTTTTAGGTGGAGGGCAAGGGTGAAAATAAGAGAGCATGAACCAGGGGCCACTTTGGCAAAAAAAAAAGATTTGGAGTGAACCAGGGACCTCTTTGGATGAACCAGGGGCCTCTAAAGGAGCAAAGGTCCACATTTTGGAAATTTTGCCCCCCCCCCCCAAAATAATCTTACATGAGCCTGGTCACAGGGAATAAACACAGGCTCATGGCAGCTATACGGTATGGTGGTATACCTGCTATTGTTTCTGATTCTCCAACAATGCCAAGCTTTGTTAGCGAGCTTTGTATACTTAATGCATTACTTTGTTGCCAATACATACTTAACCATTCTAAGTCAACAGCAAAGTGTGGGAATATCAAACTGACAGTTTGCAAAAAATGTTTTGATAGCGTGAGGAATTTTTGATGGCAAATTTGGTTAAAGAATATTGTTATTATGAGTAATGAAGATTTAATTTGTTTAATGTCATGATTAGGGAGAGTGGACATTCTTAATGCATTGTCTCCTTTTATATGCGGAGGGTGGGGAGAAATGCCTTTGATAATTTGCATGTATATGAGAGCGGCCAGATTGTCCGAAAACCCATATCACATTAATTAATACTCATGCTTTCCATATGACTTTAAAAAACCTAAGGGTGTAATCCATAGTGCAGTCTGCCCCTGCCCCATTCTGGTCAAAATCTTAGGGTGCTATAATTTTTTTTTGGAAAGGGTCCAAAAAATACAGGGGGTCATAAATGTTTGGAAAGAAAAATAGGGGGGTCATAAAATTTGTGATGACCAAAATGTAGGGAGTCACAATATGACCACAGAGAGTGTGTTTATTTTATTCAAAAAGACTGATTTCAATACAATTTTAGCCTGTTTAAGGGGTATTAAAGCTGTATCGGTAGTGGGAGGGTCATAAACTTTTTGTTGCCAAAATAGGGGGGGGGGTCGCTGAATTTTTGTAAATTTGGGAAGCCCCCCTTCTGACGAAATGATAGCCCCATTAGGTAACAAAAAACACACACACCTTTGTGTTTGAGCCCGAACAACCCAGATTTTGTGTCTTGGGTGAAAAAATTAATGCAGGGGGGGGGGGAGCTGTATGAAATTATAAACAGCATGTGTAGGCTTAAGGGATCTAAAATGAGCGTTTATTGCGTTTCGACAGTATTTTTTGTGAGACATGAGAGCACCTCAGACCTATCGATTGCATTCTGAATACTGAAGCATGTCTTTCTGATATCAAATAATTTTCATTTTTGAAAATCACAATATAATACAAATTTTATGACAAATTATAAAAATTTGATATTTTTCAAATTTTTGATATATAACAGTCCTCGAAGTTAATTATATAAATCTAATGACATATTCTTAAAGTGTATGTAGCAGGAAGGAAAAAGCCGACGGTCAATTGAAAATTTTGACCTTTCATATTGAAGATATGGATTTTTTTCCCAAAAGACCAAATTTTTTTTGGTGTTTTGGGAAAAAATCCATATCTTCAATACGAAAGGTCAAAATTTTCAATTGATCGTCAAACTTTTCATCCCACCTACATACACTTTAAGTATAAATCATCAGATTTATAAAGTTTACGTCAAGTACTGTTAAATATCAAAAATATCAATTTTAATGATTTGCCATAAAATGTGTATTAAATTGCAATTTCAAAAATCAAAATTATTTGATATCAGAATGACATTCTTCGTATTCAGAATGCAATTTGATATGTCTGATGTGCTCTAATGTCCCACAATAAATACTGTCCAAACGCTCATACCCCAGCCCTTAAGTTGATTGATTCTCATTGAATTCAGAGAATCTTCAAATATGTTTACAAATTTTCAGATTTTTCAGATTTTAACTCTCCTCATGAGAGATGTGCAACATTAGAGGATGTCTTTTCTTTGTAGTGCCCCCCCCCCCCCCCGACTCTGCCAAACATTTACATTTCCCACCACCCTTCAAATGGTTTCCCTAAGTCCTTACACACACAAAATACCATTCAATGAAAGCAGTTAGGTCTATAGAACCTTTCCTCTGATAAGCGGCCAGATATCAAAGAATATTTCGCTCATTATCGGTCACCATTACAAGGGCTAATTGACCTTGATTTGTTGACGTTACATCACAAAGTACTATGTAAGTGTTGTGAAAGCTGAAAACAAATTTGCATTATAGTAAAATATTAAACTTTCTTTATGGTAGGTAAGGAACAGGAACTTGAAGACAATAACAGTTCACACTTCACTGCCCTATCGCTTGCACAAAGGTAGGTCTGCACCCCCCCCCAAAAAAAATATGTATGTGGCATAGCCTATGCTAAATTCTAAAAATAATGCTTAAATGAAGTACCTTTGATCAAGATGGCATACCCTGCTATTGAAGCTTACGTTAAACGTGAACAATTCTGCAAATGTAACTCTTCAATGCAGTTCTGTGAACTCAAAACAAGTCCAGACAAATAAATCAATGCTATAGCAAATTTTAATTGACTGAATGCCCAGAAAGTGCAGTCTTGTTTATATTTTTAGGATCAAATTTTGGACAGGCAAACCACCAGTGAAAACAAAAAGTACTTGTCAAATCCTACCTCTAGAGGCTAAAATTGGCTGACATATAGGCGGATTTTTGTATAAGTCTTACATATTCGCTGGGGGTATCCTCCTCCTCCTGGATCAGCAACAGAAAACCAATAGTATGCATCAAATGAATCATAAGGAAAAACAAAAAGAGGCTTGCACATTTAACCATCAGTGGTGTAGCCAGCACTTTTTCAGAGGGTGTGCAAAGGGGAAACAAATTTCAAGGGGGGCCAAACATTGACCAAAATGGTCAAAAATGGGCTGAAATGTACAAAAAAGGCCTAAAAATCTTAAATATGTGGGCGGCCACCATCCCACAGGAGGGCAAGGGGGGGGGGAAGCTTTTAACAGGAGGAAGCTTCCCCTAGTGCCCCCTCCCCTTGGCTACGCCACTGTTAACCATATATATGTATATATCTTTTGGCAAAATACATAATGTTATGTTCAAAATACAAAAACTTGATGGACAGCTTCAATATCAGAATTAGGGCAAAACGTGACCGAAGCACTTCACAGAAGAAAACACTATCTCAAAACTTGTTTACCACTTTATAGATACGCACTTTATGATATGCATATGCACGTCAGATATACCGATGATGAACAGACCAAGGCAACATGGCCCAAACATATCTCGGGCATGACCATATCTTACAGGCTCGTGCCAGCATCCTCAGGGCCAATGGTCAACACGCGACCACTGTCCACAACTCAGCTTCCATGCTAATATTTGGGCAGTGATAAGGGCCTTTTATAGACATCTTTCTATCAAATGTTGCTATGGAGACTGATTCCATTTGTAAAACTTTTCTGAAGTGAGATGTCACAGATTTTGGAGGAGTCAAGGATAATGAAAACTTTCTGATATTTGTTTGTAAGTCCTGGTAATTGCAAAGTGGGATATGATTACAACTTTTCTTGTCACAAAACTTGTTCATATTAATTTTAGCATGGAACTTGGAAAGCAACATGCATGAATCGTACCTCCAAATATGTGTACATCCATATCAAAAGGATGCACTTGTCGGCTGCTACATGTGTCTCATTTCACATTATAATTGGTAATAAATTACCAGACTCATTTCAAGTGGGGGTCACTTTATATCATCCCAAGTCACATGGCTTATTATTAATACAGATAACATTCCAATACCTTGTCACTTGGGGATGATTTGAAGTGACCTCCACTTGAGATGAGTCTGGTATTTACTCCTAGCTATTATGTGAAATGAGGCACATGTAGCAGCCGACAAGTGCATCGTTTTGATATGGATGTACACATATGTGCATGATGCTATACATAATACAATGTTCAAGTGGTATACAAAGTTGTAATACATCAAAGATTTGCATTTAAATGTCTATTCAGTGATTTGTAAAATCATTTGTTCATTCGGAAAATCATCAAAATTCAGTTTTTTGCACATTTGTTATAGTAGCATCAGATGTGCTAACATAGTCTATACTAGTGGTTAAGCAGCTTTAAGCTGAAATCATGTATAGACAAAAATTTGACATGATGGCATAAATTTGTCATTATCTCTATACTTTAATACACAACAAGTGTGTCCTGTGCAATTTATAGTAGAGAAACTAGCTACAAGCATTTGAATGGGGCTTCCTTCAACTTTGTCAATAATACTTAGAGATAATTTTAACGACTTATTCTTCACTTTTAAGCAATTTGTATACGATTTTCATTTTTTTACACTCGCTGGGATCACTGAATGGGCCTTACAATTCTGCTGCACTTTGCATTTAATTTTAATTATTGTGGATCGCAGTGTTTTTGTCAGTGCAAATGAAACCTCTTCTCCAAAAAACAAGCAAGCAAATAAGGCCACCTTAATTAAATCCCGAGTCTCAAAGCTGCCAAGCACATTAGTAAAACCATTCGTGTTATCCTCTTTGAAAGTCAAGAAATTCATTTTTTTTAACATGTTTAACAAACAGGCAAAAATAAAACTCAAAATTCCTATTTGATTTCAAAAGTTTTTCAAGTTTTCAACACAGAGAAGAATTATTTTGTAGCAGTGACTTAATTTATTTACTATTCCAACATTTGCAATATACATATATTTGGATAATTTAGTTTGTGTGTATTCAAATGTAATGGCCTTACAATGTATTCACAGCATTTTAAATATAAAATCTATTAAAATCACGGTTTCATTAGTCAAAGGTCAAAATATAACATTTATTAAAATCCCTCTATAACCATTTCAAAGGTATGTAACATTTAAATTTAATAAATTATATAAATGAATTCAACTACTTTTGAGGTCAGTTTTCAAAAAAGTATTGCAATAATAAAGTAAATTGTGAGTTTGCTCTAAGCACAACAAAAAGCTTCCACTATGAAGAAAGCAAAATCTAATCAGTGGTGGATATTAAGAGTCATAAATGTAGAAAAATAACCCATAAAAGAAACTACAAAAAACATTAACGAGTCATTGCTAATCTGGCCTAAGAATACAACCATTTTATGAGCTTTGAGTAAAGAAACAACTGATTTTCAATTCCAAGTCAAAACCAACACACCTGACTTACAGATTCATCAAAATATCATAAAAACATCCAAATATTTATCAACCAGACAATACACCTACTGCCGCATGTATTTGAAATAAGTAACTTATTGTTAGCTTATTTTATGATGCAAACTCAACTCAGGTAGGTTTATGAGGTAAATTGGTAGGTTTTCAAGAGTTTTATGATATTTGACACATCGGTACTAACTGAATCTAGATTTGGGTTTGGTTGACATAATGATAACATTATACTGTACTTGTGAGTCATAAAACACAGGATCAGTGGTGTAGCTACTTTTTTTAGATGGGGGGCGCACAATTTGAAATGTGCCGCTGACCTAAAGATTTAGACACTTTTTGAATGGGTGTCCTCCATATTGTTACAGCTATCTCGCTGACCTGCCCCATAAATACTGTACTGATGCCTGACACCAGTATAGTCCCACTTTTTCAAAAAATTGTAAAAAAAACCAAAAAAACATATTTTTAAAGTTATTTCTTTTTCTGTTTTTTTCACATTTCGCATTTGTTTTCAAACCACTCATGATTTTTTTAAATTTTTTTGGCCTTAGTAACATGGAAATCAATTTCCAATGTGAATCAACAGCTTCTGATTTTGCCAAATATTCTTGATGTATAATACCAATAAAGCACATTAACTATTGCTGAATTTGATATTTTGTGCCAGTAACTTAATTATTTTGTTACCAAGTAAATAAATCTTACTCTAAAAAACCTATTTTTAGTTCAATAAAAAAAGAAACACTGTATCTGTTCTAGAAAGTAATTAAGGCAGGAATCTTGTTAGAACAGAAAAGGGGTCTGTCATTGGCAAAAGCATATCATATTGAATGTAAAAATTAAGAGCACTATTTGACCCAAAAAGAGATCTAGTACTAGTCTGAGACGAATATACCTGAAAAATTTAGGTGCAAACATGCTAGCAGATACGATTGATGTGGTACTTAAAATTTGAAGTGTTTTGATGAGGACTCCGATTTACCATGGATCAACACACAGGATCTACTGATCAAAATGACATCACTGAACCTCATCAAACCATATTTTGAGGTCAAAATGATTAAGCAAATGATGAAGATGACCTGAAAGTCTGAAAATTATCCAGATTTTAGTATAATTAGCAAATTATTGTCCAGATATAAGATTTGCCTACAGGGGATATTATTTTAGAGACATTTACCAGAGACTACCAGAGAAAGAAGATAAAAGAACTGGTTGGCCTGTTAGATATGCAATCAGATGCACAAGATGTTTTTTTTTGTTGTTGTTAGAGTTGCAAACTAAGCAATTTTGATACCTCAAAATTGGTTCGGGTAGGTGCCACTGAGAGGACCCATAGCTGGGCCTATAAGCTGAAAAGTCAAATTTGCAGCCAAATGTAGTACAAATTGGCAGAGTTTCACTACTTTTCCCTGAAATTTTGGCAAATTTCAAGAACATTTGATGCAGTGAGGCAACAAAATTATAGGCTAGTCCTAAAAATTGTTGAACAAATTACCCATCCCTATACCAAATTTGGTGAAAATTGCCTAAAATAGGTTAAAAAGTACAAAAAATGCATAAAATAAAAGTCTTAAATATCAGGATGGTCAGTATCCCACAAGAGGGTAAAACTTCTAATAGGAGGGAGACGGCAAATGCCCTCCCCCTCTTTCCTCCCCTTGGCTATGTCACTGTGGCTTCCTGGGTGTGGCTTTGCAACTTTTTCTTTGCCTCAATTTTCCTCTCAGCCCAATTCTTTAAAACCCTGCAAAATATGTTTTTGCTTCACAGCAGAACTTGCAACATGAACCTAGAAATTTAAATTTACTCTTCACCATCATGTTAACCCAATTCTCCTCAAAAAATCAAACCAAATGAAATTTTACACCTCTCTAAATGAGCCATATGAGAGTCATCCATCCATCCCCACTTGTGACTTTTTAATGATAATTTACACACCAACAAACCCAATTTTGAGTTCATGAACTAAAACAAAAAGTCAAAACTGACATAACAGTCAAGTAATGTGGATATTGTCTGTCCCTGTGTTGAACTCCATGTATCAACTCTGGCTTTGCCCCTTCTTTGTAAGGGATTTATACCAGGCTTGTGATGTTTTTAGATTTTGCCGCATTATTATCCACTACGGGGATATTCAAATGGAAAATTTGGTAACAAGGACCTGCCTCTTTCTTTATTTTCAGTGGCGTGAATTTCTTTTTGACATTGGGGGAATGGGGTTGGAAAAAATTTCTTGAAGTATAATAAATCCAGTACCTTTTTGTGACAGAATAAGTTTATGGTACAAATGGAAAAATTGTGCCATTTTGAAGCTAAACTGTGAAATATGCATGGTGCAAAAATGGAATAAATTTGCATGAAGCACACAAAAATGTGCACTTTTGGGGTTAAAATGGCCAAATATGAGGTTAATTTGTTCAGAAACCCACACACAGGCGTCAACATTGAGGGGATGATTGTATGGACCACCCCCCCCGGCTAAATATTGGGGGATTTACCCCCTGCCGGATCTTCTTTGGTGCTTCTTTGGTGCTGAGATATTAGACATTGTGTGGCTGTGACTCTGGAGCATGGGACAAAGTGAATTTCTAAAGTCAGAAACCCCCATGTCCAGTGACAACACCATAATTGATTTTTTGTGGGGATGCAAGTGAATTTTGGAGAGAGGGTCCAAAAATTTGCCTTTTCTTGCCCAAAAGTGGAACAATATTTTTTTAAATGTCTACCACCCCAACCACACTGCTTACTGATTCACATTTAGTGTAGGCCTATTTGGTATTGCCACTACTTTAAACTGGATTAGTTCTGTGACATGTTGGTGGTTCGTAGGCCTGACTACTACAAGTATAGCAGTCAGGGACCGTTCACAAACACTTGTTAGGGGGGCCTGATGCAAAAAGGGGGACCCTGAAAAGTTTTTACCCTCCTATGGGAGGGGGCCTGAAAAAAATGACCACTATATGCTTTTCTATGGGGTTGACCCATAATTTTCATGTCAAAAAGGGGGGGTCTGAAATTTTTGAGGTCCATAAAGGGGGGCCCAAAATGTGTTTGCATCAGGCCCTCCCCTAACAAGTGTTTGTGAACGGTCCCTCAGTGTCCCAGGTAGTGACACAGATTAATGTGGATCTAAACTTGTAATATGGACACCCCTGTATGCACGTTGAATGTCACTACACCCAAATTCCCCTGTCAACCTACTCACATTATCAAGACCCACTCTTACAAAATTTTTTAACAAATTTATTTTCCCAAATTCATCTCTCCGGAGAATTACAAACACATATATCACATTCCCAAAAATCGGGAGTGCGCTTCATAGTGCACAGCGCTATGTTGAACAAAGGGGAAGTCGTGCGATTTGTTTGTTAAAAGCAATTTCTCAATTGATTTCATTACATTGAAAGGTAAAGATTGAAATAAAACATGTTTTCATTTTTTTAAAGACCGTTTAGTGCCTAAAATCCAAGATGGCCGCCGTGATTGAAGATTTGCCACATTTTACTCATAAATTGCGCTTTAGTAGGATACAGAATGGAAGTCCCATTCTAGGGTTGAGTACAAGAAGTTTTGAAGATGTTTCTTTATAGATTTGAGGACGCTGAATAAAATGAGAAGGGTCTGCACCATCGAAAAGTGTGGGGAACTCTTGGTAGAGGGCGTTTTTCAAAATGGCCGCCAAAATCCCTTAAAATCACCATAACTTGGTCAGAGAAGTACCCAGCAGCACGATTCTGATGTCTATACCCATGTTTTCAGGGTCAAGGAATCCAATAGAGTCATTTACAACTGCCTTTGACCTATCATTCCAAGATGGCTGCCAAAATTTCAAAATGGCCGCCAGTGAAAATTAATTTGGCTATATCTCGGGTGCAGAAAGTCCTAGAAGTATGATGCTGGTGTCTATGCCCATGTTTACATGGTCTAGAAATCCATTGGTATAATCTAAAACAGCACAGGACCTTAAACCCCAAAATTTAAAAATAACCACCACTAAAATGTAGAATTTAGCGTTTATCTTATCTTATCAGTGGTTTATACGGCCCTATCCGGGGTTTACGATCCTTACCTGGGGCTAAGATACCTTAACCTTAGCATAACGTAGTCTAAACCCCAGATAAGGTATCTAAGCCCCAGATAAGGTGCCGTAACCCCAGATTAAGGGACATAGATTCCAGATAAAGCAGTCCAAACCCCAAATAAGGTGCCTTAACCCTAAATAAGGAACATAAACCAAAGATAAGGCATCTAAACCCCACATAAGGTGCCTTAACTCTAGATAAGGATCGTTAACCCCCGATAAGGGTCGTAAACCCCAGATAAGGCACCAAAACCCCAGATAGGGCGCCTTAACCCCAGATAAGAGACGTAAACCCCAGATAAGAGACGTAAACCCCAGATAAGGCAGTTTAAACCCCGGATAAGGCACCTTAACACCAGATAAGGAACGTAAACACCAGATAAGGCATCTAAATCCCACATAAGGCATCTAAATCCCAGATAAGGCGCCTTAACTTCAGACGAGGGACGTAAACCTAGGATAACATAGTCTAAACCCCAGATAAGGCATTTAAACCCCATAAGGCTCCAAATAAGGGATGTAAACCATAAGGGATGTAAAAACCCCCAAAAGGGATGTAAACCATACATAAGGCAGTCTAAATCCCAGATATATTCTTTAGGCATCTAAATCCAGATAAGGCGCCTTAACCCCTGATAAGGGACGTAAACCCCAGATAAGGCAGTCTAAACTCCAGATAAGGCACCTTAACCCCAGATAAGAGATGTAAATATAGGATAATGCAGTCTAAACCCCAAATAAGCTGCCTTAACCACTGATAAGGGATGTTAACTGGGGATAACACAGTCTAGACCCCAGATAAGGCCTCTAAACCCCAGATAAGGGACGTAAGCTCCAGATAAGGCAGTTTAAAAAACCCAAATACGGCACCTTAAACCCTAGATAAGAAACACAAACCCCATATAAGGCAGTCTAAATCCCAGATAAGGCATCTAAACCAAGATAAGGTGCCCTAACCCCAGATAAGGGACCTGAATCTAGGATAATGCAGTCTAAACCCCAGATAATGTGCCCTAACCCCAGATCAGGAACGTGGATCTAGGATAATGCAGTCTAAACCCCAGATAAGGTGCCCTAACCCCCGATAAGGGACGTGAATCTAGGATAACGCAGTCTAAACCCCTAAACCCATTACACTGTTGTCAATGGCAAAATGGTTGATTTCGGGTGAAATTCTCACCTGCTTTAATATAGTTAAATGCCACCAATACCAGGTGAAACTAGATGATTTAATGATCAAAAATGACCACAAACTCAACATAGGTTGAAATGAGACTTTTCTTGTTTAAATGCACTGAACCGCAAACAAAATGGCATTGCGCCCTCGAAGCTGAAAGATGCAATTAATTAGATAGGGCGAATATATGCTAAAAGGTGTCATATAATGAGAAAAATATACCATTTCGAAGCATCAAAACCCAAAATGTACTTTTTTGGCAATATAACTTGGTCAATTACAGTGATTTTAAACAGCCTTTTCAGATGCCACACAAACAAATAGTTCATCATTTCCATGCATCGCCCAGGCCTATTAGTGGTGCATAACCATGCACTAGTGCCATGAGTAGGTACTGTATCTGATATGTCGTCCATCTTGGACCTGACAAGGGGTCTGGCTATGTAAAACATTGTGCTTTTGGTTTAAAGACATAATAACCTGGAAACGTGATCATAAAAACAAACTCATGCATTTATATACATTTAAGCAGTATATAAGCAGCCATATTGGTCCCCATATTGAATAATAATCATAATTCTAGAATATTAAAGTTATCTTTGAGTGCATGACACAATGTTAGTTCCAGTGTTTGAAATTTAGATTTTGAGCATACTTTGAGAGAGGTATATGGCTTTTTTTGCATGTGTCAGTCAGTTTTACAAGATTTTGGTGGCCATCTTGGATTTTACCACTTACCCTGAAATATTAAATCTTTCTTTGAGTGTCTGACACAAGGCTACATAGTTCCAGTGTTTGAAATTTACGTTTTTAGCATATTTTGAGAGCGATATATAGCTTTTTTTGCATGTGTCAGTCAGTTTTATAGGATTTTGGCGGCCATCTTGGATTTTATCTCTTACCCCGAATCTTCTTTGAGTGTCTGACACAAGGCTACATAGGTTAAGTGTTTGAAATTTACATTTTTAGCATATTTTGAGAGCGATATATAGCTTTTTTTGCCTGTGTCAGTCAGTTTTATGGGTTTTTGGCGGCCATCTTGGATTTTACCACTTACCCCGAAATATTAAATCTTTCTTTGAGTGTCTGACACAAGCCTACATAGTTCCAGTGTTTGAAATTTACATTTTTAGCATATTTTGAGAGCGATATATAGCTTTTTTTGCCTGTGTCAGTCAGTTTTATAGGATTTTGGCGGCCATCTTGGATTTTACCACTTACCCCGAAATATTAAATCTTTCTTTGAGTGTCTGACACAAGCCTACATAGTTCCAGTGTTTGAAATTTACATTTTAGCATATTTTGAGAGTGATATATAGCTTTTTTGCATATGTCAGTCAGTTTTATAGGATTTTATGGCCATCTTGGATTTTACCACTTCCCACAAAATAAAAAAATGAAAACATCTTTTTTCCCATTATTTACCCCCACAAGAGACAAAATCAAGTGAAAGTTTGCTTTTAACACCGAAATCACACGACTCGACATAGTGCTGAGCACTATCAATTAAAATCACCCACTTTCTTTTTCTTTTCAGTTTTTTAGTGCACGTTTGGGATTCGGTAGAGAAAAAACAAATCCATGTAAATCTTAGCGGGTATACCCGAACAGATCCTTTAAACCCAGAAATCTGGTAGAAATCACAGTTTGGCACCCAACAAAAATTAATTTGGAAAAGTTAATTGGGGGCTGGATTAGGTCTGGATTGGGGCTGATCCTGGACATATGGCTATCTTGTTTTGTGGATATCTGACTTATATCCAAGTGGATATAGATGGATATATAGTAGCACAATTATATTTCTTTACACATTTTCCCTTAGAGAGACCGGTAGAGGGTATCTTTAGTTTATTTCTATCATGTTGGGGTTCAAAAATGAAATGATATCAATTTGACCTATTTGTGAACTGACAAACCAGCTGATGAGAACAGTCCAAGCTAGATGCTACCAGATGCCTCAATCTATGGAAAAATAAGTTGTGTTCACATTGTCGGATGTACGCCTGGCGGAACTTGGTCAGCGCAAGTTGCTAGAAGTAGTGGTAGGCACTGCCAGGAGTAGTGGGAGTGTGAATGATGGTCAGCGTAAGTTCCGCCAGACGTACGTCCGACGATTTACTCCTGACAAAAGTCAGGATTAGCGAGCTGGGTGTAACCTCTGCCTGGCGTAAGTTGCAATGTGAACGCTGCTACTCCTGACACCCGGTGTAAGTTTGACCTTTTGTTGGTCAGAACTAAGACATTTATAGGGGCCTACATATTGCGTGGTTGAAAAAAGGTCACGGAAACACCGGAACTGGTAGCCGATGTTACTCTCTAAATGTAAAATAGTGAAAAACTCACTCCCGAAAAGAGTGATTCACTTATAAGACCACTCAAAAAGGAGTGAAATGTGTTTTTTAACGCGGCTGTGTACTCTAGACATTGTTTCTTTCATGAAATTGAGCTTTTTTGAAATGCATTTACTTTGTTATGTTTTTTATAAATACAAGGAAAGAAAATCCAGATTTGTTAACTCCAACTGCTCTATTTTATGGATTTTATTTCACTATTTCACTGTTTCCGCAATTTAAAAGGAAAGAAAATCTTTTAGCGTTTTGTTGACGCGCAATTTGTTAACGCACAGATACGCTACGCATACGCAACGCTTATCTGCATGCGCGGCGCATCTTATGGAAGCGCCACGGAAGCACTGATTTCATAAAAACCTAGCGGTCAAATGGCTCCATTTTAGCTGATAAAATGTGAATGTTCTTTCCCCGGATTTAAACATCAAGATATGAATAGATTTCGCCCAAACTTCTCAAGGGGCTGTGGATTTACCCGATGTTCACGTAATGTAAGGTAGAAAAACGAAAACTGCCGCATTCTTCTGTGAGCTTCGATCAAAGTGCAAAATATGACCACTTTAAACTTCAACGGCCTTTATTTCAATGTTCATTTTCTCGGTAAAATGACGATTTAGGTACACGATAACTCAATAAATACAGCATCTATAGGTAAGCAAATATGATCATCGTAAAAAGCATGGTCGACTCAAGAAACGGTTTTCTCATTTTTTTATATTTTGGTCTATTTCCAATTTTAGGCATCATTTTGTGCAAATAGGCGTTTGTGAATTTTAAAAAGTTCATTTTGATGCCTTATATGGTCAATATCTCAAAAAATAAGGCCAATATCAAAAAACTAAAAAAAACATTTTTGGAATGGTGTCTTAAGATTAAGAAAAAAACAAAACAAAACATTTTGGAAAGAGTGTTTTTTTGTTATGATGTACCGAACAAATATTGCCAAAAACTCACTTTTTTGTGATTTTCTTCATAATTGTTATTTTTACACCAAATCTGTATTTATATTAAGATTCATTGATGTATTGCCTTCATAAAAATGTATACTTTTATATGTCTTGCGTGAATAATTACAAAGTTATGGCACTTTTACTACATGCATGTCTGAGAGTACACAGCTGCCTTAACTTTAAAACCACTCAAAAAAGAGTGAAAACCACTCTTTAAGAGTTAATTTTAACTCTTTCAAGTTAAATAAAGGACAACTCTAAAAACGTACTGTCCTTCATTTAACTCCTTGAACGAGTTGAAATTCACTCTTTTAGAGTGGTTTTTCACTCTTTTTTAAGTGGTTTTAAAGTTTAAAAACACATTTCAGTCACTCATTTTTGAGTGGTTTTATAAGTGAATAACTCTCACGGTTGTTTTATGTGATCATTTATTAGTTTTTCAAATAAAACATCATGTACAACCCAATTTTAGTCTTAAACAGCTAAAAGCGGTATCATGCTAATGTATACAGATGCTTTTGAGTCATTTTCAACTTTAATTTCCCTTATTTTCAACATTATTCACTTTTTTAAAGCTTTTTCGGATATAAAATGTATCTATTTATGACAAGATTGGTGGCGCTATTTAGTTTCTGGAAATTACTCTTTCAAGCTTTTAATACAAATAATTCCTATTATTTTTTGATGAAATATGTTTATAAAATTTCTTTGTTGATTTTTACATCTATTCCATCTGTTTTAATGGCAGTATTGATTACCTACCCCTTACAAATTACGAAATATGATTTAGGATAAATAGCGCCACCTATAGTTTGCATTTACTTAATAATGAAGCCAATTCTATATACATCAAACAACCGTGCTCTTTTGGGGAGTGAGTTTTTCACTCTTTTTAGAGAGTACGCCGACCAGAAGTGAATGCTTTTTGGAACTGCGGCGTAGTGCTAGGAGTAGGATAGGAGTGGATACGCGGTAGGAGTAGCGAAAATATTTGTGGAATTTTTTATTAATGTTAGCGTAAGTTTACCCCCCCCCCCCCTTCCAGGCAAAACTGGTAAAAAATTGTGATTGCACTAATCAGAGTATTTCTATAGTGGTGTCACTGGTGTGGAATCAGAAATATTCAACCAAGTTGTCAACTGAAACCAACTCCCAGTACCAGCACCAGAAGGAAGGGGAGGGGTAAAAATTGGCAATTTCACAATTTTCTCCGAAATTGTGATATTTTCCATTATTCATAAGTTTTATTGATGGGGAAGACTGGGGGAAGATGTTCAAATGTCCCCTGTGGTGCCAACAATACCTCCTCCCATCTCATCTATCGGTAGCAATTTTGGGTGCAAAAATCATGACAAGCAATTTTTGTCATGACCAAAAAAAAGAGAGGGAAGTCAATTTGACATGGCAAAATAGGATAAGGATATCCAATGTGCCCAGGCAATGCATATTGTAAACTAAAACCATCTGCAGAAAACAATAAACAGAATAATTTCATACTAGCTGTTTTCTCCTTTGTTTTATCAAAAAGCAAACTTTTGTTCGGACAGGCATCAATCCAGTTAAAGTACCAAGTGGGGCTATGAACATGAGGTAAATAAATTGCCGTTTTCTCAATCATTACTTCATTATTATGTTGAAGTTTGTTCTCACTCATATATGCACCTGTATATCAATATCAAATCAATCAAAACATATTTTTCTAGTAAAATTATCAAGAAAAGCTTCAAAGAAGGGGTTGAAGTTGAACCATTTGGAATCACTTCAATGATTGCACAGTGCCAATAACATCAGCTATATTCAGATGAACATAAACCCCAAACCCATTAGTGAGCAGGCTTGTATGCAGGATTATTTTGGGGGGTACTGATTTTGAAAAAGTGGACTTTGTTTCAAGAGGGGGGCGATTTTGTGAAAAGTGGACTTTCTTCCCAAAATTTGGACCTCAGTGGTGTGAGAGGCCACAGACCAAAAACGAGGAAAATGACTAAAAATGCTGAAAAGCAGAGTAAAATCATGTCAAAAACACCAAATATGGGCTGAAAATAAAAGTAGCCTAAACACATAAATTTTGTCATCCAAAAACGAGGAAATCAGCAGAAAAGAGGAACTCTTACACCCCTGGGACCTTTTTTGACAAAAAAGGTATTAAAAACCTAATTTGTTTACTCGCTACGCTTGCAAATTGTGATAATTTGGGAATTTTTGTATACTTTTGCAAATGGGGAGTGCGGCCACACCCCACATCCCCCCCCTCGTGCACAGGCCTGAAAGTGAGATCAGGCATTACCTTCATCCTAGCATTCATATAGTATCCTTGATGAGCCTCAGTACTATAGACCTACTTTCTGCAGCCCTTGCGGACTTGGTGAGCATGGGAGAAAGACTCTATGCCACCCCTTCGAGCTGGAAAAGCATGTCACAAAGTTTGTGAGGGCCACAGACTGCAGCTAGCCAAATCAGCATATTAGGGCATATCCCAATATAAAAGCACCATCTATCTAGACTATACTTTGCCCTAAATGATGCACACCGGGAAAACCACCACCGCAAAAAAAAAAAAAAAAAAAACAGGGCAGAAATATTTTATTTTGCCCCCCTCCCTCGACCAAGAAAGCTAGAAAGCTGGCTATACCCCTGGGGTGATGAGCCACTCAGGCCAGATGAAACTCCATGGTTTCTGATGCACAGACTGAGTTTCTTTTAAGTTTTACCATAGATTTAACCCCTGAGTTTGGGACTCTCCCGTTTGGATGCAACTGAACACTGATGATTTACACATAGTGTAGAAATGTTCTGCAACACATGGCCAAATTACACATGAGAAAACAACAACATCAGCACCTGTGTGTTTATTTAATATACCTTATTGTAATGATAACGTAGGTGGGCAAATTCTTCATATCCCAATCGCCATATCCCCTGGTCCTCTGATAAGGAATCAAAGAAAAATACACCAGGAATGTTAACCATGTGATGATGAAACATTGCCGACTATTAGTGTGCCGATGTAAACATACCCCAACATACCCCAGTGCAGGTTGTCGGAAAGGTTTTAAATATCGGTTTTGTTGAACAAAGACAATACTGAACTCACTGAACTGTGGCCTGATGTTGAAAATATTCTTTTAACATTTTGTCTACAGAAGAGAATCGTAGTGACTAGTGAAATCTCAACTGATGAAGATGTTAAAGACTGTCAGTTTGACCATCAGATAGAAATGCTCCTGACTCAAAAGTTTTAATGACCAAATTCCTCAGTTTTACCAAATGCCATTTGAGAAGGGCAAAAATATTGGAAGAGGGGGTCAGAACACACCAGAGCACGCAGAAACCAATATAATTTCATGGGGAGTTAGCTTTGACTTGGGGGAGAGGGCAGAGGGCAACCCGATGTGATCTGCTCTCCTCCAATCACATCTTTGGTCATGTTGGTCATGTTGGTGCAGGGCCATAAACAAAATGTGGGGAGGCCAAAAAGATACATTGCCAAAATTGGAATACAGAAAGCTATAGAGAAAAACGTAACAGATTTCTCAAAAAGGGGCGGCCAAGCCCTTCCCTGATGCCCCACATGCTATGACCCTGCTTGGTGTACAAGAAATATAGGCTTACACCTTTCTTATACATGCATGTAACCTTAAATTATTGAGGGCCCTACTTGGACCCCACCAAAATTATTGGGGGTGCCACTCCCCCCCCCCCCCTTCTGGAGACTCTGATACAAGTCTGCCTGCATACTCAAATGGTAAAAGCGGCTATATATGCAGTGAACTGAGTCTTACATCAATATGTTGGTTAAGTGTGCTGTCGGCCAACTTTGTAGTCTCAATTACACCGATGGGAGCATGTAGCTGACACATTCTGATGTCTCTACAGACACTTAAAAGCTGCTTTGTGATATGCACAGTCACATGCAAAAGCAACTTTATCTTTTAAGTGTTGCCTACATCTATGTCATAATGTTCACAGAGAGTTCACAAGTTCCAAGTTCCCCTTAAAACTTTTTAGAATAAATCAAAAAGGTTTTTTTTTTACAAAATTATAAAAAAAAGTTTGGTTTACACATTTTGTTTCACACACCTGGTCCAATTTACAATGTTACACATTGTTGCATACTGTCACAATGGCTCATTAATTTGAAAAGAAAAGATGCAGTTTTGAAAGTTGCACTTTGGTCCATTTTGCAACTTTCAAAACTGCACATTTTCTTTATGTAATGAGCTATTTTGACCGAATACAACAAACAAAGCAACATTCAATAATTCTAAAACTTCCCTTCATAAGCTACAAGTATATTCAAACATTAAATATTTGAGGAAAGAAGACACCAAGTTTTACCAAATTCACTGGCACCTACCTCCGCTCACCCCCAGAAAAGATTGATGATGATGATGATGATGATGATGATGATGATGATGATGATGATGATGATGATGATGATGAGGATGAGGATGATGAGGAGGAGGAGGAGGAGGAGGAGGAGGAGGAGGAGGAGGAGGAGGAGGAGCAGAAGGAGGAGGAGGAGGAGGATGAGGATGAGGAGGGATGAGGAGGAGGAGGAGGAGGAGGAGGAGGAGGAGGAGGAGGAGGAGGAGGAGGAGGTGAAGATAGCCAGTGGTGGTGGTATTACTGGTGTAGTTGCTGCTTGAGAATGAGGATGAAGATGAGGATGAGAATGATGATGAGGAAGAGGAAGGGGAGGAGGAAGAGGAGGAGGAGCATGAGCAGGAAGAAGAGGAAGATGAAGATGAGGAGGAAGAGGAAGATGGAGATGGAAATGAGGATGAAGATGAGGATGAAGATGAAGATGAAGTTGGAGATGAGGATGAGGAAGAAGATGAGGAGGGTGAGGAGGAAGATGAGGAAGATAGAGATGATATGGATGAGGATGAGGAGGTGGAGGAAGATGGAGATGAGGATGAAGATGAGGATGAGGATGAGATGAGAATGAGGAAGAGGATGATGATAATGAGGAGGGTGAGGAGGAGGATGAGGAGGAGGAAGAGGAGGAGGAGAAGAAGAAGAAGATGGCCAGTGGTGTATGATCATGATGATATGTACTGAATAAATGGATATTTTTCAAAGATACACATTAAACCATTTGGGTCAAAGATACTTTCACAGGAATTTACATTCACAAATCTATAGAGTGGAAGGGTCTATGGTGGAAGACCATATTTTTAACAGCTATAGGCACGTTCAGACGGTCGATGATTAGTCGTTGATTAGCTTGTAGTTATAAACTTCGATGATTAGCTTGTAGTTAATGACCGTGTGGACGCAATCGTGGTTTAGTAATCAACGAGTAAACTTCAAGTTACTAACCATAAGAAATCTTACCGTTTAGACCTAAACTACGAGCAGTAGTCGATGATAGTGCCCGTGTGGACAAGCTTATCTTCGAAGTCGTAGTTAAGCGTGACCTCAAATGACCTGATGGTGTCTATACATAGCATGTTTCTTGATCTTCTTGCATTTACCATGTTTTCCTATTGGTAACTGTTCGCCGCGCCGTCAAATAGCATGATTAGGCCTATGAATTCAATTTCCACCAACCATGCCAACGAAATTTATTCAACATCTTGGAAGATCAATGCTTCATTCGATTTTTTTTCCGTGGTATACGGTCCACTTCGGGTTTTTATCAACGAGCAAGGTGTTGGCTTGTTGATAAATATTGCAATTGTCGAAGGTTAGCCGTCATGTGGACGCTTGTTGTTGATTAGGGGATTAAAAGTTATAATCGATGATTAGTAATCATCGATGGTAAGCCACCGTCTGAACACGGCTATTGTTATGAACATTATCTGATGAAACCAAAACTTTATCATCTGGGAAAAATTGTCTTGGATTTCAAACTTAATCCCATATTTTTGCCTTTGAGCCATCTGCAAATTGAAAATGCTATAACTTATCCGAGTCAAAACATCCCAGGGCACTGCAAACATGCTCATCTCAGCCCATCAGGTCGTCATGGTGTCAGATTTGATGGGAAATAAATGTATCTTTTATAAATGAGTAGGAAACGGTTTTCACCATGACCCTCATCTGCATCTGTGGTGGGTGCTTTTTTTCTTTCCCATGAAAATGTTACCCCTCTGGATAAATAAAATCCTTGTTCATGATGCTCATGTATATGAGAACCCTTTATATTTTATAAAATGCACAACATACTTAGATTTATTTCATTTCTGCCTTAGAGCAGTCCGAAAATGGAAAAACCTCAATTTATCCGAGTCAAAACATCCCAGGGCAATAAAAAGATGTTCATCTTAAGAAGTTCATCTATCAGGTCATTATGGTCAGATTTGATGGGAAATAAATGTATCTTTTGCAAATGATTAAGAAACAGTTTTTACCCTGCATCTGCATTTATGCTGTGTACCTGATGTTTGCTTCAAAATATGCCTGCTTGCTTTACAACTTTTTCTTTCCATCAAAAGTTTCTTAAAACTTTTACCCTGGATAAATAAATTTTTGCTCATCCTGCTCATATAATGGTAAGCCTTTTAGATTTTTTTCTCATTTTTGCCTTAGAGCTGTCTGAAAATGGTAAAAACCTCAATTTATGGGAGTCAAAACATCCCAGGGCAATAAAAAGATGTTCATCTTAAGGGATCTAAAATGAGCGTTTATTGCGTTTCGACAGTATTTTTTGTAGGACATGAGAGCACCTCAGACCTATCGAATTGCATTCTGAATCTGAAGCATGTCTTTCTGATATCAAATAATTTTCATTTTTGAAAATCACAATATAATACAAATTTTATGACAAATTATAAAAATTTGATATTTTTCAAATTTTTGATATATAACAGTCCTCGAAGTAAATTATATAAATCTAATGATATATTCTTAAAGTGTATGTAGCAGGGAGGAAAAGCCGACGGTCAATTGAAAATTTTGACCTTTCATATTGAAGATATGGATTTTTTTCCCAAAAGACCTATTTTTTTTGGTGTTTTGGGAAAAAATCCATATCTTCAATACTTAAAGGTCAAAATTTTCAATTGATCGTCGGCTTTTCATCCCACCTACATACACTTTAAGTATAAATCATCAGATTTATAAAGTTTACTTCAAGTACTGTTAAATATCAAAAATATCAATTTTTAATGATTTGCCATAAAATGTGTATTAAATTTCGAATTTCAAAAAATCAAAATTATTTGATATCAGAATGACATTCTTCGTATTCAGAATGCAATTCGATATGTCTGATGTGCTCTGATGTCCCAAAATAAATACTGTCCAAACGTACATACCCCAGCCCTTAAGAAGTTCATCTATCAGGTCATTATGGTCAGATTTGATGGGAAATAAATGTATCTTTTGCAAATGAGTAGCAAACAGTTTTCACCCTCATCTGTGTGTGTCTGATGTTTACTTCTGACAGTGCCTGATTGCTTTCCAACTTTTTCTTTCCCATCAAAAGTTTCTTAATTTTTTACCCCTGGATAAATAAAATCCTTGCTCATCCTACTCATTTATATGGTAAGCCTTTTTATGATGCACAACATTCTTATAGATTTATTTCATGTTTGCCTTAGAGCTGTCCAAAAATGGAAAAACCTCAATTTATCGGAGTCAAAACATCCCAGGGCACTAAGAGATATTCATCTTACGAAGTTCATCCATTAGGTCATCATGGTCAAGATTGACGAAAACTTAATGGGTCTTTAGTAAGTAATCTGAACTGAAAACTCATCACTATACCACTATCTCCACTATACATAGTCATACATGTATTTGAAGAGCTTTGTTACAAAACTCCTTACATCCACTTTCAGAGCAATTTTAAGATAACATAAAAATATCATCAAAATAAGTACTGATATATGGGGTTTGCAACAAAAGCAACTATCTTTTGATGATGAAAACCCCCTTATATCAGTGATTTTTTTTAATGATTTTATGATGTGTTCTCAAAATTGGTGCTCAAGTGGATGTAAGGGGTTTTGCAACAAATCTCTTCATTTGCGATAATGCACCAGATTTTAACAACTATCTTGGCGCCAACCCATGAGCGCTATCATACCGATAGCAGCTGTTAATGCCTTGCATAGTTTAGACATTAAAAAAAAAAAGCAGTTTTTGGCGGGATGCTCATCCTACCCAAGCATCCTGCCAAACACTGCTTTTGTTGAAAACCCCCTTATATCAGTGATTTTTTTTTGATGATGTTATGATGTGTTCTCAAAATTGGAGCTCAAGTGGATGTAAGGGGTTTTTTTGCAACAAATCTCTTCATTTGTCAATAATGCGCCAGATTTCATGAAAACATCTTTTCTGTTTCTCGTCTATTTATCAATTCTACTGAACTAAAAATCATTATGACGGCTCAAAATCCCCAAATTTATCCCATATTTGCCCTACAGTTGGCCACAAATAATTTGGATGACTTGCTTCTACCCATCCATTTCCATCCACCTTGAGTCAAAACATCCGTGGGCAATAAAATGATACCCATCTTCACCCATCAGGTCATCATGGTCGCGTGTGATGAGAAATAAATGGATCTTCCGCAAGTGACCCATACTTTCATACCCTTAAAACTCATCATATACTATTTCTCCCACAACATTTAAAAGCAACATACTTGAGTTTACATGGTTTTAATGCAAGGGATAATCTGTTATGCCGATTAAAAATTTTGCACTGGATGGAGCTGATGTTTGAAATGATTATGTTGCAATTTGAATGGGGGTGGTGGGGGGTCAGTAGCCAATCCATGGTAGCGTCAATCCATCTTAAAATATGGGGGTGCATTTGGCCTGATTTGAAAAGAACAAAAAGTTGTTCATTTTACCAAAAGGTAGGGGAACACAACCCCCTGTCCTCCCAGGATTGATGCCCATGAGTGGGGTTCAGTCTCAAAGTATCCTGCATCAGAATGATGCCAAAAAAAATGCCCAACTGGGTGTGACACCTCAAACTGGGAGACAAATGTGAGGGCAGTGGTCCCCTGCTAGGCATCAGGGGGCCCCGGCAGGGGGCATCTATCTTTGGATTTGCCCCCCCCCCAGTCAAAATAAGAACTCATGGGAATAGGCTGCCAACACTGGCTGAACACCTTTTGCACATACCACTGCCAGGGTCGTAGCAAGCTGGGCAGCGACGGAGGCCACAGCCGCCCCACAATTTGAGAAATTTGTTATCTTTTTCTTTATTTCAATTTGGGCATATTATTTGTATTTTGGCTGCTCGACATTTGTGATGGTTGCCCCACATTTTTCAACCGTGCTACAGCTCTGAGACTGCTGCAATTTGTTTTAATTAAAAAAACTTACATACCCCTTGGGAATCAAATGGGGCATCCCTAAACATGCTAAAACCATCGAGATCAAAAAAACATAGAAACATCCATAAATATCCTGAACAGAAAGTACCACAATGACATGCATGCCCACACCGAGGTCCTCCCCCTGGGGTTTCCCATCATCTTCCTGACTCCCTCCCTCTCTTCATCCTCCACAGACATCCCAAAAGGATCAAGACCCATGTGGGGGTTCCCCGGGGTAGGATTAGGGCATATCCCAATATAAAAGCACCATCTATCTAGACTATACTTTGCCCTAAATGATGCACACCGGAAAACCACCACCGCAAAAAAAAAAAAAAAAACAGGGCAGAAATATTTTATTTTGCCCCCCTCCCTCGACCAAGAAAGCTAGAAAGCTGGCTATACCCCTGGGGTGATGAGCCACTCAGGCCAGATGAAACTCCATGGTTTCTGATGCACAGACTGAGTTTCTTTTAAGTTTTACCATAGATTTAACCCCTGAGTTTGGGACTCTCCCGTTTGGATGCAACTGAACACTGATGATTTACACATAGTGTAGAAATGTTCTGCAACACATGGCCAAATTACACATGAGAAAACAACAACATCAGCACCTGTGTGTTTATTTAATATACCTTATTGTAATGATAACGTGGTGGGCAAATTCTTCATATCCCAATCGCCATATCCCCTGGTCCTCTGATAAGGAATCAAAGAAAAATACACCAGGAATGTTAACCATGTGATGATGAAACATTGCCGACTATTAGTGTGCCGATGTAAACATACCCCAACATACCCCAGTGCAGGTTGTCGGAAAGGTTTTAAATATCGGTTTTGTTGAACAAAGACAATACTGAACTCACTGAACTGTGGCCTGATGTTGAAAATATTCTTTTAACATTTTGTCTACAGAAGAGAATCGTAGTGACTAGTGAAATCTCAACTGATGAAGATGTTAAAGACTGTCAGTTTGACCATCAGATAGAAATGCTCCTGACTCAAAAGTTTTAATGACCAAATTCCTCAGTTTTACCAAATGCCATTTGAGAAGGGCAAAAATATTGGAAGAGGGGGTCAGAACACACCAGAGCACGCAGAAACCAATATAATTTCATGGGGGAGTTAGCTTTGACTTGGGGGAGAGGGCAGAGGGGCAACCCGATGTGATCTGCTCTCCTCCAATCACATCTTTGGTCATGTTGGTCATGTTGGTGCAGGGCCATAAACAAAATGTGGGGAGGCCAAAAAGATACATTGCCAAAATTGGAATACAGAAAGCTATAGAGAAAAACGTAACAGAATACACAAAAAGGGGCGGCCAAGCCCTTCCCTGATGCCCCACATGCTATGACCCTGCTTGGTGTACAAGAAATATAGGCTTACACCTTTCTTATACATGCATGTAACCTTAAATTATTGAGGGCCCTACTTGGACCCCACCAAAATTATTAGGGTGCCACTCCCCCCCTTCTGGAGACTCTGATACAAGTCTGCCTGCATACTCAAATGGTAAAAGCGGCTATATATGCAGTGAACTGAGTCTTACATCAATATGTTGGTTAAGTGTGCTGTCGGCCAACTTTGTAGTCTCAATTACACCGATGGGAGCATGTAGCTGACACATTCTGATGTCTCTACAGACACTTAAAAGCTGCTTTGTGATATGCACAGTCACATGCAAAAGCAACTTTATCTTTTAAGTGTTGCCTACATCTATGTCATAATGTTCACAGAGAGTTCACAAGTTCCAAGTTCCCCTTAAAACTTTTTAGAATAAATCAAAAAGGTTTTTTTTTTACAAAATTATAAAAAAAAGTTTGGTTTACACATTTTGTTTCACACACCTGGTCCAATTTACAATGTTACACATTGTTGCATACTGTCACAATGGCTCATTAATTTGAAAAGAAAAGATGCAGTTTTGAAAGTTGCACTTTGGTCCATTTTGCAACTTTCAAAACTGCACATTTTCTTTATGTAATGAGCTATTTTGACCGAATACAACAAACAAAGCAACATTCAATAATTCTAAAACTTCCCTTCATAAGCTACAAGTATATTCAAACATTAAATATTTGAGGAAAGAAGACACCAAGTTTTACCAAATTCACTGGCACCTACCTCCGCTCACCCCCAGAAAAGATTGATGATGATGATGATGATGATGATGATGATGATGATGATGATGATGATGATGATGATGATGAGGATGAGGATGATGAGGAGGAGGAGGAGGAGGAGGAGGAGGAGGAGGAGGAGGATGAGGATGAGGAGCAGAAGGAGGAGGAGGAGGATGAGGATGAGGATGAGGATGAGGAGGAGGAGGAGGAGGAGGAGGAGGAGGAGGAGGAGGAGGAGGAGGAGGAGGAGGAGGAGGAGGAGGTGAAGATAGCCAGTGGTGGTGGTATTACTGGTGTAGTTGTTGCTTGAGAATGAGGATGAAGATGAGGATGAGGATGATGATGAGGAAGAGGAAGGGGAGGAGGAAGAGGAGGAGGAGCATGAGCAGGAAGAAGAGGAAGATGAAGATGAGGAGGAAGAGGAAGATGGAGATGGAAATGAGGATGAAGATGAGGATGAAGATGAAGATGAAGTTGGAGATGAGGATGAGGAAGAAGATGAGGGGGGTGAGGAGGAAGATGAGGAAGATAGAGATGATATGGATGAGGATGAGGAGGTGGAGGAAGATGGAGATGAGGATGAAGATGAGGATGAGGATGAGATGAGAATGAGGAAGAGGATGATGATAATGAGGAGGGTGAGGAGGAGGATGAGGAGGAGGAAGAGGAGGAGGAGAAGAAGAAGAAGATGGCCAGTGGTGTATGATCATGATGATATGTACTGAATAAATGGATATTTTTCAAAGATACACATTAAACCATTTGGGTCAAAGATACTTTCACAGGAATTTACATTCACAAATCTATAGAGTGGAAGGGTCTATGGTGGAAGACCATATTTTTAACAGCTATAGGCACGCTCAGGCGGTCGATGATTAGTCGTTGATTAGCTTGTAGTTATAAACTTCGATGATTAGCTTGTAGTTAATGACCGTGTGGACGCAATCGTGGTTTAGTAATCAACGAGTAAACTTCAAGTTACTAACCATAAGAAATCTTACCGTTTAGACCTAAACTACGAGCAGTAGTCGATGATAGTGCCCGTGTGGACAAGCTTATCTTCGAAGTCGTAGTTAAGCGTGACCTCAAATGACCTGATGGTGTCTATACATAGCATGTTTCTTGATCTTCTTGCATTTACCATGTTTTCCTATTGGTAACTGTTCGCCACGCCGTCAAATAGCATGATTAGGCCTATGAATTCAATTTCCACCAACCATGCCAACGAAATTTATTCAACATCTTGGAAGATCAATGCTTCATTCGATTTTTTTCCGTGGTATACGGTCCACTTCCGTTTTTATCAACGAGCAAGGTGTTGGCTTGTTGATAAATATTGCAATTGTCGAAGGTTAGCCGTCATGTGGACGCTTGTTGTTGATTAGGGGATTAAAAGTTACCATCGATGATTAGTAATCATCGATGGTAAGCCACCGTCTGAACACGGCTATTGTTATGAACATTATCTGATGAAACCAAAACTTTATCATCTGGGAAAAATTGTCTTGGATTTCAAACTTAATCCCATATTTTTGCCTTTGAGCCATCTGCAAATTGAAAATGCTATAACTTATCCGAGTCAAAACATCCCAGGGCACTGCAAACATGCTCATCTCAGCCCATCAGGTCGTCATGGTGTCAGATTTGATGGGAAATAAATGTATCTTTTATAAATGAGTAGGAAACGGTTTTCACCATGACCCTCATCTGCATCTGTGTTGTGTGCTTTTTTTTCTTTCCCATGAAAATGTTACCCCTCTGGATAAATAAAATCCTTGTTCATGATGCTCATGTATATGAGAACCCTTTATATTTTATAAAATGCACAACATACTTAGATTTATTTCATTTCTGCCTTAGAGCAGTCCGAAAATGGAAAAACCTCAATTTATCCGAGTCAAAACATCCCAGGGCAATAAAAGATGTTCATCTTAAGAAGTTCATCTATCAGGTCATTATGGTCAGATTTGATGGGAAATAAATGTATCTTTTGCAAATGATTAAGAAACAGTTTTTACCCTGCATCTGCATTTATGCTGTGTACCTGATGTTTGCTTCAAAATATGCCTGCTTGCTTTACAACTTTTTCTTTCCATCAAAAGTTTCTTAAAACTTTTACCCTGGATAAATAAATTTTTGCTCATCCTGCTCATATAATGGTAAGCCTTTTAGATTTTTTTCTCATTTTTGCCTTAGAGCTGTATGAAAATGGTAAAAACCTCAATTTATGGGAGTCAAAACATCCCAGGGCAATAAAAAGATGTTCATCTTAAGGGATCTAAAATGAGCGTTTATTATGCGTTTTACGACAGTATTTTTGTAGGACATGAGAGCACCTCAGACCTGTCGAATTGCATTCTGAATCTGAAGCATGTCTTTCTGATATCAAATAATTTTCATTTTTGAAAATCACAATATAATACAAATTTTATGACAAATTATAAAAATTTGATATTTTTCAAATTTTTGATATATAACAGTCCTCGAAGTAAATTATATAAATCTAATGATATATTCTTAAAGTGTATGTAGCAGGGAGGAAAAGCCGACGGTCAATTGAAAATTTTGACCTTTCATATTGAAGATATGGATTTTTTTCCCAAAAAGACCTATTTTTTTTTGGTGTTTTGGGAAAAAAATCCATATCTTCAATACTGAAAGGTCAAAATTTTCAATTGATCGTCGGCTTTTCATCCCACCTACATATACACTTTAAGTATAAATCATCAGATTTATAAACTTTACTTCAAGTACTGTTAAATATCCAAAATATCAATTTTTAATGATTTGCCATAAAATGTGTATTAAATTTCGAATTTCAAAAAATCAAAATTATTTGATATCAGAATGACATTCTTCGTATTCAGAATGCAATTCGATATGTCTGATGTGCTCTGATGTCCCAAAATAAATACTGTCCAAACGTACATACCCCAGCCCTTAAGAAGTTCATCTATCAGGTCATTATGGTCAGATTTGATGGGAAATAAATGTATCTTTTGCAAATGAGTAGCAAACAGTTTTCACCCTCATCTGTGTGTGTCTGATGTTTACTTCTGACAGTGCCTGATTGCTTTCCAACTTTTTCTTTCCCATCAAAAGTTTCTTAATTTTTTTACCCCCTGGATAAATAAAATCCTTGCTCATCCTACTCATTTATATGGTAAGCCTTTTTATGATGCACAACATTCTTATAGATTTATTTCATGTTTGCCTTAGAGCTGTCCAAAAATGGAAAAACCTCAATTTATCGGAGTCAAAACATCCCAGGGCACTAAGAGATATTCATCTTACGAAGTTCATCCATTAGGTCATCATGGTCAAGATTGACGAAAACTTAATGGGTCTTTAGTAAGTAATCTGAACTGAAAACTCATCACTATACCACTATCTCCACTATACATAGTCATACATGTATTTGAAGAGCTTTGTTACAAAACTCCTTACATCCACTTTCAGAGCAATTTTAAGATAACATAAAAATATCATCAAAATAAGTACTGATATATGGGGTTTGCAACAAAAAAGCAACTATCTTTTGATGATGAAAACCCCTTATATCAGTGATTTTTTTAATGATTTTATGATGTGTTCTCAAAATTGGTGCTCAAGTGGATGTAAGGGGTTTGCAACAAATCTCTTCATTTGCGATAATGCACCAGATTTTAACAACTATCTTGGCGCTAACCCATGAGCGCTATCATACCGATAGCAGCTGTTAATGCCTTGCATAGTTTAGACATTAAAAAAAAGCAGTTTTTGGCGGATGCTCATCCTACCCAAGCATCCTGCCAAACACTGCTTTTGTTGAAAACCCCCTTATATCAGTGATTTTTTTTGATGATGTTATGATGTGTTCTCAAAATTGGAGCTCAAGTGGATGTAAGGGGTTTTTTTGCAACAAATCTCTTCATTTGTCAATAATGCGCCAGATTTCATGAAAACATCTTTTCTGTTTCTCGTCTATTTATCAATTCTACTGAACTAAAAATCATTATGACGGCTCAAAATCCCCAAATTTATCCCATATTTGCCCTACAGTTGGCCACAAATAATTTGGATGACTTGCTTCTACCCATCCATTTCCATCCACCTTGAGTCAAAACATCCGTGGGCAATAAAATGATACCCATCTTCACCCATCAGGTCATCATGGTCGCGTGTGATGAGAAATAAATGGATCTTCCGCAAGTGACCCATACTTTCATACCCTTAAAACTCATCATATACTATTTCTCCCACAACATTTAAAAGCAACATACTTGAGTTTACATGGTTTTAATGCAAGGGATAATCTGTTATGCCGATTAAAAATTTTGCACTGGATGGAGCTGATGTTTGAAATGATTATGTTGCAATTTGAATGGGGGTGGTGGGGGGTCAGTAGCCAATCCATGGTAGCGTCAATCCATCTTAAAATATGGGGGTGCATTTGGCCTGATTTGAAAAGAACAAAAAGTTGTTCATTTTACCAAAAGGTAGGGGAACACAACCCCCTGTCCTCCCAGGATTGATGCCCATGAGTGGGGTTCAGTCTCAAAGTATCCTGCATCAGAATGATGCCAAAAAAAATGCCCAACTGGGTGTGACACCTCAAACTGGGAGACAAATGTGAGGGCAGTGGTCCCCTGCTAGGCATCAGGGGGCCCCGGCAGGGGGCATCTATCTTTGGATTTGCCCCCCAGTCAAAATAAGAACTCATGGGAATAGGCTGCCAACACTGGCTGAACACCTTTTGCACATACCACTGCCAGGGTCGTAGCAAGCTGGGCAGCGACGGAGGCCACAGCCGCCCCACAATTTGAGAAATTTGTTATCTTTTTCTTTATTTCAATTTGGGCATATTATTTGTATTTTGGCTGCTCGACATTTGTGATGGTTGCCCCACATTTTTCAACCGTGCTACAGCTCTGAGACTGCTGCAATTTGTTTTAATTAAAAAACTTACATACCCTTGGGAATCAAATGGGGCATCCCTAAACATGCTAAAACCATCGAGATCAAAAAAACATAGAAACATCCATAAATATCCTGAACAGAAAGTACCACAATGACATGCATGCCCACACCGAGGTCCTCCCCCTGGGGTTTCCCATCATCTTCCTGACTCCCTCCCTCTCTTCATCCTCCACAGACATCCCAAAAGGATCAAGACCCATGTGGGGGTTCCCCGGGGTAGGATTAAGGGACCAAGAGATTGATGCCTACCACCTAGGCTGTCGTCAATCCACCAGTTGATCGCTTAATCTTCTCATCATATCCTCTTTTGTATATTTTAACTTTAGATGATTGATACCCAAAGATGTATCAATATTTTTAGTATTTTTAGATATTTTCTTCCGAAACCAGGTGCATCAGGGTATTTTTGATACTTCACAACAACACAATCTCTCAAGACACAGTTCACCGGCCCATATGCAAACACCTATGCTCGTCTCATTATGGTTACCAAATCTCATTGTCAAAACTCAGAGGGCACTTGTCAGGATACATAATGTAAATAAGGTTTGTGAACTAAGTCACTGGAATTGAGTCTAATTTCAACACAAGGAGATTTTTAATTTTACATTTTGCCTACGGAGTATACAAAGTCAGAATGTTAAAATTTATTTCAAAAATCAAAATTATGAACAGCTATAAATAGGAGCCTACAACATTTATCTTCAAGCCATTTTCTAACAATATCATGTAGGCCCTATGTTATTATTGCAAAGGATTTCCCATCAGTCTCATATATATATTTTTTTTAAATTCGATTTTGTGAAATTCTCATAACTAATTGAAACTTTTGCCGCCATTTTAGCCATAGCAACCAGCGGGTAAATTTCCTCTTCATAGGGATTGGATTGCTGACAGATGAGGAAAGATGTAACAATATTTGGATCACTTAGGCATCTTGGATACAAATCTACCCTGGATGAGCTTCTCAAAAGAAGGCCGTGGAAGCAAAATTAATTTTCAATTATGCAGATTTGTGCAGATTTCAAAGTATTTTGGATGTTTATTTTGGAATCTGGTTTGGTCTAGACCGTAGGATTTATTTAAGTCACCCATATGGTTATCAAGAATCACAATCAGATCATGGTATTAAATCAAAAATTTTATTTGAAATTTAGATAAAATTTTTCATGGAGGTCCCTTTTCAGGAACAAAGGTGGTCAAAATATCAATCATGAGGATAAATAAACAATTGATCAGAGCACACCATATTGTCTGTAATAAACACTCCCCCTCATGCTATCATTTTGTGCCTTTAGACAATGCTCTTTGCCTTTAGACAATGCTCTTTTAAGAGCATTGTCTATTTTATCTGTTCACCCAGGTGTATAAATGGGTACTGGTAATAATGCTGGGAAGGTAATACAGGCTCATTGTGTGGGGTGGGGGAGCCCGGGGAGGGGGGCACTCAACTTTGGAAGTGACGGGTATGTGCGGACAACAGTTCAAAACTAGGGTTTTTCTGTGAGAGCCAAGACACCAAATAAGGGGGATCTTTCAGTGAGAAGGCCTAAAAAAGGGGGTCTTTCCATGAGACTGGGGAAAATCTTACCAAAAAGGGGTCATTCATCAGTGAGACTTGGAAAAGTTTTGGGTCAAAATATAAAAGTTGATGCAAAGTTTTGAAAACAAGGGGCAGGGGGTTATTATGTGAGAGGGAGTTCAGTAAAACATAAAGGGAGTCATTGGGTGAGAGGGAGTTTAAAAATGGGGGTCACTGTGGCCTTGCATCCCTGTCACCCATTTTTAGTGAGTGCCCCCCAGGGGGGAGGGGGTAGCAAATTCCCACAACAAGTTAATTTGGGGGGGGGGCAATGCTCCAGCATGACTATTTTATACCTATACCAAAATACACTTGGGATGAAAGACCTCCCTAAGAGACTGGGTGTTCTGTTGACAGACATGCAAAGATGTAACAATATTTTTGGATGACTAGCTTGGCTCCCTGCAAATCTACCTGGGATAAAGTTCTCAAAAGGGGGTCATGGAAAGCAAATTAATTTGAAATTAAAGCTTTGAGAGCATTTTAAGGTATTTCCAATGTTTGCTTTGGTATTCTGAAGTGTTTTGAAAAATGTTTTCGTCTGGGTCGTGGAGTTGATCGCATTAGATTATCTGTGTGCTCAAACAGTTGGCCTGTACTTTACCAGTTATTTTTATTTGGTTGAATTTTGTGTATTCAAAATATTTTGATCGAGAATGAGATTGCAAAAAATATAGACATTTTTTAGTAGATTATTTTTGACAATAAATAATATTTCAATTAAGGAAACTTTTAACTTAATTTGACATTAATTATAGCTTAACTCTCTTCACGCGGGTGTCGACTGCAGACGACATGTTTCAAAAAAAAAATTTAATTCAAAAATTTCAGAAATGTAAATTTTCATGACCATATTTGGAATCAGCATGAAAAATACATTAAAATGAGTACAAACAAGCCTAGTATTGGTTCAGTAGTTCTTAAGATAGCTCTTGATATTTTGAGAAAATATTTCAAAACTTTTTCCGTTGAAGCTTATGGCTAGCACGCAGATTGTAGCAGCCGAATTCAATTGGCAAATCAAAAAGTATTGTTGTACAGCAAATCAAACCCTTTTCTTTTGCTCTTGCGCCTATATTCATTCCTGAAAAAAAGAAGTGATAAAATCATTTAATGTAGATCATCAAAGACTTTTGCTGATAATTTCCATTGTATTTTTCAATTTAGTAAAATTTTAATTTAAATCGATATTAATTCGCTGAATTAACACTGAAACTTGATGGGCACAAGGAGTAATTTTGTTATGAAACAAAGTCAAAAAATTTTGAACTTGGATTGCCACAAAATTTGATTAGAATTATTCTAGTAGATCTTTTAACAGATAAGCGGACAAAAGTGCCGGTCTAACCATGATAATATTGGTAGAGTGTGACCGTAGATGGTAAAAAGAAATGGTGTGATTTTGTTATTTATCGTTATTAAGTCTCTAATATGATCAAAGTGTCAATCTAATTTCCATGACATTTATGATGCCGGATCATTATTGCATGGAAATCAATGATCCATGGTTTGGATATCCATAATGCTTGAACTTGGTATGGAATTGGCACAATTTGTAACCAGTAAACAACATATTTTTGGGCATTATTTAAGACATAAAAGGGTAGTGCAGTATCCTTTACACCCAAATAGTGTTTGAGGCAGTAAAAATTTAAACAATGGGTGATTCCAACCTAGCCCAAACCATTATTTAAACATGTTTTACTGCCAAAGAAGCCTTTGTTTTCTATTCTATTACTGCAAAATAGTGTGAAAATATCACTTTTTGTGCCCAAATATTTTAAGTTGTTTACATCAAGGTAGAGCGTGTATGCGTATCCACAGCATAAGTAAAAGTGTGTGTCGCAGAAAAATTGGAACACATAACCGCACGTAATGCTCTGCATTTTGCATATATAGGCCTATTATATCAAATGCAATCAGGGCAAAATATTGCAGAATGTACCCTCCTGCAGGGGTTCAATCTGTCTTTAAAATGGGGGGCGGAATTGTCAAAAAGTGGCTGAAAAGAACAAAAATGGCTCATTTTGCACGGTGGGGGAGAGGGGAGCATGTCCCTGGGTTTGTTACCTATGTGGTGATAATAGAATCAACATAATCACAGGCAAACTTTCTACCACTGTTCTGAAGGTGATCTACTTAATAAATAAAAATTCCTTTAAAAAAGGAATGGGGCGCCCAAATTATGTGAGCTTGGACGAGATATGGTGAATTCCATGGCTTAGATTTGGTCCCGGGGATTTGGTATCATAATGATTTTTTCTAGGGAAGAGTAGAAGGTGATCAAATGCAAGAGAAATGTGTTTGATTGGGGAAGGTGTATCACAGGACTGTTTTGGATGAAATAAATTGAATCAAGAAGCTGTCCTGTCAATTTGCGATTATGTGGGGTAGGGGAGTTCAATTTTGGGGCATATTGTAGTGATGATATTGCTTTGGATATTGAATATTGTTGAATTTCATTATGCAGGGGGGTATATGATGGATAGTATAGAAGACACAAATAAGTAAGCTCCCCCTGGCAAAATATTGGGGGGTTATCCCCACCGGGATCTACCCTATGTTGACCAAAAGAAAAGTTTTTATGAATGTATAACGTCTGTGATACATATACATCATAACGGCTGTGATACATATACATCATCTACTTGCTAATACACTGAAAATCTAATAGAGATGAAGGATAAAAGACAATTACAGAACATTCATTCTTCATAAAAGTAGCTATATGGGTATACAATGTTTACAAGATAAGAACGTTAATGTTTTGTACATGAACGTAACATCTTTGATACATAGTTGTTAACACACTGAAAATCTGACTAGAGATTTACAATTTGATGATATCCAAAAGAATAGTTACTAACTTAGCATTGAAGAATCAAAATAATTACAGAACTTTCATTTGTTAACATACACGTAGCAATGATTAACAATGTTGAAAATACAAACGTAACGTTTGTTCATAAACATAACATCCTCGACACATCTAGGATCCGCATAATTTGTTGATTAATGTCATAAACAGTCACAAAAGATTTATGGTCTGATCATTTTATCATTTTAAGGGGACCCGATATTGCATTTGGAAGAACCAGGCTTTTCAATTACTATCAAAACTGCTGGGTACCAAACTTTTTGATACAGCTTGTATAGTAATTTGTTCTAATTTCCATGCAAAACAAGCCAGTTGTTTCATCCTTAAAACAAATAGGCTACACCATAATTTCCAATTACCCCATGCAGATAAATAAAGACCTTGGTAAGATAAGCATGTTAATTGTTATGTCACTATCACTATCTTGATCTTGATAAGATGCCTGACTTTGAAACTTTGGGTACAAAAACTCATACTCTGCAAGTTAGGTCAAATTTTGCACTATGATTGTTTATTTGAGGTTATTGGACTATGCCATTCAGATTAGGCTATTGTAGTCCATAGTGTTGGTCATCGTCTATCGGGTTCTAAGAGGCGGTAAACTGGTTACAAAGGTCAAAGTGGTTACAAAGGTCAAAGGTCTCTATTTATTTGGTGTTTTTACAAATCCATTAATTTTGTCTTTTAAACAAAGAATATACGCACACCATTTTATCCTGTGCATAACAGAAAACAATAATAAAATAAAATCCAAGCATATTGTGGTTTTATTTCTGAGCAAGGCATAATTTTAGCAAAACAATTGCGGAGTAAATCTAGTAAGAGTGAAATTAGAAGCTTCTCACAAACTCATGCCTATATTGTGGGCCGCCTCCGTAGAGGGCGCCCCCAAAACACCTTCAAATTCATCCAATTTCAAATGTTGGCCTTTCTGGAACAAGTTTCCATGACTGTATAAATTTGGAAACTAGCGAATGTTACAACTTTCATGAACAGACAAAATCTAACTTGTGACAATTAACAAAACATAAGAATAAAAGTATGTGCATGCATACTTGCATTTAGTTGAGCTCACTTGAGCGACTGAGAAAGTCAAATTATACTCAACATACAAACAAACTGTCAGTTTGGAAAGGTTGCCATTTGCTCCTGGAATGCCACTGAGCTTCCATCAATTTCAAAATAAAAATTTCTGAAATGCACTTTCAAAAATATTTTTTTGAATAAAACATTTGCTTAATCATGTTAATGCTAATCCTCAATACAGGCTTGAAAATGTCTTTGCATGGCTAGCCAAAAAGTCCACTACTGACTCATAAAAGATAATTTAAGTATAAATTGATAATTTCACTATAATTTTTTACCATTAACTTTATCAATATTTTCTAAAAATTGTGGGTATATACCCAAATCTCAACAATACCAGATTAACACCACAACTTGCACTCCCCTTCTACATCTGTACAAGAATCACAAGTATAAAACCACACCAAAACTGTCCCAAATCTCCCGATCTTAATGAGAAAAAAGTGATCAATCACCTCTTTTCTATAGTCCGTTGACATTCAGGGTGTTAACCCTGATGTTGGTGCGCCTTTTCTCATCAGTAAAGGGCATTTCGATACTAGCAAGCCAAAATCACTAATCTCACCCCTTAAGCACTACTTATTACTGTTCTACACTTAGTTTTATAAGCTTTTCTATATATACCGAAAAGTCAGCCGATCTTAACTTTTTGATCACAAAGCAATCAAATGCTATTTTAAAACTATTTAACCTCATACTAGGCATGTTTGTACTCATTTGAAGTGCATGTTCTCAAATAGATCCCAAATATAGTCAAAATTTCAACTTTTAGGAGATTATTTTGAACATTTTGAGCATTTTAATATAAAGTCATGTCAATTTATAGTAAGGGTTAAACTTAAGTCATGTTCAGACAGGCTAACACTCAGCTGCCTCTAAGGTAGCTTAGTGTTAACGCCCGTCTGAAACAAGTATCGTGTTAATAAACACAAAGCTCACAAAAGATTTACCACCGAGATATCTCTGTGGTAGCGCACTAACATGAAGCAATCGTTGCAGCTATGAACATGGAGTGCTTAACGATCTTGAGGAAGGACTGTGTGGATAAGTGTCAGTGTTAAACGATGATTGCACTACCTCTGTGTTACACTAACACAGAGGTAAGCTTACATCTGAACATGCCTTTTGTGATTGAGAGTGGTTTGGATAATGACACACAGCTGATCTTTCTAGTTGAGCGTGGGACTTTTGATCTTATCACTCCCCTCTTTTTCAACAGTGGCAACTTCTGTGTCGGATTTTAAATCAGAAAAAGGCGTCTCGGATTAAAAAGCCACTGTTGCCCTTTGTGTGTCGGAATGGTGTAAAAAACACCACAAAACTTCTTTTTCTGTGTCTGTTTGGAGAATATATACATATTATTTAAAGTTTCATTCGTATGGGGCTTAATCTTTGCATTGCCTTAAGTCGAAAAAGTGTTGAGGTTTTTGATGAATCAGGGGCAAGATTAAAAATTTGTACAATATGGTCGATAGCAGGTGATACCCACAGTTTAAAGTCCTAGCCTACTTATATTAAGATCGTTATCATGTTTTAATTTAAACTGTTACAAAAGAAGTTTAAAAATGAAGCTTGACATTTTTTTTAAAAGAAAAGCAGCCACACGTAGCATTGTCAAGTCATCATAAACGGTCATTTTTCTATACTCCATTGGTTGATACACTCTATATGAATAGATGATTTGTATGCGTTGACCTAATTCAAGTTTTCAATACATCGTTCGTGATTATAACCGCTTTCTCACGACCCCTGGGACCCCCTGGACTACACTTAATCAGCTCATGTTGATTTTATCATATAATTTTTACCAATACAGAAAGATTTTATCATAATTTTTAACCAATAGGTCGTACAATATGTTGATACGTACAAATTACCATGGTGATCATACCACCTGATTATGCTTTTACAAATCACTTGTGAAATCATAGATTGAGGTGATATGATTTTGAAACTTTTTGAAACTCTTTTCTTTTATTGTCTAGACCGTTTCTGTTGGCAATTAGTCCAGACGTGTAAGTTACCACGCTAGAAAGGATTATGAATAGGCTCGACAATTTGTTGGGACTAAAAGAAAAAAGTTGTTGAACCATAGACCTTATGATTGAATATGTTGCATTGATCACCCTGATTTTGCAGTAGATGTGATGATTATCTTAGGTAAAGAGAGAAATTGGTAGCATTTAACGTGTTTAACTTAGAAACAGAATCTGCCAAAAGAGGTGAGAAAGAATATTAATAATTATATATAGACCTAGACACCGTTTAAAGATGAAATGTCTGATATGCATGCTTGAAAAAAAAACCAGACATGCATGGAAACTAGCTGATACTAAAAGGCTACAACACTTTCCACAGAAAAACCATGATTTGGGAGTAAAGTGTAGTATTGTGTATACATCTTTCTTTCAAAGTCACAGGAAGGTCTGGGGGAGGGGGAGGGGGAGGGTGTACTCAGTACAAATGACCACACTGTGATGTGCCGCACATACTTTCGGCCATTTGGTATATCAACGACCCCTTTTCTTGAAGGAGCAGCGAGCGCAGTTGGAAAATCTTTAGATCATCATACAGGTATCAGAGTACAGCACAGAAGCCTGTGGTAGTTCACTGAAGTATTGAAACACATGACATGTATGTTACTATTTGATTTGTGTATAGTGTATTTGAAAAAGGTGAAAACAGGTGCAATATTTGCACCCAATTTCTTTTTAAAATTAAACATCACAGCATATATAGAAATACTAAAAAATAATGATAGAGCATGATATTTTTTTAAACAGATGCTTGGTACTATTACCAAATAGAGTGCATCTTGCTAGACTTGAGTCCAGTCCTCGTTTACAGAGTTTAAGGTTAGGGATTAGGGTTGGGGTAGGGCAGTTTTGTAATAAGACTAGTCGAGTTGCACCCTATCTGGTAAATATCGCTCAAGATGATTTAGTATAGGGTCTACAGGGTGGCCAAACAATGTTTTGGTCGCTCAATAAAATTCTGGTCCACAACAAAAGACATGAAAAAATTGTTTTCCTCAAAAAGGAAATTTCTCACTAATTGACTACATAAAATCGATAAATCATCTTAATAAAAATTTATATCAGAAAACTAACAATACATTCACAACTAATGATATCATTGTGTAACATTTAAAATACAAGTTGTTGACTTAAAAACTAATAAAAATGACAGACAGATTATCCAAGATTCACCTCCATAAAGTACAAACTATTACCTACAAACAATGACTTACCTAAACTAAGGAATTATCAACAATTTTACACCGATAAAAGTGTCAAAGTTAACTGTACTCTTTAATTGTTCCAATATAGAGGTTAACAACAATACTGCGATAAACATTTAAATAAATAAACCACAATAAAAGGCGAATATGGCATTCACCCTGCGACATGCTAAGCTTATATTCATGTATTATGCTCTGCACTTTTCATTTTGTTAACATATTTAAGGGTACATGGCATGCGCGTACGCAGGAATTTTGTAAGGGGGGTGTGATGATAAAAATAAATAAATAACGAAATGACCGCGTAGCGGTCATGCCGTCGCGCTAGCGCGACGCAGGGGGGGTGTCTGAGGGGGGATGTGCCCCCCTCAGAATTTAGAAACTTTTGCAAAATGAAGACCTAATTGAAGCGATTTGGTGGACAATTTTGGCACTATTAGTGTGTAAAATTTAAATTTGAAAAAGCCGAAAATTTGTGAAATGACGGTCCATGAAGCCTTTCGTGAACAAGAGTTTTCCCTCCTGCAGAAGTTGGAAAATTTTGCAAAATGAAGGTCCGATTGAAGCCATTTGGTGCATAATTTTTACACTATTTAAATCATTGCTTCAAACAGAAAAAAGGGCCCGAACTCAATTTGCACAATTAAAACCTTTACGTCACGTACGTTGCGGGGTAGGGGTGTGACGATAAGGAGAGGTGTTGGTGTTAACATGTAGGCCCTATATCCATGTCAATTAACAATTAAATGGGGATGTGGGTGTGTGTGGGAGGGTGTTAACATTAATCGACATATTTAACGTCGTTGCGGTCAGTCAATACCGGGTATAGGGGAGAGAAAAAATTTGAGTGGGGGTAGTTAAGACATCTATAGGCCTATGATAATTTGATATTATGTCCCCTATGCCATGCTCATCTCCCTCCTCTCCTCTCCCCCCTCTCCCTCTCTCTCTTTCTTTGCCTTTTCTCCCCCCATTTTTATTTTTTGGACAAACCCAAGGGGGGTGTTTCACACACGTAACACCCCCCCTGCGTACGCATCAATGGTACATGGTATGTTTAGGGTCCAATGAGTTGGGTAGAAGCAGTGACAAGTTGTGTAGAATTGCATGAATAAACACATTATTACACCTTTGCACCCACTTTCATAAGGTTACACTCTAAAACACAGAAAGTTCCTAAAAGGTTCTTATGTTGTCCTCTCAGGAGAACCCTAGATGGTTCTTAAAACGAACCACTGAAAGTAAGTTTGAGCACTCTTGACCCAGGGCTCTTAAGGAACCTTTTTGGTTCTGAAGTTTGAAGAACATGTCATGTCTCCACATGTTTCTAGAAATTATTCAGGACCCTTTCAAGGGTTGAAGTGTGAGAGTTCTTCATGCAGAACATTTTTGAACTTCAATATTTGGACCACTTTTTTGTCCAATTTGTATGGATTGAATGGAACAGGGTTAAATCATGTAAATCCTTAGCCTAAAATGGCCTATATGAACCTGAAAGTGACTCACAGGAAAAATCAGTTGTGATTCTTTGCCTTCCCCTGGTTTAAGCGATCGGATTCCTGGGGGGGGGTTATTAGAAAACAACTATAAGCTGCTAAATATTAAGCCTAATATACCTTATGGAACTTATTATATTGAACAAAACAAAAAAGTTCTGCTAATCTATAAGTTGGGCAAAAAGGTTGCAGAACTAATGATCCAAATTGCCCAAAATTTGAGAGCAAAAATATTATATTTCAGTGACAAGAGTTTGAAGAGAAGAGAATATACTGACTTGGAGAAAAGTGGGTTTTGTAAATGATAGGGAGCTTCCCTGTCAATAGATGTTTATGCTCTTTAGACTGAAATATTTAAGTTGTGGAAAATAAATATATTTCTGTTTTGAATCCAGGTGGGGAACTACACCTCAAATATGGATATTTATTATTTTAATGAAAAAAAATTAAAATTTGACAGGTGAAAATTAACTATGGTGTACCCTTAAAGTTACTTCCTGTAATACATTCATGTGGCACTTCCGATAGGGGGCAAGGGGGCAACGACTCCCCAAATACCAGTTATATAAAAACACTTCAAATGAATGACAATTCCCTAACTGTTTATATTTCACGATCTATAAAAATAACATTTGGTTTACACACATACATATCACAAACATGGCAATTCCAAATGTGTTATTCTGTCCCACCTGTTCACACACAGCCCATATTATTTTGTTGTCCTCCAATATTTATTAATCCATCGCCCCCGGGCGTTCTAAACGTTGCTTGTTTTGCCCCCTTTTCCTGTGTTTTGATACAATGCCTCACAAAAGACAGTAAGCGAGGCACAAAAAGACGGTTTGCAATCATATTATTAATTCTAATATTCTTTACGCCTCTGGGTAGTTTGGCATATTTATAGCAAAACAAAAACACAAAAAACAATTCAAAGTTTTGGTTTTGTGGGGTATACCTCCAAATCTGAGAAAGTACACAGACAGAAGTCAATCAGTCAGTCAGTTTGAGGAAGTACGGTCAAATCGCAAAAAAAAATCACAATTTTGTACACAGGCAGAAGTCAATCAGCCAGTCAATTTGTGAAAGTATAGTCAAATTGCGAAATAAAAATCATAACGATTTCAAGGCATCGAATCAATTCAGATAAATAACTTCCATTTTTTTTTACACAAGAACAATAGGCTTGGGCCTAGGCCAATAAATTCTTTACTAACTCAATTTTCATTTTAGAGCCACAACATTTTACACCAATGTAAAAATACAAACAAAAGTTATGAAGTTTTGTGCGCCTTGTTGCCAACTTTGATCTTTTAGCTGAACCATATGAAATTTGGTATTTACACCAAAACCACACACTGAGAGATATTATATCATTCTATTGTGAAATCCATAAAACAAAATTCGAAAAAAGGGGGGAAAAGAACAACAACCAAGAATGGCTATAAACCACATTTCCCATTGGGAACGATCAGAAAAAAAAATTTTACAAACAAACAATAACAGAACACCCCAACACACTTATCATGACATTGCTTTAGAGTACAAATTCATATTCTTTGTTTTTAAGCACAGCAAAAATAGACCAAACTTAGAAAATAATGTGACCCATCACATCTTTAGATTTCATAACCATACCAAGCTATAGAGGAGAACATTTAAGCTTTCAAAAAAGTTATGACACCTCACCAATTGATGTCGCATGTATAGAATTGTGATTTTATGTGACAAATGAAGTTCAAATTTCCAATTACTTCATTATTTTTTATACCCATTATCTTTAGTATCTTTCAATGTATCATATACCCTAGTTCTTTTGAATTAACAAACGGTCAGAAACCTTTAAATTTATAAATTATTCATTAAACTGCAATTAGGTCAAGAACGTCCATGCACAAATGCACATTAAGACAACCATGTTGATACAACTATTGTTTATATAATTTTAATTTAAACAATAAAATCAACCAAAAATAAACAGAGAAATTTAGGCCTTGACTTATTTGCATATTAGCTTCATACAATTCTGAGAATAGCAAATCATAAATTTCCATGACAACACAATTAGAACCAACCACTAACTAGTTTGAAGTTATTTCTATATATGCCTTTAACCACATTAAATAAATTACTAATTAAACATTCACTTTTTTAATTATTTTAAGCTTCATTCACACCTCTTCTAATACTCTTTCTCTCCCCTCGTATAATCCCATCAAAAGCGAACTCTAATCCGATCCCTCAAGGAAAAACAACACGAGCGTAAACTGGCATTGTTTTGTTTTAATCTGCTACACTGTTTTAATTGTTGCTACTTTTCTACGGTGTTATAATGCTAATCATAATTTTAATACACACCTGGAATTGAATGCATATGGCTTTGTTTTTCCGCTCCGATTGTGTTTGTCAATAGGTGTAGTACTAATCATTCTTTGGCAATGCATTGGTATGTTTTCATGTACTCGAAGCCTTACCTCAGGCTGGTTGGATGCACTATGAACCACAATAGCCTCATCCCAATGGCATAGTCCAATAACCTCAATTACATAATCATACTGCAAAATTTGACCTCAAGTTGCAGAGTATGAGTTTTGTACCTAAATCTTCAAAGGTCATTCAATGAATGTACAAATGTATTGGGGTTTAAGAACTGAGCTCCTGATAGATGAGCATGTTGTGGATGGTGTGTTTACCTGCTGAAATAAAGTCACAATATCATGCGGTCATTATCCTATTAGTAACACTTTCTTTTAAAAAGTACACCTAACATGCCTAATGAAAAGACTGTGTAAAATCTGTATGACTAAACCCAACCTAAATTAGGGGTAGTGGTGACACCAGAACATATTTTTTAAGGGAACAAGGGAGGGGTGCAAAGTGATTTTCAGGGGGCAAAAATAAACAAATTTTGTGCAAACTTGCCACAAAAAATGATATTTTCATAATTTTAAGTTTATATTGGGGGCCCAGCAGAGTTTTGTATGGGGGTATTTGCCCTTATGCACACTGAAGAAAAATAAGTGAATTTGGGTGATTTTTTTAGTAACCGTACAAGTAATGAACATTATGCTTTTCGGGGTTGAGGAGCAAATTACTTTTTGTTTTTTGTTACTAATTCTATGCTTCTTTATTTAAATATTGGTATCTGAGACCAAAACGGGTGCATTTTTGCTGAAGTTAATGTTTAGAGGGTATTTTGTGGGTAGATTAAAATTTGTTTATGATGCTATCAGTTGTACATAATTATACAAAACATTTCAGAACCCTGACATTATATTTCTGCAGAACATTAATCAATGACAAATAAAATATATCAATATAAAAATGTTTTCTAAGTTCATGTAACATTTTCATACTAAATTTGGTAATTGTTTCTGACATTTACTATGGTAACATGACTTATGTTAAAAAAATTTGACTTATACCAGTATTCCAACCATTTCCAAGCACTATTTTTCAACTCTGACCTAATCATTGTGTACTTTACTTCAAATTAAAATCATAATTCAAGTTTATCAAATTCATTTCTAAATCTTATTGAACGTGACATGTAAATGACGGTTTATTTTTCAAATTATTCCTATCTTAACTTTTAAAAACACTTGTCACAAGTATTTTTTACTCAATTTAAAAGAATTTCTCTAATGATATGTTACAGTTGACACCAGTTGTACTTTCATTGTGCATTTGGACTTTCATTTCTCTTCAAGTTTTGGTCTGCACTAATACTTTTGAATTAAATCCCTCTCACACGCCAACCGTAAGCTTAACTGGATTAAAAACATTCCTATTTTAACTGTTTCAAGCAAAAAAAGAGAGTTTCGACTCAACAAGTCACAGTGTACTTCTCATCGGACATTCAAATAAAAGAAATAACGACTCCATTGTGTTACCACGGACCTTGGAGCGTAAAAACATAACCAGTGTTACGATTCCACTATTTGCCACTAGTTTTCAAACTTATGCTTGTTTTGATATAAGCTTGACTTCCAGAGATCAATACACAGAATCTTTCTTGCCATTTGGTTACAAATCCAGACTAACCCTCTGTATCATTTCCAACACCCTTCTGGACTTCCGATACTTTAGGTCCCAATTAAATTTGGATTTGAATCTCCTAAGTTTTATCTCTTGCTTTGGGGTGTTTTATGGTGAAGCTAACACTTCCGTATGTATGGAAATGATCCCGCCTCGGCATACATTGACATATGAACACCGTATGGCCAATTTATCACAGGTGGTAATAGCTGCTTGCAGGTGGAAATTGTTACAGTTCCGGTTGATTTTTTGTCTTTTGAATCAGGCCTCAAAACTAGAAAAAATTACAAAGTACCTAACCTTTTGAAAATCAATCTAGCAGTTTTTAATAAATTTCACATCTTACCTACTTTGCACCTGATTTGACCATTGAAATTTGGAATTTGTTGATCCCCCCGTGAAATTCACTTCCCCCCATACCCATACCCCCACCCCCCAAAAAAATCCACTGACTATTTGGTTTGGCCTCTTCAGCTCTAGCCTTTCATCAAGGCCTTGTGTGATGGGACTGCCCTCTCATCACTTCACTGGACTCTATTGTAACCTCCCCCCATGGATCACAAAGGTATTTGATGAAGACTACAACAGCTCATTCACTTCCATTGAATTATTCTTACAGCTTGATGCTGGAACAAGATAAGCCTACATGCATGGGCATCAATCCGGGGTGTGTGTGGGGGGGGGGGGGGTGGGGGGGGGGCAGGAGGGACACCTTTCGCAAAGTGACCCATTTTTTGTTCTTTTCCAACAATTTTGGCCGGGTGTTCCCCCACATTTCAAGCCGGATTGTTGCTAATGCCTACATGGCAGCCATTGCTTCATAGTAAGCTTCATATCCAGATACACCTTTCTCATACACCCATGGCAACATATCATGTGTAACACCATGATTCCCATTCAATCACTTCCTATTCATCAATAACCTGGATTATACCAATTCCACCTGCAGTAAGCTTTAACTAAACATTACTACACCTGATTTCATCCATTTTATTTTTCAATAACATTATACCAATTACCCCTTCCTGATAAGAAGTACTGGGGTACTAATGTTAGGGTCAAAGGAATCATTTAGACCAATTATATTTCACCTTTTCAAACAACCTGTAGCAATATGGCGGTAGGTGAATGAGTTTTGAACCCTTTAAAATAATCTTCACATAAACATGGTGGGAATTTACAGAAAAAACATGCTCTGCATGTGTGCTGGCCATATGTTTCAAAATAAAAAGTTCAAGTTTTGAGATATGCTCTCAAAATATCAAGTCCTATCTCAAGAACCACTAAACCCAGTACTAGGCTTGTTTGTACTAATTTTAATGCATTGTTCGTGCTGACAATAAAAATGGTCATGAAAATGTGCAATTTCTGTCAACTTTTTTGGTTTTTGACTGGTACTGCATTGTATTATCCCTGTCCTGATTGATCCTTTCCCGCCCTGCCCTGTCTCGTCTTGTCCTGTCTTGTACTGTTCTGTCTTGTCATGTTCACCCCTTCCCTATTCTAATATTTCACTTTCAAATTTGCTAAGGTGGGACCAGCCTTAAAGCCCTTTGGGCTTATTTGGCCTCTCCTTCACATGTTTTTTTTTTTCACCCTTTCATATTATTCTCTTTCGTTTCAAAATCTACTGAGTTACTGGTACTTCAATTAACTTTTGTACAAATTAAATTTGTATCATTAATTGAATTGCTATTTAATCATAATCTTGCTGTGTAAATATTTTTATATAAATTTGTCCTATACTATATATAATTTCGGAAATTGCTATTGTGATTTGTAATATAACCATTTAATTCTGTATTATCCTTCAGATACATTTCATTATGTTACCAACTTAATTAAATTTGTTTTTGTTATTGATGCTTAAATTTTGTATATAATACATATTATATATATATATATATGATTTTGGAAATATTGTTATCTATATATATGTGAAATCATGTGTGAATAAATTGAATGAATGAATGAATGAATGAAATTCTAAAATTTTTGAATTAACAAAAAAATGAAACTTGTCGTCTGCAGTCGAAACCCCCCGAATGGAAAGGATTAAGATACAAGCATTAATAAATCAGAAATTTCCACACAAAAAAGACTCAAAGTACATGTAGGACTGACCTTATGCTACAGAAATACATTTCTTTTTTGTACTTTTCCATTTAAGTGTTCTTTGTGATTAATATTAGGCCAAGAAAAAATATGGTTTGCTTGCCCTCCAGTGAGATTTTTTGGGTGGGTCGGTCAGTCATTAGTAGAGCAGTAGATATATTTCTGTCAATTAATCACACTATCTTCAGTAGATAGCTTGATTCCCTCTGAATATTTTACTTTTCAATACCATGCGCTTATTTTGGGGGGCTTTAGGCGCCAGCCCCGGGTAAAAGCAGGGGCGAAAATGAAGGGCGGTGGAAGAAGAAGGGCGGCAAAATCAGGGCGGCAAAAACAGGGGCGACAAAAAGAATTAGTAAATAAAAAGGGCGGAAAAATGTGCTGCTTTGAATTTTTTTTTTGCTCTTCACTATTTAAAAAAAAAAAAAAAAAAATGGGCTGTTGAGGAAGGGGCGGTAAAATTGAATTTTCTTCAGCCCCCCGGGGTTGGGCCGGCCACGGTACGCCACTGAATACCCTTATAAAACTATATGGCTGAAATAAATTTCACCAGCTATCATAAGGTAGATATCTGCCCTTGCACTCCCCTGGCTACTGCTCTGGATATCTGAATTTATATCACTCATACATAAATTCTAGACAGTTCATTGGTTGATTACCATTTATCATTTTTACTATCACCCTCTCCGTGTGATAGTCTTTACCATCATGTGCTCTGTCAGAAAAGCGCCTGCGCTAAGCCGTCGCTGACTCTTGGACTCGCCGATTTAGTTATGGGGTGGACCCCAAAATGTAAAGTATATTACGGCAAAACATGGTGTTATGTTGATGAAAAAATGTATATCCTACCTTTTAGTAATAGAATTTATGCATGAGTGATATAAAATAAATATTAACTGTCTTAAATTAGGTATTTGGTGAAATATAATCACTTTCGGTGAAAGATGTATTGTTCCATTCCACTGCCGCTCCGGCTCGTGGAATGGAACAATCCATCTTTCACCGAGTGATTATATTTCGATCATCACACTCATAGACAGTTAATATTTGTATACTATCAAATACATGGTGCTATCTTCAGAAGATAGCATATCTTCAATATATATCTTGATAACTCTTAATTATGTGTTGGCCATTATCAGGAAAGTTCCTGCCTGGCTACCAGCCTGACTAGATAGTGACAAAATATTTATGATGTTATGACCACATAAACCTAGTAAGGCATAAACACAACTGTATCCTTTTCTTTCCAGACCAATAAGCTATTAAACACACTGACACATTATTTATGTTGTGGCAACAAGTCAATGCCTTCAATTGCCTTGTGCCCTTGCCATTCAACTGCATGGAAAACACCTGATGATTGCTTAGTGAAAAGGCAGTTCAAATCAATTCATACCTGCCGGAATTTGCCGGAATTTTTATGGCCAGATTTCTTTACAGGTGTCACTTATGTTTACATAAATAAATGCCGACAATGATACAGAAGATGGCACGCAAAGTGGAATATTTGATATCCCATAATCCATACAAATACGGATGATAACAAATACTCATTATGAGGTCAGTGAATGTTGCATACTATTTGTACATGCAATGCATGATGGGAACACATCAAAAATTCTAATGGTGCGCTCTATCAATAATTGAAAAATGAATATCTACGCAATTAAATCTTTTACATATAAATGTATCACGGTTATCACCCCCTGGTCATTGACATTAAGAAGGTGTGAAACTGCTGTAATTATATGGTTGCAAAAATTACTTTTGGTTTTTTTTGGGTTACAATTGATGACAATAGTTTGATTATTGCAATGAAATTGTGATTAATAGCTTACCGCTTTAAACAGAAGTCAATAGAAAGATGCTCTTTTGTACCTTGTAATGTGCAAATTGACTTCATTAGCATCATAAAACTTTTGTGAAACCTTTCTGATTGGAATTTTAATCAAGGTGACATATTACATAAACATTGGCATGCCCAATCGGGCCATTGGGTTTGGCTTATAAGTTTTCAGGGAGGAAATTATTGGGCAATATCAGCACATACTACTTCAGTTATCCTGTGTCATGTCCTAGAGGGCAGAACTCGGCCTTCAAAGCAAATCAATGACAGTCCATCATTTATCTGTTGCCCCTTTGATGACTATCATTTGAAGGTCATGCCCCTTAAAGCAGTATGCAGACTCCGAGTATTAGACATAAAATATTTAATGTAACATGTCTTTGCTCAGTATTTAATCAATTCCCTTCTATTTCCAGTAATGTTTAAGTTCTAACGCATGTTGTGGGATAGGCTTTTATGACGGGAATTCATAACAATTAGTGGGTTTTTAGCAAATAGGCGAGATCTGCTAGTTCTCTGTAGACAAGGGGCAGTCTTCAGTGAACGGCTCTTTTCAGAGCCATCAAAACCTTTATATTAGCAGATAGGCGAGATCTGTTTGTTCTCTGTTGACAAGGGGGCAGTCTTCAGTGAACGACTCTTTTCAGAGTCATCAGTAGACAAGGGGCGGTCTACATGTCTCATTCTTAGGTACTTTGTCCTGAAGAAGTCAGAGCTACTCCTGACGAAAGCTTGACTGCTAAAAACCCACTAATTGTTCTAACGCATGATTCATGACATATGGCCCAATAGTAAATCCGGCCCTGCATGGCGTTACTCTCAGGTACACCACGTCAGTCTGAAACCCTGTCAGTCTGAACGACCTCTAGTTCAAACTTTAAGCTTAACTAATGCTGACACTAACCCTACACCTAACCCTAAAAATTCGGACTAATGGTGGTTCAGACTGATGGTGTTTCGGACTGACAGGGAGACCCCTTACTCTCAACTTGAGACAAGACACATATAGTTAGCAAGTCATCAGCCTTTTAAAAGGCCAATGACTTAATTGATGAGTGCCAACATCTGAATTTTGATGAATCACTTAATTATCATGAAAAGCTCATGTGGGAAACTTTCACACATATTGTCAATAGCATACAAAAAGAACCAACCTAATGGTGGTCATTCCTAAATGTACCACAATTCAGGACTAGGTGGATGGATGATCCTTACATACCACATGTGTCTAAGTTTGGTTAATATCTAATTAATGGGTGGATGATATTTGAAAACAATTAGGACAAATTAAAATGGAGATTGATGAAGAAGCTTTCCTTCTGCAGTGGAGTGAAATAGAAAAGATAGATATTTGAAAATATTTTGGATATGATAAATTTAAGTTTGAATCTGTTCACAAGATTTCAATATCAGTCTGGAATTTTTGATTACATTATAATTTCTCAAATTACAACATCATAAGCAAGGTAAAATTATTTGTGTGTGTGGATATATTTATAGTCAGTTGTAGTGAGATATAGCTATCTACCTAAGATAGCAATGTGTGTAGTCAGCTGTGGTGAAATACAGCTATCTACCTAAGATAGCAATGTGTAGTAGTTGTAGTGAGATATAGCTATCTACCTAAGATAGCATGGTGTAAACAGTCAGTTGTGGTGAAATATAGCTATCTACCTAAGATAGCAATGTGTAACCGTTAGTTGTAGTGAGATATAGCTATCTACCTAAGATAACATTGTGTATAGTCAGTTGTGGTGAGATATAACTATCTACCTAAGATAGCATGGTGTAAACAGTCAGTTGTGGTGAGATATAGCTATCTACCTAAGATAGCATTGTGTATACTGTAGTCAGTTGTAGTGAGATATAGCTATCTACCTAGGATAGCATTGTGTAGTCAGTTTTATTGAGACACAGCTATCTACCTAAGATAGCATGGTGTAAACAGTCAGTTGTGGTGAGATATAGCTATCTACCTATGATAGCATGGTGTAGTCAGTTGTACTTTACAAATACAACATGTTTTGAGGGGAAGTAGTCAAAACTACTGGTCCCGAGGTGTTGGATGCTTTGACTACTTCCCGACGCGTCAGCGGAGGGAAGTAGTCAAATCATCCAACACCGAGGGACCAGTAGTTTTGAATACTTCCCCGAAATGGAACATGTTGTATTTGTTTTACTATACCTCATAAATATTTTCACATAACGGTAAAATCGCTCAAACAAAAGTCAACAACACACCAGTCAACGTGCCGGCCAGCATGGTAAATAGGCCTAAGCTTAATATTTTGCTTACCTGATTGAATTGGATTTTTGTTCAATCAATTTACATTTTGATGTATATTATTCTAATTTTCTTTTTAACATTCCATAAATAGCATTTAGTTTCATAAAATGTCAAATTCAAGTGTTATTATCCATCGGTAATCTCAGCAAAATAACTGCAGCAGACGCCATTTTCACGATAAACGCTGCCTGCAGAATCGCCGCTGTGTAGATAATGTTACGCCTGAAGGAACGGTGACGCTGGGGTCGAGACACCGTGTGGTAGTAGGGTGCGGAAGTTTTACTACTTCCCAGCGTGCGCGAATTGCACAGGCGCCGTGAAGTAGTCAAAATATCATACTCGGACACTGGCGCTAATAACCAATTAGATGTCTGGATTACCTAATAAATATTTATGAGGTATAGTAAAACTATCTACCTATGATAGCATGGTGTAGTCAGTTGTAGTGAGATATATCTATCTACCTAAGATAGCAAAGATAGCATGGTGTAGTAAGTTGAAAGTGAGGTGTAGCTAATTCTACCTAAGATAGCATTGTGTAGTACTAGTTGTAGTCAAATATAGCTATCTACCTAAGATAGCATAATTTGTGAGATGTAGATATACATATTGGTGGGCAACTCAAAATACCAGATGGAAATATAACGAATGCGAGTCCTTCCTTTATCATATTCCTGAAAATGAATACACATTTTAACCCATGCATAATGTCACATTTGTACCCATACTGCCCTGTCACATTAAATAACTTAAATACAATATTTGAACAACATAAACAAATTTAGAAATCTTGTTTTGCCCAAGGTTAGGCAAATAGAAATTGTGATAATGTGTAAAACATACCAACCATAAAATTGCTAGAAAGAGTAATAATTGCTGTGCAATCTTATCAAACAAATTAGCAGCAAGCCATGGGAACCAAGATAGTTTCTAGATCATACAATGCAAATGATAAAAAACAACTTCACAAATTTTTGACATTTGAAATTAATCATTAGATTCCAGACTATTGAATGATTAATTTGTAGACATAATTTGTTCAAAATTTTGTTTACCTAACAACCGCACATTTTCTTTTTTTTCAATAGAGAGTAATTTCACAGTTCATAGAGTTTTGCACCTGTGATAGAAAGAAATCTAAGTAAATTGAATAGATACCAGGCTTCATCAAATTAACATGACTTCTTCAGCAAGTTTGGAACAAACATTAAATGAAGAGCTTTGTTGCAAAACCCCTTACATCCACTTTTGACTTTTTGAGAAAAACAGCTTTTTTTAATTGTGCAAGTATTACTTGTTCGATTTGATTCAATTTGGGATTGGATAAAGTGTTGATGAATAGAAACTAAAAGAATAGGTTTGGGACGATTTTCAAGGCTTCCTATTTATTTTATTATTTATTTTATATCGCACCTTTTGTGGATGTAAGGGTTTTGCAACAAAATAAATTGACCCCTTTTCTAGAAACCACCTTTGCAATCAAATTTGAGCCCATTTGTTTGCACTACATTATGTAACTTGACTAATGCTTTGAAAATCAAAAAGAAAAATTGAAATATCTCATTTACTTTTTTAATTATGAATTTTAATTAAATTCGGGAAAATGGCATTTTGGGGTATTTCGGTTACACCTTTTGTTAATTAAAATGATTTTTTCAAACATAGTGACCCAAAAACAGTTCCTTTTGGTTTTAATAGGTAAAGAACATTCCAGGCTACCATTATACATCAAAAAATTTTAAACAAAACAATTCTATATTCATTTTAAGTTCAGATTTCGAAATTCTCTAAGATTTCCCAAACGGAAATATGCGATAACTCCGAAAGGGAAGATAGTATGAAGGTCAAACAACCACCAAAATGTGTATTTTTACCCACACTATAATATTATGCCAATAACTCAATTTGGCCAAAAGTGGATGTAAGGGGTTTTGAAACAAAGCTCTTCAATATTTCAAATATTTGTTCAGACAGTAAAATTCACACTTACAGGTGGCACTTTCAGTACAATCCTAGTGAAATTGTTTAAAAAAATAGTCAAAAACAAAGAAAACATATAGACAAACTCCCCTAACATTAATCAAACTGTGGCATTTTATTGTTATTGTTATTATTAAGCTGATTAAAAAAAATTCTGATTTAGCAAATCTCTGATAGTAGATAGTGCCTTTGATTTAAAAATTCTTTGAAATGGTAGCACTGTCTTCACAAATTACAATAAATTTAAAAGGGTATTTCATGATCCACAGCCTCTTCCCCCACTTTTTTCAAAAAAAAGTTGAGATTTTCATACCACTGGAAACCTCTGTCTACATAATGTTTATGTACCAAAAATTTCTTGCAGATTAATTCGTTTAGCAAAAATATCATCAATTTGAATTTCGTTCTGGTATACCAGAACAAAATTACAACACTGGCCTATGGAGCAGTGTAATACACATAATCATAAACTCGCAAATGCAAAATCAGAATCAATTGAAAAATGTTATAAAAAGAGGATGCTAGGATCACGAAATCCTCCTTTAAGTTGTTTTTTTATTATTTAAGTTTTTATTTTCATGCAGGTTAATGGTGGATTGCAGACCGGGTCATATTTTTAGAAATATAAAATACAGGCTGAGTCAAAAAGAAGTAAACTCATGTTTGAGGGGCTGTAACTCGAGATTTGCAAGGAATCTGCTAAAAATTAAAATACCACTGGAAAGAGCAAATTCTACACATCTAAATACAAAAAAGAATTGTTGCAATTGCTCACAGCAAACTAAAGTTATACTCATATGAATACAACCACCCATTTTTGTAGCTGCACACGGCTGATTGATTTTCATCCATTTCAATTTCGACGAATCAGCAAAGTGCTAACAGGATTTATTGTTGAAAAGACAACTTTTGCTTTTAATTAATATTCAACAAAGTCCAAGACGGTACTATACAGTAAGCCAAAAAATTAAGGTACCAGTTGTGTTTACACCTGTATATGCTAAGTAAAGACAAATGTGTCAAAACTAAAACAAGCAGCTAATACCTGTACTCTTTAGCTCTGATTAAAGACCTCATTTGTTAAAATTGGTTGAGAATTAAAGAAACGGTGGTCTAAAACCTAATGAAGAAACGAAATCAAAAGTTGCACTTTTGTGTTCGAAAGCACGACGCTAGATTTAACGTGTTAATCATTGGAAGCACGACGCTGGTTATCTTGTCCGTGTCCCGGGTTCGTGTACGCACTGTGTGCAAATCAATAGGAGGAAACTGCAACCCGGGACTGCAACTTTTAAATTGGCATCGTCCTTGGGTTTTTGGATCGTCAAATCTTTATTTCTTGAACAATTTCAACAAACGAGGTCTTAAATTCGAGCTAAAAGATGCAGCTATTGACTGCTGGTTCCAATTATGACATATCTGTCTTTATTTAGGATATACAAGGGGTGAACATAAATGGTACCTTAATTTTTTGGCTTACTGTAGTTTGTAGGGATACCAATTCAAGTCTACGAACGATCCGGCAGAAGCTTGATTGGGGAATGTTGGGTAAAGGATTGAGCTGATCTTTGGTCTTGCTGTAGCGCATGTCCAACTCTACCAATGTTTACTTGTGATCTAGCAGTTCGTGGTTTGCCTGAAGCTTCCGGCTGTCTGTTCCTTAGTGTACCATGCAGATTGAGATTGTTCACATTCTTATATACTACTCCCTTACATGAAACCCGGTTAGCTGTAGGAAATTGGAGACGAAAAAGACGCTGAGGAGACTCTTAGTTTCTTGATACTTCGTCGACAGAAACGTGCGCTCCCGTGCGGTAAAGTGTGGTGCCATGTTGTCATTTGGCCCGTTTTATTATAATGTAGTGCAATGATGTAAAATTCATATTGAAAAAAGCCCTTTTACATGTATGAATTATTGATCGAAACCGCACCTGCCACAGAACTTTATTTTCATTTGAATATCGCGCCTTAGGTAGGCCCTACTTGGGAAGTGAAACCGTGCGCAGCTACAAAAATGAGTGCTTGTATTCAAATGAGTATAACTTGAGTTTGCTGTGAGCAATTGCAACAATTCTTTTTTTGATTTAGACGTGTAGAATTTGCTCTTTCTAGTGGTATTTTCATTTTTAGCAGATTCCTTACAGCTCTCGAGTTACAGCCCCTCAAATATGAGTTTACTTCTTTTTGACTCAGCCTGTATGTATGAAATGTAATTGTCTCGAGACAGCAGGAAAGCACAACAACGCAAAGAATAGACTCCGCATTGCCCCCACGATCATGAGGACCATTTAATACACATAAGCTTATTTATAATAATTTCACAATCTCATAGAAATTAAGACTATATTGAGATAATAACAGATTTCATATCAATTAAACAAATTATATACATTGAGATGATTAATTGCAGCAAGCATTTGGAATTATTTATCATCTTCATATAAATCAATAAATACACAAAAAAAAAAAAAAATGTGTACAATCCAACCATACAGGCTGGACAAACAAAAGTTGACTTCTGAATCACATTTAACCAAATTTCATCTTAAGCAAATCTTAAGCATATCTTAAACAGATACATCTTTGGATCAAACAGAGGATTGATTGGAAAACAGCATTTTAACCGCAATTAAATAATTAGAAATCTCCAAAAGAATAAACAATGCCAACACTAGCAAACTAACATTTTGTATTCAGCAAGATACGGCATTAATGCTTAAACCATTTACTGATATATAATCCACTGGTATTGACAACCAAGTAAATAAAGATACTCCAAATAAGCAACAAAGCATTTATAACCTCTCAGCAGATATAAGGACACCAACTAATGATTTAATGAATACTTTGCAGTGGGTTAAACTTGATCAAAGATGGCATAATACTCTATTAATGACTGTTTTCAAATGTTTAAAGAATGAATATCCATCATACTTATCTTCTCAATTTGATTTTGTTCATGATAACCATAATCATATAACTAGAAATCATACTTCTAATACATTGATTGTTCCAAAATTTAAATCAAATTCAGGTCAACGTTTCTTTTCACGCCAGGGCAGCCTATGCATGGAATTCTTTGCCACCGACAGTAAGAGCGCAGATGGAAAATATGACTTTAGGCCAATTTCAGTCAAAAATTAAAGAAATTTAGGCCTGTCTTTATCTACATTTTGTTCATTTGCTTGCTTATTTTTTGTATAAATATAATTATTGTATTTCTGTATTTTGAATCATGGTATTTATAATTTTCTTGTATTTGATGATACCATTATACTTATTTGTAATACTAGTATATTATGTATGCTATTTTTGTAAATATTGTGTATCGTAATATATTTTGTTGTTATAACATGTATACAATGAGGGCCTGCTTGAAAAGCAGTGCTTGTCACTGAAGCAGTATTACCCTCAATAAAGAAAGAATAAATAAAAATAATAAAGAATAAATAATAATAACCCTGGTATAAAAACGCAGCAGAAAGGGAGGAAAGCATGAAGGCAACCAATAGCCCACTATAAAACGCAGTAGAAAGTGGAGACAATCTACTGACGAGATTCTTCAGGTTTCAAGAAACTCCGTAACACATTCAAACACCATAAAACGCAGTAGAAAGTGGAGACAATCTACCGCGACGAGATTCTTCAGGTTTCAAGAAACTCCGTAACACATTCAAACACCATAAAACGCAGTAGAAAGTGGAGACAATCTACAGACAAGATTCTTCAGGTTTTGAAGAAAATCCTTAACACATCCAGGCACCATTAAACGCAGTAGAAAGTGGAGACAATCTACCGACGAGATTCTTCAGGTTTCGAAGAAACTCCGTAACACATTCAAACACCATAAAACGCAGTAGAAAGTGGAGACAATCTACCGACGAGATTCTTCAGGTTTCGAAGAAACTCCGTAACACATTCAAACACCATAAAACGCAGTAGAAAGTGGAGACAATCTGCAGACGAGATTTTTCAGGTTTTGAAGAAAATCCTTAACACATCCAGGCACCATTAAACGCAGTAGAAAGTGGAGACAATCTACTGACGAGATTCTTCAGGTTTCAAGAAACTCCGTAACACATTCAAACACCATAAAACGCAGTAGAAAGTGGAGACAATCTACAGACGAGATTCTTCAGGTTTTGAAGAAAATCCTTAACACATCCAGGCACCATTAAACGCAGTAGAAAGTGGAGACAATCTACTGACGAGATTCTTCAGGTTTCAAGAAACCTGATAACACATTCAAACACCATAAAACGCAGTAGAAAGTGGAGACAATCTACAGACGAGATTCTTCAGGTTTTGAAGAAAATCCTTAACACATCCAAGCACCATAAAAAACGCAGTAGAAAGTGGAGACAATCTACCGACGAGATTCTTCAGGTTTTGAAGAAACTCCATAACACATTCAAACACCATAAAACGCAGTAGAAAGTGGAGACAATCTACAGACGAGATTCTTCAGGTTTCGAAGAAACTCCGTAACACATTCAAACACCATAAAACGCAGTAGAAAGTGGAGACAATCTACAGACGAGATTCTTCAGGTTTTGAAGAAAATCTTAACACATCCAGGCACCATTAAACGCAGTAGAAAGTGGAGACAATCTACCGACGAGATTCTTCAGGTTTCGAAGAAACTCCGTAATACATTCAAACACCATAAAACGCAGTAGAAAGTGGAGACAATCTACAGACGAGATTCTTCAGGTTTTGAAGAAAATCCTTAACACATCCAAGCACCATAAAACGCAGTAGAAAGTGGAGACAATCCGTAACACTCCATAACACATTCAAACACCATAAAACGCAGTAGAAAGTGGAGACAATCTACAGACGAGATTCTTCAGGTTTCGAAGAAACTCCGTAACACATTCAAACACCATAAAACGCAGTAGAAAGTGAAGACAATCTACAGACGAGATTCTTCAGGTTTTGAAGAAACTCCATACAAAGCATTCATTCCCCTTCTATAAAACGCAGTAGAAAGTGGAGACAATCTACTAATGATATTCTTCAAGATTTCAAGAAATTCCAAACAAAGCCTCTATTTTTAAGCATAAAGCAGCATATTTGGACATACCATTTTATTGGAGTATCTTTAACCATATTTAGTTACTGAATCCCCCTTCCAGCTTTTGGGAGGGTGGGTGGATTTTTGGTCCATCAAGATCGAAGGAACAATTGCAAGTGCATCACTAGGAGAACTATGGACATAACAAAGGAATTAAAAATAAGACGGAGACCTGAATGGCTGCACACCACTAAAGTGACAGCTGACTGGACAGAAAAACTGAGCTTGTTGCTATAACAACATAACAACAACCCCTAAATTAAAACTGACTTGACCAGGAGACCAAAACACTTTAAGTGTACTTGAGAATGCTCAAGTGGGAATAAGAGGATAAGCCTCTACACCTAGATGCACATGACAGCCTAATGTCCCCTGCTGCTGAGACAATCTAGTTTTTAAAAGATTTGCAACTTTAAAAAACGGAATTATTTTGTTATTATTATTCCAGTCCACAGCTGCAGGAAACAAACTTTTTTTTTCCTTCTAATGTGAATATTCAATTATAACTTTTTTGTTCTTCTAATTACCAATTTGATGATATTTTTTTTTTACAACAAACTAATCTGCAAGACTGTTTTTACATAAACATTATGTAGGCTAGCCAGGGGTTTCCAGTGGTATAAAAATCTTAACTTTTTTTGAGAAAAGTGGTTGTGGATCACCAAATGCCCTATTAAAAGATATATGATCATTTAATTCTTTTTGAGAAAAATTTCCAAAATTATGACAGTTGCTTTTAGTCTTTAAACTTGAGTTCACTCACCTCATTTCACAATAAGTCAAAAATTTATCAATAAAATACCATATTGTCTGCTTTCAACAAATAACAATAATTTTGCTAAAAAACACCATACTTTACTCCGTATTGTCATAGAAATATAGAAGTAGAATATACACACACTTAAGCTTATGGCTCCATGAGACGAGCCCGTATAGCGTAACTAAGCCCGGGGTTAAGTGAGAGAATAGATAGTTTGCCAACTAAAACAGACATTGAAAAGGTGTTTGTCTTAATGGAGCTGATATGTCTAGTCCAATGGCGCATCGCTAAGGAGCCATGACAATGCTATTTCTATGGCAATGCCTTTATGATTGGTAACTTTTAAAACTTTTTCATTTTTGCTTATTTTGCTTAATCCAATTATGACAATGATTCTATAAATTTGCTATTTAGAATATTATTATCATCAGTATTGCAAAATCCATAATTTAGTAGCCCAATTGGGCTACTTTTGATGATTTTAGCCACACTTTTGACCACTTCCTGTTGCATAGAAAGCAATGGTTAAGAAACACATTGGGCTAATTTTGACATTAGTTCCTGTGACTTTCCATAGTTTTCTGTCTCATAGAAACTTGTTACAAGAAATATTGGGCTACTTTTTTATGATTTGACCCGCGATTTTGGGTTAGAAATATTTGGCAACCTTGATTATCATCCTTGTAGCTGTATATTGACCTGATGTAACCTTTGATATTGGTATCCTTGTTTGCGATACCAAATTGTCAATACTAAAAAACTTTCATATTTACTATTTTGCAATGAATACACAATTTAAGCAGGGGCGGCAACAGGTATTTTTTTAAGGGGGCGTCAATGATGAGGAGAATGGTCACAGAAATCTGGGGCCGGTGGGAGAAATTCACTGTACCAGTAGTGTAGCCAGGACTTTTTCAGGGGGGGGGACAAGGCAACTTTCAAGTGTGGGGGGGGGGGCAAAGTTAAGGGGAACAGCATCCCATGGGGGCAAGATTTTCTCAAAGGGGCAGCAGCCCCTTTCCCCTGGCTATGCCACTGCACTGTACATTGCTGTCTTAGGTAGATAGCTGTATCACACTACAACTGACTACACAATGCTATCTTAGGTAGATAGCTATATCTCACTACAACTGACTACACAATGCTATCTTAGGTAGATAGCTATATCTCACTACAACTGACTACACAATGCTATCTTAGGTAGATAGCTATATCTTACTACAACTGACTACACAATGCTATCTTATGTAGATAGCTATATCTTACTACAACTGACTACACAATGCTATCTTAGGTAGATAGCTATATCTTACTACAACTGACTACACAATGCTATCTTAGGTAGATAGCTATATCTTACTACAACTGACTACACAATGCTATCTTAGGTAGATAGCTATATCTTACTACAACTGACTACACAATGCTATCTTAGGTAGATAGCTATATCTTACTACAACTGACTACACAATGCTATCTTAGGTAGATAGCTATATCTTACTACAACTGACTACACAATGCTATCTTAGGTAGATAGCTATATCTTACTACAACTGACTACACATTGCTATCTTAGGTAGATAGCTATATCTTACTACAACTGACTACACAATGCTATCTTAGGTAGATAGCTATATCTTACTACAACTGACTACACAATGCTATCTTAGGTAGATAGCTATATCTTACTACAACTGACTACACAATGCTATCTTAGGTAGATAGCTGTATCACACTACAACTGACTACACAATGCTATCTTAGGTAGATAGCTATATCTCACTACAACTGACTACACAATGCTATCTTAGGTAGATAGCTATATCTTACTACAACTGACTACACAATGCTATCTTAGGTAGATAGCTATATCACACTACAACTGACTACACAATGCTATCTTAGGTAGATAGCTATATCTCACTACAACTGACTACACAATGCTATCTTAGGTAGATAGCTGTATCACACTACAACTGACTACACACAATGCTATCTTAGGTAGATAGCTATATCTTACTACAACTGACTACACAATGCTATCTTAGGTAGATAGCTATATCACACTACAACTGACTACACATTGCTATCTTAGGTAGATAGCTATATCTTACTACAACTGACTACACAATGCTATCTTAGGTAGATAGCTATATCTTACTACAACTGACTACACAATGCTATCTTAGGTAGATAGCTATATCACACTACAACTGACTACACATTGCTATCTTAGGTAGATAGCTATATCTTACTACAACTGACTACACAATGCTATCTTAGGTAGATAGCTATATCTTACTACAACTGACTACACAATGCTATCTTAGGTAGATAGCAATATCTCACTACACACAATGCTATCTTAGGTAGATAGCTATATCTTACTACAACTGACTACACAATGCTATCTTAGGTAGATAGCTATATCACACTACAACTGACTACACATTGCTATCTTAGGTAGATAGCTATATCACACTACAACTGACTACACAATGCTATCTTAGGTAGATAGCTGTATCACACTACAACTGACTACACACACTGCTATCTTAGGTAGATAGCAATATCTCACTACACACACTGCTATCTTAGGTAGATAGCTATATCTCACTACAACTGACTACACAATGCTATCTTAGGTAGATAGCTATATCTCACTACAACTGGCTACACACATTGCTATCTTAGGTAGATAGCAATATCTCACTACACACACTGCTATCTTAGGTAGATAGCTATATCTCACTACAACTGACTACACAATGCTATCTTAGGTAGATAGCTGTATCACACTACAACTGACTACACAATGCTATCTTAGGTAGATAGCTATATCTTACTACAACTGACTACACAATGCTATCTTAGGTAGATAGCTGTATCACACTACAACTGACTACACACACTGCTATCTTAGGTAGATAGCAATATCTCACTACACACACTGCTATCTTAGGTAGATAGCTATATCTCACTACAACTGACTACACAATGCTATCTTAGGTAGATAGCTATATCTCACTACAACTGACTACACACATTGCTATCTTAGGTAGATAGCAATATCTCACTACACACACTGCTATCTTAGGTAGATAGCTATATCTCACTACAACTGACTACACAATGCTATCTTAGGTAGATAGCTGTATCACACTACAACTGACTACACAATGCTATCTTAGGTAGATAGCTATATCTTACTACAACTGACTACACAATGCTATCTTAGGTAGATAGCTATATCTTACTACAACTGACTACACAATGCTATCCTAGGTAGATAGCTATATCTTACTACAACTGACTACACAATGCTATCTTAGGTAGATAGCTATATCACACTACAACTGACTACACATTGCTATCTTAGGTAGATAGCTATATCTTACTACAACTGACTACACAATGCTATCTTAGGTAGATAGCTATATCTTACTACAACTGACTACACAATGCTATCTTAGGTAGATAGCTATATCTTACTACAACTGACTACACAATGCTATCTTAGGTAGATAGCTATATCACACTACAACTGACTACACAATGCTATCTTAGGTAGATAGCTATATCTTACTACAACTGACTACACAATGCTATCTTAGGTAGATAGCTATATCTTACTACAACTGACTACACAATGCTATCTTAGGTAGATAGCTATATCACACTACAACTGACTACACAATGCTATCTTAGGTAGATAGCTATATCTTACTACAACTGACTACACAATGCTATCTTAGGTAGATAGCAATATCTCACTACACACACTGCTATCTTAGGTAGATAGCTATATCTCACTACAACTGACTACACAATGCTATCTTAGGTAGATAGCTATATCTCACTACAACTGACTACACAATGCTATCTTAGGTAGATAGCTGTATCACACTACAACTGACTACACACACTGCTATCTTAGGTAGATAGCAATATCTCACTACACACACTGCTATCTTAGGTAGATAGCTATATCACACTACAACTGACTACACATTGCTATCTTAGGTAGATAGCTATATCTTACTACAACTGACTACACAATGCTATCTTAGGTAGATAGCTATATCTTACTACAACTGACTACACAATGCTATCTTAGGTAGATAGCTATATCTTACTACAACTGACTACACAATGCTATCTTAGGTAGATAGCTATATCACACTACAACTGACTACACAATGCTATCTTAGGTAGATAGCTATATCTTACTACAACTGACTACACAATGCTATCTTAGGTAGATAGCTATATCTTACTACAACTGACTACACAATGCTATCTTAGGTAGATAGCTATATCACACTACAACTGACTACACAATGCTATCTTAGGTAGATAGCTATATCTTACTACAACTGACTACACAATGCTATCTTAGGTAGATAGCAATATCTCACTACACACACTGCTATCTTAGGTAGATAGCTATATCTCACTACAACTGACTACACAATGCTATCTTAGGTAGATAGCTATATCTCACTACAACTGACTACACAATGCTATCTTAGGTAGATAGCTGTATCACACTACAACTGACTACACACACTGCTATCTTAGGTAGATAGCAATATCTCACTACACACACTGCTATCTTAGGTAGATAGCTATATCTCACTACAACTGACTACACAATGCTATCTTAGGTAGATAGCTGTATCACACTACAACTGACTACACAATGCTATCTTAGGTAGATAGCTATATCTTACTACAACTGACTACACACACTGCTATCTTAGGTAGATAGCAATATCTCACTACACACACTGCTATCTTAGGTAGATAGCTATATCTTACTACAACTGACTACACAATGCTATCTTAGGTAGATAGCTATATCTCACTACAACTGACTACACAATGCTATCTTAGGTAGATAGCTGTATCACACTACAACTGACTACACAATGCTATCTTAGGTAGATAGCTATATCTTACTACAACTGACTACACAATGCTATCTTAGGTAGATAGCTATATCACACTACAACTGACTACACATTGCTATCTTAGGTAGATAGCTATATCTTACTACAACTGACTACACAATGCTATCTTAGGTAGATAGCTATATCTCACTACAACTGACTACACAATGCTATCTTAGGTAGATAGCTATATCACACTACAACTGACTACACACACTGCTATCTTAGGTAGATAGCAATATCTCACTACACACACTGCTATCTTAGGTAGATAGCTATATCTCACTACAACTGACTACACACATTGCTATCTTAGGTAGATAGCAATATCTCACTACACACATTGCTATCTTAGGTAGATAGCTGTATCACACTACAACTGACTACACACACTGCTATCTTAGGTATGTAGCAATATCTCACTACACACACTGCTATCTTAAGTAGATAGCTATATCTCACCACAACTGAATATGCACCATGCTATCTTGGGTAGATATATAGATATATCTCACCAAAACTAACTGCACATTCCTATCTTAGGTAGATAGCTATGTGGCCAACATTTTGGTGTACAGTGTTAATAGGGGGTATTTCTGCTGGTAGGAATAAATTTGTTTAGTTAGGGCATGTAGTGAAAATGTTTGTTAATATGTCTACACCATCATGTTTGAGTGCCCTGTGATAACTTTGCATGTTTTGCAATTTAGGCCTTTTTGAAAACTGTTATTCTTTTACCGTGCCGATATTTCAAACAAACAGTTTATTTGTGATCCATAGATAGCTTACCGTACACAAAAGCAAAGGTGTAAATATGTCTGTTAAGTGGCGTCATGATAACAATCACCGTTAAACATGTCATTATAGAAACGGAAGACACTTATCATTTATTTTTCTGCATTTCTCCCATGTGTCATGCAGGCCCGTAAACAGGATATTTTGTGAAAAAATGGACCTAGTATTAGACCTTTTTTTCCAAGGTGAAGGGCAATTTTGTGAACCTTTGAACCTTTTTTGTCTAAAAAAAAGAAAAACATGTTAAACTTGGATGACAAATCTATCTTCTTTCTTTTATGCTAAAAATAGTTTAATCACTTTATATGCTTTCAAAATGGAAGAGGCTTGAGAGATCATTTCTTCAATTTTGTGCACCTGAACTAAGTCTAAAGCTCCAATTGCTCAACATTACCGAATCTTTAATTCAACATTGCCAAGTTGACACAGATTTTGACACAGATTTTGTAAACCTAAATTTCTACATGTGATCCACATTGGGATAACTTAACCAATTTCTCTGTACTCTTATTTGCAAAAGTATTTTTTAAAAAGCCCCAAAGTAAAAAAACAAACAATTTTTTATGCTTTTTTGGTCAAAAACGGTCCAAATTTTGGGAAGATCTACTTTTCACAAAATTGCTCCCCCAGGTCCACTTTTTCAAAATATATGTTCAAAAAAAGTAAAATAAAATCTTGCGTATGGGCCTGCGCTGCTCACTTGGTTGTTTCCTCCTTGTAAATTGTCATCCAAAAAATATCCTCAATTCTACTGCCCAAAACAAATACAGTGTTCGACAGGACTGACCAACTCAGATATTGCATTTCTTTTGGGTTTTTTTAGCAGTATGCAAGTAAAAAGTTCTAATAGTTTCAAAAAAGTTTTTTAACCAAAATGGATCGATTTTGACTTGGGAAAAAAAAAAAAGATTTGCAAAATATGTTTGCAACAATTGTTCATATCTTTTAAGTTTTCAATAATTTTTAGGGTCATTTATCCTCTTCCAGCAAAAAAAACCCTGACCAACTGGCCCTACTTAGAAAGTCCATTTGTCCGAAGAACAAGGCATTGATATTTTGGAACGTTTGTCTAATAATGTCTTTCATTTATCTATTAATTTCTTTGCCTAGATTATAGTGTCAATGACCTGTTGATCAAGAGAGATAGACAGAGGCCATGACCCATCCCCAAATCAACTAATTAGGAAGATAATTAATTGGTTTGATATTCTACCACTAATCCTAGCATTAATCTTGATTCACTCACCTGTGGAAGACTACACTGATTAGTCCGGGAACTTTATTTTCTCACCAAAGTTTGGGTAATACTGGCAAGGCTATAATACAAAAATTATCATTATAATTTTTCAAAAACATGGCTTTTGCTTTAATATTTTTTTAATTGCGAATAATTATGACATGTGTCTAGACTTACAGAGTCAATGCCAGAGATATTCTGAACAAAAGTTGAGCAGTTGATTAACAATTCTGTTTTGGTCCATGGGCATGTGCAGACACCTTGATAATTGGGAGAGACGCTCAGCCTAGCACTAGTTACGTGCTCAGTACTATACCATGATGACAATCCAACTCATAACTCCACCACTCGTCCTCGCCTCTCACGCTTCACGCTCGCTATCGGGTGTCGCAATCAGAGGGAACTGAGCCAGTTCTAGCTCAGCCCATACCAGGATTTTTTTTTTTTTTTTTTTTTTTTTTGGGGAGACTTTCAAAATGTTGTCTTTTTTCAAATTTCAGTAAAAAATGTGTTTGCTTGTAAAATGTGTGATGAACTCCCCTAGAAAAAGAAAAAAGAAGCTGTGGAACATTTTTAAACATATTCACTCCCAGGATTCACTCAGGCCCTTATGATAAGAATTTCCTAAAAGGTACCCAACTGCTAAGTTCTTGTTGTATGATTTTAGTCACTTTATGTGCAGTTTGTTTCCAAATTGGGACATTGTAGTCCCATTTTATATGCACCAAAGTGGATCTTTGGATTTGGTTGGGCATCTGTGCAACCCCGTGTGAAGATGCTAATTAAATTTGGGTGTATATTGGTGATTATACACTTGTGAAATACTCCACAAAAATGAGAGTAGGAAGCGCGCGGGGTTAAGCGGTATAATGGCCCCCAACTAGCGACTCCAGCATCAAAGAAAGCACAGTCCATGCAGTAAATCCTGAACATGCATTGAACTTGGCTTGGAACAGGAGTAAATTCAGTTCATTTTTGTTACTAATTGGTTTCTATGCCCAATTTGATTCCTAAACCTAGTGTCAGTGACCCTATCACCTTGAGTAAAGGGACTATCTGTCTGGCTGTCAAGGGATGACAGGCATTAAATTCCACAAAATTAGGTTAGTTCATGCACCTGTAAAGGTTAATAATGACCCAAGATGAAGGCATTAGATTATGAAAAGATGTATGGTAGTCCAATTTGAATGCCAAATTATCTCTGTGGTATGCAATAAACCTGTTTGAATTTTGTGCAAATTGGGATCATGAGATCTTCTTTTACTGATTATCAGGCCCCATGTCACATGGGGGAAATGGGAGATCACACAAAAACAGCCAGATTTTCTAAAATAACGACAAAATCTGTTGAAACAGGCTGCTGAATTCTGCAAAATTGTGATAAATGAGGAGAAATGCTGCTAAATATGTGTGATTTACCATTTCCCCCATGTGACATGGGGCCTATTATCATTCTGTAGCATGTCAGCATTCCCCCTATTAAAATGTTATTGCATCCTGATTTCTAGTGCAGAGCAGTGGAGGCAGGAGGCATTTCCCCCTCCCCAAACTTGGGCTTTGCACCCCCTTAAAAATAATTGGGGGAAATTTCTACTTTTGTTTAATTATTATGTTTGGATTTTCCCCCCACCCCCTCCAAAACAAAATTCTAGTGCTGTCACTGGTGCAGAGTTTGTGATGTATTAAGTATCACATTATTATGAGTATGTTTAGCCTAAAAATGATCTATGATAAAAGCGAGTGGAAAACATGAAAGAAAACATATCAAATTCGAACATATTTTAAAATACTGATGAAATCCAGTCTGATAAATCTGAAGCCCCTTGGATCAACAAGACACTTCATAATATCCAGAAATGTCTTTCTGTTACAATACTCAATTGAACCGCAAGCCTGGCTGTCATCACAAATTAAGTGCATCCTACACGTGCCAGACCCCATCCCAAACCTACCGACAAAAACTCAATTATTTTGCTCGGGGGCGCTGCGCAGGAGTGCCGCACACCAAATGACAAAACTCTCCACTGTTACAAATTTTTCTCACCCCTATACCATGATAACCACTGAATGCAACCCCAGGCTGGTTCAACCACAGTCTGTGTGAGTTTTGCCTTTTCCATTAACCCATACTCTGCAGATGAAAAGCTTATAATTTTGTTCAGTTTTTGGTAAACTTTTGAAATATCCTAGAATTTATGGTCGTACCTTATCATAAATGGGACAGATTTTTAAAAATGGGTACTTTTTCAAAACATTTTACAACTAATCGGAAAAATATATAATTTTCAAATATGTCCAAAATTTGACAAATTTACCTAAGTCCTGATAGGTGGGATATTTTTTCATCAAATTTGTTTTATTTGGGGTAAACCTATATTTTCAGAGTCCCTGTCACACTTCCCCTACCCAATCCAGACTCAACTCACCCCCTCTGGATCAAGATACGGACACAAATCAAACAGAACTTACAGTGTGCACAGTGGCGGCACCAGAATTGTTTTCTGGTGGGCATGGTGAGGGAGAGCAAAATGAGTTTAGGGGGAGGCAAAAATCAACAAATTTTGCCCAAAATTGCTGCCAAAAAGTGGATGTTTGAAATTGTGAGTTTTTACTGGTGGAGTTCTGACTGCACCCCCCCTACTTCATGGTGCCATCACTAAGCGTGCATCACAGAGATGGTAATAAGAGATTGTGCAATCAACTATTAGGATGGGTCAGCTGGGTGCATGGCCGAAGCTGGTGCAACAGGACAGCTTTATTTTGACCATTGTTTACTTCCAGATCTGATTTTTAAACGGTTTACATGTTTTATAGCAATTTTAAAAAGTGAGTAATTTGATATAAAAGTTTACATTGTCTTATGATTTGGCAAACATTTCGATGCATGCACACAAGGAGTTCAACCACAAAAAAATATTTGAGCCAAAACAAGCCTTATCTTTACTCCTGATCTCTATGATGCTTTTACCTTTCCCCTAGGCTAACTGAAGCTTCTCACATGAGGCGTTCCACACTGCACACTGAAAGTTCGGTTCCTGGACCAGATTTGGTTCAATCTGGAGATGTAACTTGAAGTTCTGGGAGACTAGCAGTGGTGGTGCTACGACCAGGGCAGGGGGGATGGGTTGGGGGCACGGGGTCAAGTGCCCTCCAGTCAGAACTCTTCTCCTCCCAGTATATACCTGAAATTTGTTGATCCCCCCCCCATTTCAATTTCCCCCTCCCAATGCTCCCCAGAAAAACCATTCCTGGCGCCACCACTGAAGACACTGCACCCTCTATGCCACATCTGAATAAATTTGATCTGGAATAGCCCACAGAGCCTATCAGAGAACAAAGATCATACTGGGAAAACTCACTCTCTTAAAGGGCATTTTGTGATCCGCAGCCTCATTCCCCCACTTTTTTCAAAAAAAGTTGACATTTGAAACATCTGGCTACAAAATGTTTATGTACCAAATATTTCTTGCAGATTAATTCATTTAGCATAAATATCGTCAAATTTGAATTTCGTTCTGGTATACCAGAACGAATTACAACACTGACCTATGGAGCAGCGTAATAATACACAATCATGCATAACTCGCAAACGCAAAATCGGAATCAACTGAAATTTTGAGAATGAGCTTTTTTCTTGGATATCTACTGAAAAATGTCATAAAAAGAGGATGCTAGGATCACGAAATCCTCCTTTAATTGAAAAGATAGTATAATCTGAAAATAAAAGAATTGAATAATCAATCTCTTTTTCCAACTGTGCTCTCACCACAGACTTATAAAGATAGAAAAATCAATCTTTTCATTTAGCAGTCCTGGGAGAGCAGATGCCATTACCTTGTGATGCCAAAGTAGTGTAAGTAGTTCCACTTGGAAATGGAAGTTCAGTTCAACTTTAATCTGGAACAACGTCCATCGTATGGACATCATGTGAGATGAAACCGCAAAAAGAAATCATACCTGCTCTAATCCCCTGGTCCTTATCATAGATTTTCTCACGGTATGTCATTTCATGATGCAGGCAAGTTCATTTTTTTGTCTATGTTTGTTAGCTTCTTCCGACACATATTCTTTGATGAAACCTTTGCTGCCTGCCTGATCTTTACCGATAAAAGGATGGTATGTTTCAGATATATTCGTACTCTGCAAAATCTAACTAATATGTAGGCCTACATTTTTTTATGTGCAGGCCTAATAAAATGTGCATTCTCATTCTGGGCCTGGTGGTGCTTATATCAAAATAATTTTGAAGACTGCCATCACAAATGTGCAGGGGCAGCCAAATGACATACAGGGTGTCCCAAAAAAAAGAGGCCCCTCATTGCGCCCTCTTTTTATCCTATTTTAGAAAAGTTGATCAAGTATATGTTGGTAGGTAAAGAAGCCTTTACCCGTTAGCTTTAATAAACCGAAACAATTATTTCAATCTGCTCATAACTTTTGAATATATGCCCTTTTAAAGAAATGTATCCGTTTTTCACTCTGTCCACGGAGGAGTTTTGGCTACTTCAAAGATTGAAAAGTGCATATACCATGCATGAATATAAAACATTCCTCGATGATAACTTTATAAAATAACAACTTTATTTTAGGGAATGGGCTTATGGGTTATTAATTTGGGCGAAATTGATGGGGATGGGACTTCTTTTGCTATACTTGCAATTACTTATGTTTTTCTCGGTTATTTTATGCCTTTTTGTTTTATTATAAGTTTCTTACTTTGTTGTTTCTTGCTTTCTTTTTATTGACAACATAAGTCATTTCTCTTTTTGGAATAAAAGGTAGCCCTGAAATGGGCTGTTTAGTTTGTCTTTGGCTCTTTTGAAGTGAGTTTACTGTGCTGCTCTGCCCTCTAAGTGGTTGCCTCCTTGATGAATACAGGTTTCAGCCCTAGTCCTCATTGCATCAATTGCGTTGCGTAATAACCTTGTGCGCCGGATACTTGCGAATATAGCAGTAATACGTTTGCAAAGATCTTGGATTTTGCCACAAATGAAGAAATCAAGTGGTGTGAGGTCTGGTGATCTTGCAGGCCACTCCACAGCATGACCCATCCCAACCACTTTGTTTGCTATCCGTGGACAGAGTGAAAAACGGGTACTTGTCTTTAAAAGGGCATATCTTCAAAAGTTGTGAGCCGATTAAAATTATTGTTTTGGTTTATTAAAGCTAACAATTAAAGATTTCTTTACATACCAAAATATATTTGATCAACTTTTCAGAAATAGGCGAAAAAGAGGGCGCAATGAGGGGCCTCTTTTTTTTTGGGAAACCCTGTATGTATACGGGTATGTATATGCCCAAATTGTAATAGAGATATAAAAGAAACACATAACAAATTTCTCAAAAAGTGGGAAGGCCATGGCATCCCGGCCGCCCGCTTGCTCCGACCACTGATGGTATGTGAGGTGGTCAAGGGTCCCTTTTTCAGACTCTTCAGCAGTTCCAAAGACCCCCATCTGGGGATCATGCTCCAGTTCATTAGCTTCAATTGAGTAAAACTCTGAAAATTGTAGCTCTTTAGCCTAAATTTTGAAAAAGATTTTAAAATTTGAATTTTCATAGCTCAACAAAATTAACCTATGGACAAAAATAGGCTGAAAAGTACAAAATAGGCTTTAAAATCTTAAATATCAGGGCAGCCAGCATCTCATGTGAAGGGGCAAGACCTCTTGCCACTGCCAGTTCCAGGATTTGTGCCTAAACCAAACCATAATCCTAAGCTTTAAACCACAGATTGCAGGGTATTCTTGAACTATCCATCTTTAGCTTCATAACCAAAAACTTGTAACGCCAACCTGAGTGATCTCATGCAAATTATTAACAGACACACAGACAGAATTGACAGACATAATTATCAATTCCCTTCCAGCTATTTAACAGTCACACGTCCAATTTGAAACTCAACCATTTTTCAAATTAACCCAGTCCGAAAGATAAATAATGCAAACGGCCACATCAAAGATGCCCAAAGACATCGTATCATCTTCAACAGGTTCAGTATCTTTTGAACAATAGGCCTTCAGGTGAGTGTAACTATGGCAACCAGAGGATTTAACAGAAGAAATAAACTAGCTGCCACATGTACATGTACTGCGAATTACTACCAACACAGGAGCTAAATTTCCCTTTAGTTCAAAAGTTTAATTTTGTCTTGTTGCATATCAAAAGCTTCATTTTTGCAAACATTTTAAATTTTGCAACAAAATAATGAAAATATTTTCAGATATTTTATCTGAATTCCTGTACCAACCTTTTGCCTAAGACCCCTCTCATTATGCTCATGAACACAAGTAGCAGCCTTTTTGCTGCACCTATTCAAGAAAATGCTATAATATACATAAGGCAGCAATCATTCTCCTATGCAGATGTAGCCTATACAATAATTGTTGCTTGATATCACATGACAGGACCAGATACCAAGAGGTTGCATCTGGCTCCCTCAGGTAATAAGAGGACTAATTTGAGCAAATCAACATCCAGCTCTCTAAAGAAAGCCATTGGTGTGACTTACAAATTGATCCTGTGATAGGTAACAGATGAAGGAGGGTGCTGGAGAGGAGATAATAAGAGTAAAGAGCATGTTGGCCTGGATGTTGGCATATTTTTGCTATATTTTGTCATGTGCAAATGAAAGTTCAGATTTATGATAGGTAACAGATGAAGGAGGGTGCTGGAGAGGAGATAATAAGAGTAAAAAGAGCATGTTGGCCTGGATGTTGGCATATTTTTGCTATATTTTGTCATGTGCAAATGAAAGTTCAGGTTTATGATAGGTAACAGATGAAGGAGGGTGGTGGGGAGGAGATAATAAGAGTAAAGAGCATGTTGGCCTGCCTGGATGTTGGCATATTTTTGCTATGTTTTGTCATGTGCAAATGCAAGTTCAGATTTATGATAGGTAACAGATGAAGACGGGTGATGCAGAGGAGATAATAATAATAAGAGATGTTGAGGCCCGGGATGTTGGCATATTTTTGCTATGTTTTGTCATGTGCAAATGAAAGTTCAGATTTATGATAGGTACCAGATGAAGACGGGTGATGCAGAGGAGATAATAAGAGTAAAGAGCATGTCGGCCTGGATGTTGCCAGCATATTTTTGCTGTTTTGTCATGTACAAATGAAAGTTCAGATTTCAGATTGACTTATAAGCCAAACTGGTGCTTGCAAGCATAGACCTATGTTGCAAGTCACATGCAAGATTGGTAGCTACTAGCTATGGATCTACACTTCTTTCCAATATTTTCGAGTTTATTTTCATTGGTTTCCCGTTGAGTATTTCACACAACATTGCACAAGGGCAACCTGAAACAGGACTTGTTCAGAGAAGGAGGAGGGCAGGAAGTAACTTTCAAGGGGGGGAATGGCCTAAAATAGGCTAAAAAGTTTTTCACATACCTAAAAGTCTTGAATATGGCGGCGCCACAGGGGGGGGCATGAGGGGCAAATGCCCCCCAGTCAGAAGGCTTTCCCCCCTGTTGCCCCCAGTAAAAACAAACAATTACGAAAAATTCCACTTTTTGCGGCAATTTTGCACAATAGTTGTTGATTTTGCCCCCCCTGAACTTCCCTTCCCCCCCCCCCCGAAAAATTCCTGGCGCTGCCACTGGCCTCCTCCCTTGCCTACAATCTCAAAATGATTGAAAATCAGTACATGTATAGTACGAATAGCCAAATAAAGTTGCCTACAACCTTGCAGTCTAGCTCCCTCTACCCATTTTCATTTGACCATTAAATTCCTAGATCCGCCACTGATAACCCACTCTGTGTGTAATTTCATGTGTGTTTTATAGCACAAATTTCATGATTTCAGTCATTCAAACTAAATTCTAGCCTTATTAGATCAAAAATTTGCATCAGTTTTGATCAAGATCCACCAAGGTGGTATTTAAATGCAAGACCAACACCAAGTTTATCCAAAAATGAAATTATCCCATTATGGCCTTTATGATAACCATCACCACCCAAATTGACCATAGTGTTATATGTCATATTTATATTGAAATACAATGTTACAAATTCTTGATCAAAGTAGCGGACTCGGCAAAGTAATCTAATCAAGATTGAATATGAAATTCAAACTTTCAATTTATGCCTAAGTATATAACTGCTCAGGTCTGATCGCTGGGAATTATGCCCGGGAATTATGATCAACTGATAAGCTAGCTGATAAGGTAAACTGTACCAAATTTTTGGTGAAACACCTTAAGGTTGAAATTGCTGGTTTCCATGGTATTGGTGTCAGCTTCAATTGATATAAAGCTGTTAGAAAATTTGAAATTGATTCAAAAATGCCTTGAAGCGATATTGTATGATATTAAGCTTAACTGTTACAAATAAGTCAACCAGAATTGGATCATTATGAGCACAGGGCTCAGCTTAGAAAGCAGAAACCCAGGGAGGGGAGGTCTCAGGATCTTGGTTGATGAGTTCACATGCACATTATTATATTAAAAAGGTGGCTAAAATGGTGACAAACAGCTAATAAAAGACAAATAACTTCTGAGACTTTTGCAGAATGAAATTTTGATTTTTGTTATTGGTCCCCTTTTTTCTCCCACGTCCCTTTAAAATGGATGTGGGAGGGGGATTGTTTGTTTTAGCCGCCCCATTGTTTATTGATTTCTTACAATTTCCTGTTAAATGCACACCATATTAGACTCAGGTCCTGATGACCCCTCTCCCCCCACCCCCACACGCACACGCCGGCATTTAAAATAAAGGCCTGCTCAATGGCTCCACAACTATAGATACATTCACATTCAATTTTGGGAATGCATCCAAATTCAGATGTTTTGACAGCACATTTTCGCTCATCAGAAGCTAAAATTAATGACACATGCGACTTACTGAATTACCCCCTCCCAGTGGAATAGCCAACATTTTGTTCAGGAGGGGTGCCGTTTAAGAGACAAAATTAAAAAAAAAAATCAAAATTTACCAAAAGAAGATTTTAAAATCTAAAAACATTGAAGCGGTCCAGATCCTACAGGGGTGCAAGGGAGAGGGGCCAAGATGTCACACAGGGGGTTGCTACACCCCTTACCCCTGGCTATGCCACTTCCCCTCTCTGGATACTGAATGAAGTGAATGGCATCAAAAATGTGTTGCTTTCTACATGTACTGGTGACGATTGTATAGGTGCTCCTAATAATAAAAACAGAGGGCACTATTCACTGTCAAACCATGGTAGATGATAAAAAATTATATCATAATCATAATGAAGGAAAGTATGAAAAATAATGAATACTGAAAACAAAGACATCCAATCTGCTCCCCTCAACACAGGCAGGGGCCGAGCCAGGATTCTGCAAGATGATTCCAATATCACTTTCATTTTTCCCTCCCTTTATTCATCTTTTTTTTAGGGGTGTGGGTTGGCCCCTGCCTCACCCACTTGTACCCATCCCTTAACACAAGGAAAGAAGTTTTATTGGCCTGATACTCACCCTAAATTTGATCTCCAATTCATGTATGATATTAAACATGTTAAAGGGGCTCTGGGGCACGAGCCCCCCCCACTAAGCAGCAAAAAGGAAAGGGTGGTAGAAAAAGAAGAAGGGGAGGCAAAAAGAATTATTAAAGAAAAAGGGGTGAAAAATTGTAAAAAATGTATAAAAATTGTGAAACAAATGGAAATATAATTTTTTGTTTTTTTGTTTTTAGGTTGCTAGTGCCTATTAATTATCCTTTTTTTTTGCTCTTCACTTTTTCAACCTTTTCCCTTTTCGGGCTGTTGATGAAGGGGCAGCAAAATTCCCCTTTTTTCAACCTCCCAGATAGGAGTGGGCCTGGGTATATACGCCACTGCAAATTTGAAAAAATCTGAAGGTGCCGCAGAACTGCTAACTTTCCTATATTCCTATACAAACACAACACCCATATGCTTTTCATATTTGCTTTATTTTATAACAAATTCCTCTACTCCTTTTCTCTTAAAAATATACTGTTGAAACTTAATTTTCTTGCAATTATATTGTTCAAACTTCATCATGCCTTTTTTGGCACAATAATACAGGACAGGTGTATACTTTATACCAGACCAATTTACTTCTCACATTTCAATATTTTAGACAAAAAGTAAACATCGGCACTCTTTTTGGCTACAGAAGAGTACGTAAATTCGATTTGATTTCTATATTCTGAAACTCCTCCAGCTATTTATGTTATCGTGTCCAACACTGACCATATCCAAAGGCTACTTACTTCGGACAGTATAGTCAGCTGGACACACTGACCATTTGGTGAAAGAAAAGTGTAACTTTTTTCCTTTCTCAAGTCCGACAAATCCAAATAACGCACAGTACAGGCAGTTACTGTTACTCTAATATAAAGCATGGAAACTTTATTTTGTGTGCTTTTATTCTCAGCAAAATCAGCGCAAAGTATATCAGTGTTTTCTTTTTGATGAAAGTAGAATTTTATCATTGTTTAAGCCAGTTGTATGGTCTTTTTGCATGTATAAGTAGCAAAAATGTATCTAGGACAGGCTGAGTAAATTTAGATAGTTATACTGAGACGCCAAAACTATTGTTGTATTTTTACGAAATAATAAGTTAGTGTATCATAATGCATTTTTGTATAATTGAAGACTCTTTTAGAGGTGACAAAAAGTGTTTTATACAATTACAATTGCAAAATTTGTGAAAATAAGAATAAAGCATGCTGGTTTGGCAAATTTACTGAAGAAATTGCAAGAAATACTTCAATATAAAGAATCATAATATTATAGCAAAATCTGTGTTGGTTGTTCTTTGGTTCAAAAAGTATGTTTTGGTGGCCCTAGGTTCAACCCTTCATAGGTTGCATTGATAGGGAGGGGCATACATCTCATATGCCTGATGCTCCCTTTACCAAGAGAATAAAACAATTCAATGCTGACGGATATAGTGTATTTTGGTAGTAACACAAATAAGTTTTGCAGAGAACCTTGAAAAAAGCTTTCAGAAGTATTCAGCACAGAAAAGAATTACAAAACAACAGCTACCCTAATTTGGAAATTCCAGATTTTATTAAAAACATTTACAAATTGAAGTTTTTTTTAACAGTTTTTGTTATTAAAGTTACTTGTGATTATGCAGTTTTTGACTCTGATTTAAAAAAAAATTAGAGTTAGTTTGGCTGACCAAGCAGAATTTCCCAAAATGTGGTGGAGATCAAGTAGCTATCACTTTTTTTGGTGTGACATAGGTCATTCGATGTGTTCTGCATCATTCAACCCAGTGTGTAGGGGTGTGTGTGTTATCTACTGTAGATAGCACAGCTAATTTGCTCTCTCAATATCATCTTAATACTAATAACGGCGTGTCCGTCCGTCTGTCTGCTGCTTATCGCGTTCACGCTGGTGTGCACTATCGCTGGCATGATGCGCTTATCGCGAGTATCAACGGGAGTGTGCACGGAGTACAGTGCGCGCATCGGAAAAGCATTACAGTGTGACTATGTGATTGATTTCATTACTTTAATAACGGTATATATCCACGTCCAGATCCCGGGTCCAGATACTAATTTAGGTTTCTCTAAATGTGGAAACAGGGCAGGGCTTGGAAGAGGCGAATGATGGGTTTCCAGATTATGGGTAGGCCTACCGAACTACACAAGTAAGCATCACACCTATAAAACAAACAGAGTTGATTAAGTTGTGTCAAGTTGGGTCTTGATCATTGAGAGACGCATTTCATAGTAGTTTAAAAAGTCAGGGCAGGTATATGGGTAACGGGTTTAGGTAATTATAAATAGGCCTATCACGAGAAGCGCCCGACTCGAGAACCGCGAAATCTAGTTTATACTAATATCAGTTGTCTTCCTTGTGCTAAGAAACTTTTCAAATCACCTTTTGCGAAACAAAATTGCTAGAAATGTTTATTCATATAGTGGTATTAAAAAGAAATTTGGATTCACTCAAATTAATTGTACAGTTGTGTAAGTTAGGGAGCATGGTGGCCTAGCGGAACGGGCACTGACTCATAATCGAAAGGTTGCGGGTTCGAGCCCCCGGCGACGCCATCGTGTTGTGCCCTTGAGTAAGGCACTTTATCTCGATTACTCCTCTCCACCCAGGTGTTTAAATGGGTACCGGCATTCTTAAATGCTGGGAAGGTAACAGACTAAGCTGTAGAGGAGGTGTAGCGATCCCCTATAGCAACATTACATGGAGGAGTCTGGCCCAATCGCCAATGAAAGAGAGATGGGCACTCGATCACTGTTTATACAGGATCGACTCCTTTACTTTTTTTTTGTGTAAGTTTGTAATGAGCAGGAAACGAATAAGAAATAGAAAGTTTAAAACATTCAACTGCACTTACAGGTGAGTGCAGTTGAATGTTTTAACATTTCTACTTTCTCAAATGAATTGCTTCAAAACTTTGCCGGCTTCAAAATATATATTACAGTATAGCAAATCAAAATGCAGATGTATATTCAATACAAAAGTATTCTATACAGAATGGCACATGTCAATCAGAACATCTCACATTCATATTAACTCATCAGCTTCGTCATCATCACCCTCATTAGATAAGCTTACCAACTTACAATCCACAATTTGTAATATTCCCACCACAAATGACCATCATTATACTTTCAAAAGCTTTCAAAGTACCTGGATTAATCTCTCCTGGATTAATCTCTCCTGGGAAAAAAATTTACCTCATATAATCTGATATCAGACAATTTGTACAACCCCCACCATGTATTTTGTCTGCAAAGTGCTTGATGAAGGATTAATATCTCAATACACAAAAGATCGTAAGCATCGTCAACTATTAATCTCTCTGACGCTTGTGGAAATTATTGAAATTTTTCCTCATATGATCTGATTTCAAGCAATTTGTACAACCCCCACCATGCATTTGTTGATCAAATGGACATCATTATACTTCAAAGTACTAATGATGGATTAATATCTCAATATACAAAAAGATCGGAAGCATCGTTATCTGTTAATCTATGTGACATATATGGAATCTTCTCTAAAGGGTATCAGTATTTGTGGCATAAAGTTGCAGAAAAAGTGATCACAATTAGGCCTAACTTTTTTTTCCAAAAAAGATAAAAAATTAATTTAATAAATAAATTATTTTTAAAAGAAGAAAAAAGTTCAGAGGCCTTTATCAAACGCAAAAAATACGCAATTTACAGCTTTAAAGGCCTTATTCATTTGCTTCTTTAAGGATTTCTTTTTTCTGTGTCACTGTGAGCATTTAGTGAAAACTTCCATATTGATAAAAAAAAATGGATCCTCATAAACCTAGAAATTCTTGCACCTGTACAGCGAAAAATAAGACATTATTAAAAAATGTCTGCTTAAAAAAGAAGGGTTTTATTGGGACAATGTGCAAGTGTAGCTTGCAAAAATGTGTGATTTTACACATTTTGGTCCATGATCAGAGGTGTATTGGTGTAAAACAGGCAACAAAGCAGATGTACTATGCAATATTTGGGAGTGTCTTTCCTTTTTACCTTCCAATTTTTTTCTTTGCATTTTCATGTTCCCTTTTCTTTTCCTTTGCCTTACCGCTTCCCTCTCGAATTTTGGTCACACCATTAATGGAAAAAATCAGTGCTTTGATAAACCTGACTCAGTTCCTAAAATCATGACACCCTCAAATATGAAGCCTGAAGGCCAGGGAGTCTGACCGACCTATATCATGGATATAATATGGTCAGAAAACACTGGACATGTTACATATGCTACCCCAGATGTTCCAAAATAGTCTAAAACAGGTAAGCTTATATCTGTACCAGAGAAGGGGAATATACATTTGACTTCTTCTACACAGGAGAGGTAACTTATATGATCTTACATGAAGTCAATATATACACGTGTATGGCATAATTATATCATCAATACAGAGTAATTTGTCGGGGCCTTGCTTGTCATTAGAGCCTGATTGTCTATCACCCCAGCGCCAAGATCTTTTCTCCTGCAACTAGAATACCTGATATTCAGGTATACTAGTCTCATCCCCTGGGGTCTCAGCTTTGCTCAGCATCTCTAACACAATATGGTGAAATGACGATCTGAGATGAAATTTCAGTTGTTTTAGGTTCGGATGAAGATGTAGTGAAAGTATAAGTCTAACAATTGTTTAAAAACAACAAAGCAAACAAAACTTTCCTTCTTAGAATAGATAAATCCAAAATATTATTATTCCTTGCCCAATTACAGCACCCCTTCAACTTGTTTGCAAACAAGCATCATAATCTTTTTCTAATGTTTTCACCCAAATAAAAGTTCAGGAAACACTTCTGATCATGTGACCAATAACCAATAATCAATCAATAACTTGATACAACTTCTGACCAATTATCACAGTACTAGCCTCATCAAGATGTAATCAAGCCACCAAAGCTACTCAAGTAGGCAATCAAGGCCTACTCCATACACCACGGGTACCCTGTTGAATTTGGCACCCTTGGTGAGATGATAGTTTGTCAGTCAATGAAGCATCATGTGAATTTTCTGTCAAATTTTTCTGATCAATGAGCTGGCTTGATGTATTTCTTGTTGTCAATGGTTACCAGGATCATTATCAGATGTGGGTTTTGGGATGTCAAAAATGTAGATGTAAGTTTCCATGTAAAAAGAAAACTTACTCCCCAAATATTTAAAAAAAAAGTTTTTCTGCCAAAAACAGTACCTTCTAATTCTGTGAATAGTCATTTTGACTCATTCAACATTTTTGAAATTATTGGTCAACACATTTTTGTGTTTTTCTTATAAAACTAACCTTACATGCATCATGTGTTACACATCCCATGCATCCTGTGTGGGAATCTGATGTAATAGTATTAACCTGCGCATTTAGGTGCATTTTCGGCAACTTTTTGATGTAGCCATGACCTTTTCATAACGCAAGAAAGTGTGACCATATCTTTGCTCTATAGAAACTTATTAGGCCAAAAAAAAGGTTTGTCTCAAAGCTCACGAGTGGTTGCAAAATGTGATTTTTTTTTAAATTCCCGACTTGGTATTTTTATGGTATTTTGAGAGAAAAAAAATCAGCTTTTTGCCAAATTTTATTTAAAATTTAAAAAAAAGCTTTGAGACAAACATTTTTTTGGCCTTAGTGGGTCTCAACTTTGGAAAAGAGATGGGCAAGTTTTGTTTTGTTTTAATTAAGGAGGAATATTTTATCCAATAGGCAGATTTTTCATTTTTTTTATGTAAACCACACATCTAAGGCAAAGTAAAAAATAAAACATGTTTCACGTCCGGGTTTTCAAAAAAAGGAGGAAGAGGGGGCTTTTTATTTTCTATTTTTTATCGCAAAATTGGTGTAAATACCCATACTTGGAGCTGTTTTAGCGTGTACAATAATGCCTGGAAAAAGGAGGAGGCCCTTTTTTATTTGTTGTTCTGAGAGTTACACCCCCTCTAATGATCACAAAACCTTCCCAAAATGTTTCTTGTATCTTAACAAGGCTATAGAAAGCATCCCAACTTCCTAGACATATTTTTTGAAAAGCTATAACTGAATTTCAAAAAATAAAAAAATATTTGAGGAAACCTCAAAAAAGGAAGCGGGAGGGGATGTGAAACATGTTTATTTTTTTATTTGACCTAATGTATAGCTTACCTTCATTTGTAATAGGACTGGCTGCCGAGCAGGATCTTCAAGCTATCTTTCCTTCATCCCAAAAGGCCCAGCTAGATTCGTCATCACGTTCAAGCTACATTTGATATTCCTTCTTCCTCAAAATACTACAAAGAATAATACAAAACAATTTTTACACCCTAAGCCTCAATTTTGCAATTGGAATGAATGAATATATAAATATATAAATAAATAAAAAATAAAAACAATCATGAAAAATAAAAAAAAATAAAAAATAAAATAAATATACTAATAAAAAAAAAAATAAATAAATAAATAAATAAATAAATAAATAAATAAATAAATAAATAAATAAATAAATAAATAAATAAATAAATAAATATTAAAAAATAAATAAATAAATAAACAAATAGATATTAAAAAATCAGTTATTTTAGTTGGTTCTCTTTTCAGTAATATCACAAGTGCAGTACATTCTCTTTTTGAAGTAGCCTAAATATAACTGTGCAAAGCACAATAGGAACATCACTTGAGTCAAACACCCCCTGGGACACCCTGCAATTCTGTCTCCTCATACACTTATGCAGACAAGGCACCTGAATGCTCAAGCTGTGATCACAAGCATGTCCCCTCCCCCTCCTGGAGGGGGGAGAAAGACAAGTGGTATCATCCCCTCTTCGTATCAAGCACATCTTTCAATAGGACTTTTATTCACCAATAAATTTGTCTCCTCCCTAAATACTTGATCTCAAGATCCAAAAGAAAAAGTTACACAAACTTCCTATTCTTTCCACACTTTAACTCAAGCATAAAAATTGAATTGCACTTGTAAATCCACTTGAAGGTGTCTTTTATACTTAATCGATGCTAAATATTTGAATTTCAACTTCTGCCAATTTTTAATCGATGTTTCATATACTGCTGGATATCAACTCAAAATAAAGTTTTGACATCTTGTTGAGACTGTCATTCAAAATGTAGGGTGCTCAAAAAGAAATATTGATATGTGCTTGCTCGTTATTCATGATATGTGCAGGATGGGGTCCTAAAGTATAGAAGAATTTGCATTTTATTCTGCCAATCAAAACTTTTCAGTTCATTAATCATGATTTACCTATGTAGGTTAAGTCATTGTCTCAGGAGCCATCTCTGTCTTTTTCACTACTTGTCTAAGGGTGGATGGAGGGGGAGGGGGCTCCACTAAAAAACAGGGACATTTTTTCCCCTGTTCTTTTATTGGAGCCCCTTTCAAAAACCTGGATTGCAACCCTGGTTACATTATGTGATAAAATCACTTGTTTGAAACAAAAAATTCATTACTCATTTAATTACAAGATGTGTAAGCAAGAGCGAATTATGGGTAGCACCAGAGCCAGGGATGCCATGGCCGCCCCACTTTTTGAGAAATTTGTTATGTTTTTCTTTATATCTTTATTTCAATTTGGTTATATATTTGTATTTTGGCCGCCCCACATTTGTCATGGCCTCCCCACATTTTACAACCTTGCTACGGCCCTGCACCAGAGTAGATTATTATGGGTGGCAATTCTCATCTTCTGTAGGGTTCATAGGCAGAACCATTCATGTAAAGTACTATCATAACTATGTAGGTCTGGCACAGAAAGTGAGGAGGAAGAGGCTACCCCAATTTTTTAGTAAATTCTTATTGATTTCTCAAACATTTGGCCCTTACATTTTATGAGCTGTTGGGTCTTGCTTTCAGTGGCGTAGCATGGGTCATCACTTTGAGAGGGCACCGACCAATGATTGGGGGGAACCAGATCTGATTGGGGGAGGGGGGCACAAGCCGTTTTTCAGCAATTTTCCTATGGGATTTTTAAAAATTTCAGATTGATGGGGGGTGGAGCACATGCCCCCCCCCCCCTCTGGGACACCCTGAAATTCTGTCTCCTCCTACACTCCATGCAGACAAGACACCTCAATGATTTGATGCTTAAGCTGTGACCACAAGTGGTATCATCCCCTCTTCATATTAAGCACATCTTTCAATAGGACTTTTATTCACCAATAAATTTGTCTCCTCCCTAAATACTTGAGCTCAAGATCCAAAAGAAAAAGTTACGCAAACTTCCTATTCTTTACACACTTTAACTCAAGCATAAAAATTGAATTGCTCTTATAAATCCACTTGAAGGTGTCTTTAATACTTAATCGATGCTAAATATTTGAATTTCAACTTCTGCAAATTTTTAATCGATGTTTCATATACTGCTGGACAACAACTCAAAATAAAGTTTTGACATCTTGTTGAGACTGTCATTCAAAATGTAGGGTGCTCAAAAAGAAATATTGATATGCCATTGCTCGTTATGTATGATATGTGCAAACAAACCAGAGTGGGGTCCTAAAGTATGTAGAAGAATTTTCATTTAATTCTGCCAATCAAAACTCGAGAGTTCATCAATGTCATGATTTTCCCATGTAGGCTAATTCATTGTCTCAGGCATCTCTGTCTTTTTCACTACCTGTCCAAGTGTGGATGGAGGGGGGGGGGGCTCCACTAAAAAAAACCAGCGAAAACTTTTTTTCTGTTCTTTTATTAGAGCCCTTTCAAAAACCTGGATTGTAACCCTGGTTACATTATGTGATAAAATCACTTGTTTGAAACAAAAAATACATTACAAGATTTGTTGGCAAGACCAAATTATGGGTAGCACCAGAGTAGATTATTAGGGGTGGCAAATCTCATCTTCTATAGGGTTCATAGGCAGAAACATTCATGTACTATGTAGGTCTTGCACAGAAGGTGAGGAGGAAGAGGCTAACCCAATTTTTGAGTAAATTCTTATTTCTTTCTTATTGGCAGCCTCAAATATTTGGCCCTAACATTTATGAGCTGTTGGGTCTTGCTTTTAAAGAAGTATATACACATATATCAACAAGCCAGGAAAGCAACCATATACAAATAGGAAGCTAATCCTTCATCTTATTTAACAAAAATTGAAGTTTTCATTGGCAAAATTCTTGAAAGAAGACAAAATTCAAGGCAAGGCAAGGCAAGGCAAGGCAAGGCTATACTTTTGTGCCCTCCATCAAAATCAAAAACAGTGGTCTGAAAGTACCACATAGTATGGAGGGCTTTGAACCAGCACTATGTTCAAACACTATATTTGTATAAATAGCTTTAATCATTAACTTACATTTATCTCTAAATAGCCTCAAATCATAAAATCATAAAATTTCTGCCACTTTTTCCGCATTTTAACAGTGAGATCAGGTTTCTACTGTGTAATTGAATGATCGATGATTGATCAAACATTGATATTTGCAGTGCACATGAACAGCTTTTAAATCATAATACCCACATTTACCTCAAAATAGCCTAAAATCAAAACTTCTTGAAAAGTTTTTTGTAACTTTTTAAAGTATTACACATCCATCAAATTTAAGCAAATTTCTATCACTTGATTGTGATCATATAAACAGGCAAAATGATTCACATGGCATCAAAAATAAATTTTGATGTTTTTATTTTATTTTATCGTACATCTTTAAAGCTGCATAATGCTATAAATTCCATTGTAATTATATGTATACTTCTTTAGCTGCAATAATTAACATCTTGCAAAAAACAATAAAATACATAAGAAAATGAACATACTATTTGGGTGTATTTCAGAATAGCATTTTTCGATATCCGACTCATTTTTCTTGTGTGCGACATAAATGTAGACCGCTTTCTATACATAATCCTATGATATATCGAATTGCTTGTCTGAAAGCTGGGGGCTTTTTTCTCAGCAAATGTTTAACTAATAGTTTTCTTTATTCTCGCTATTGAATGGTTTATGTGGTTGCTGTCAGGTGTATTGCATTTGCCCAAAAGGAACTGGTCTCAAACAGGCAACCTAGTCAGTGTTGCCAAAATGCATCTTACCAGCACATTTGAGCTACTTAAAAAAATGTGGGTTTCTTTGTTAGAAATTTTTTGTTGTTGCAATAGTTTAAGGTACTGTACTTTTTTGTTAATTTTCAGTTTTTTTAATCATCGAAGTGCTGAATTCTCCTTTTCATGTAGTAGCATGATTTTATTTATTTAAAATTCAGTAAATAACACCCAAATATTGGGTATAATTATGTGCACGTTTTCCATTTTATTTAAATTTGGGCTACATGTACACCACCTGTTGCCGTTTTGGCCTGGTCCTTGCCGCACATTTACAGTTCAAAATGGTATCAAGTCATTTCACCACATTAAAAGCTTTTTATTCATCATACAATCGACATGAAAGTTAATACCCTATTTGAATCAAATCGTTTGAAGTTTTTGTGATTTCTCTTAGCAAATATTGGTTTCGATAGTTGAGCTTTTGTAGAATTTGGCTGAATGTTTTTGGCAATTAACTTTCTATAATTTTCCTTTGAGCTATGTTTGAAGTTATCAATTAGAGAAAGTCAACATTGCAAGAAGTCAATAACCCAGGACAAAGCTGATTTTTAAAACTTACAATCATATAAAGCTTTTAAAACTCATAAAATTCTTTCTTTCTTCTTTTTCTAAAGCAAAAATAAGGATTCTTTTACTTTGATGAGTGAATTGTACAAATATATAAAAGAAGTGCATTAGCAGGATTTGTAGCTTCAAACATCTACAATTTGCCCAAATTCTGGAAATTTTGCATATTTTGCTATAACAAACACTTGGACACTTTTTCCTGACTTTAGAACACAATTTTATTAAACACATTACTTTTTTAAACCAAATTTCTGAAATTTGCTATGTATGTTAATATAAACCAATGAGCCTGAAAATGCAACCTGAATCTCATGGCCACAATTGGCTATTCCACTTGAAATCCATACTACCCCTGTGGAAGATTTAGCTAAAGAGGGAGCATAAGTTTCAAATAGAATAGACAATTGGGTAACTTCCATTTGAAAAACGCACTCCAGTTGTAGAAGATATAGGTAAAGCCATAATACATGGGGTATGGGTTTCAAGATGATTAACTTGGACCAACTACATTAAAAAAACATACTCCCCCTGAAGAAGATATTTCCAAAATCTTCCACAGGGGGTAGTGTGGATTTCAACTGGAATAGCGCAATCTCCATACCCCATCTTCCACTAAGAATCCCCATCATATAGCTATAAAACCATTTTCATCGCACGGTCATCTCAAAACGAGGTTCTACCCGCAATGTGCATGCTGTGTGTGCATATGTCTGTCAAACACATGCTTTAATTACTGTGTACACGTTGCAAAAGCCTTCTGACGCATTGCTAGCAAAGCACAAGAAACAAAAATGCACATTTTGCACATGCGTTTGTAGGGAGAACCTCGTTTTGGTAGCAAGATGGCGGATCCATGCAAAGGGCGAATAACTAGGTCTTAAAGTAATACCATAACTGAATTCTAACAATTTGGCGCTTCAAATCAGATATTAGCAAGCCTGAATAGAAAGCATTTCTGTACATGTAGAATTTATTTGTCAGGCCAGCTTTGGCATTTTTAAACATTTCACAAAGCCCTTATCCTATAGAGTTTATTTCTAATCCAAACTGCCACATTGTCTACACATGTCCTAGTTTTGAAATTGACCCCCTTTTTGGCTGCACTAACAAAACTTTATCCTTCTTAGTTCCTTTATATTAAGCTGTTGAGTTGCTATGAAATCCTACAACTTAGCTTTATTCACAAATTGTACAAAAATAACATGATAAAAATTCTCTTTCTGGACAGTCACTTCCAGTCATAAACTAACCACTATTATAGTTTGTCTAAACATTTTATAAAATAAAAATCCCTTTAAAAAGGGACGGTGCTGGGCCAAGTTGCTCACAATAAGTATATCATATTTCTTTAATAATCTGATATTACTCATTGAGAGCAACTTGGCCCAGCAGATCCCTATTTAAAGGGATTTTTATTTTATAAAAATAATGTACCGGGTACTTGTTCTTGATTTAAGGTAACCAACCAAATTTTGTATTTTTGTACAATTTGTTTGATAATCCATGAGGATTTATTTTGCAGTAGTTAAGGCAGCTGTGTACTCTCAGACACGCATGTAGTAAAAGTGCCATAACTTTGTAATTATTCACGCAAGACATATAAAAGTATACATTTTTATAAAGGCAATACATCAATGAATCTTAATATAAATACAGATTTGGTGTAAAAACAACAATTATGAAGAAAATCGAAAAAAAGAGAGTTTTTGGCAATTTTTGTTCGGTACATCATAACAAAAAAACACCCTTTCCAAAAATTTTTGTTTTGTTTTTTTCTTAATCTTGAGACACCATTCCAAAAACATTCTTTTTTAGTTTTTTGATATTGGCCTTATTTTTTGAGATATTGACCATATAAGGCATCAAAATGAACTTTTTAAAACTCACAAAACGCCTATTTGCACAAAATGATGCCTAAAATCGGAAATAGACCAAAATATAAAAAAGTGAGAAAACCGTTTATTAAGTCGATCATGCTTTTTATGATGAGCATAATTGCTTACCTATAGATGCTGTATTTATTGAGTTATCGTGTACCTAAATCGTCATTTTACCGAGAAAATGAACATTGAAATAAAGGCCGTTGAAGTTTAAAGTGGTCACATTTTGCACTTTGATCGAAGCTCACAGGAGAATGCGGCAGTTCTTGTTTTTCTACCTTACATTACGTGAACATCGGGTAAATCCACAGCCCCTTGAGAAGTTTGGGCTAAATATATTCATATCTTGATGTTTAAATCGGGGAAAGAACTTGAAAAATTCACATTTTATCAGCTAAAACGGAGCCATTTGACCGCTAGGTTTTATGAAATCAGTGCTTCCGTGGTGCTTCCATAAGATGCGCCAAGCATGCAGATAAGCGTTATGCATGCGTAGCGTATCTGTGCGTTAACAAATTCCGCGTCTACAAAACGCGATGCGTTGTTGCGCGTGTATATCCCGATGGTACAACAAAGATTTTCTTTCCTTTTAAATTGCGGAAACGAGTGAAATAGTGAAATAAAATCCAAAAAATAGAGCAGTTGGAGTTAACAAATCCGGATTTTCTTTCCTTGTATTTATAAAAAACATAACAAAGTAAATACATTTCAAAAAAGCTCAATTTCGCGAAAGAAACAATGTCTAGAGTACACAGCCGCGTTAATAGATAATTCTTGTAATCATTTTAGGGTAGCCTTCTTCGCAAATAACACTCCGATATAACACAGAACATTCTTTTTTGCATCCAGATTTCTAATGGTGCCATCATTCATGGTGCATTAAGACAAGACCTTTTATATTTCCTATATCCACCTGTACCCATGCTGGGAGTATTAAAGCAGACTTGCAGCACATGACCTTTTGGGGGGGGGGGGGGGCAGCTACATTTAACCACTGCACCAGAGCCTGCCTGTGTATGTATATATCACCCACTGAACGAGTCGAGTAAGGTTAAAGAAGAAATAAAACAAACAAAAACCTGTTTCAATCATTCCATCAAAGATTCCTATGGAATCTCACAAATAAATTAACAAAATTCCAGCAAATGCTAAGAAAATTACATCAACAAACCTACGATCAGATTAGTATCACCTGAACAACATCATGTATGCCTGAACTCAAAAGGTGTCAAATCACATTCATAACACCTCACCTATAGCCCAAATCCCACCATAATAATTCCAAGCTATATACCTTACGGTCCTCTTTAGTGCCGTTGACAAAGCGCCTTTCTTTTTCATGCTCCGACCAACAGCCTGGGAAGTTTAGGGTACTGGGGGTCAGTCTGTTGTCGCGTGCCATATGCCTTGGATGTGTCTAGAGGCTACAAACACCCCTCCCAAGAGAGGGGAATGAACTGCCGGACGCATGCATGGCTGGTAGGATGGTCAGTGTGGTGGACGTACGGGTGGAGTTTATCATCATTGTCTGCACATCCTGTGAGAAAGTATGTGTCAAAATAAGGAAATGTAAATTTGGTTTGTTTTTGTAGTTCAGTTTTCAAAATAAATATATCTTATGTCCAAGTCCTTGTCCATTAGTATTTTAAGCTATTCCATGATGTATGCACACTCCCCATTCAAATAGATGAAAACAATAACAAAAATCCCGAATTCAGATCCTAAGAACTTACATCCACAAAAATGGAAAGGTAAAATCGAGTTATTTTGAAATTCGTTTTTAAAAAAAAAAAAGTCCAAAAAAGGTTTTTTTTATATTTAAAGCTGTCCTGTATGTGTAACCTTATATAGTTTAACAAAGAACAAAAACAGGGTTTGCAAAAGCCAGAAAGAACCATAAAAATTGTTATGTAAAGGCCATAAAGAACCATTTTGGGGTTCTATTTTCTAACAACTTCCTAAAAGTTTTCTGTTCTCTTGAGCTCAGGGCCGTCGCAACCGGGGCGGCCGGGGCGGCCATGGCCGCCCCACTTTTTTGCCCCCCAAAAAAAAAAAAAAAAAAAATTTAAAAAAATCAAAAAAAAAAGGTGTGGGTGGGTGGGGGGAGCACTGCACGGTACCAGCCTCTCATCCTTGCCACCCGAGAAGAAAATATTATGCAACAAAATATCAATGAGAAATAGTCATCAGATCATAGACTATTATAGTTTAGGGACACCTCACTAGACTCCATGTCTAGTCGATTTCTTCATTTTCAGGCTGGCCCGTGCCGCTCCTCTCAATAATTATAATTGTTTTATTTTTTGTCCTAACCTTTCATTTAAAGAAAACCGTACAGGCTTAACCCTGAACTATACAAATCCTTGGCCCTCACCCAGAACCCCCCCAGGTAAATAATCATTGGAAGAAAAATTAATTTCCCTAATATAAAAACTTTGGCTAACCTATTTTTAGTGTTATTATGCATGGATATGCAATTTGTGTTTTAATTAATTTCTTCAGCCTCATTTCATTTAACTTACCCGATTGATATTGCTAATAAAATAAAGGAGAAACCTTCCAAAGAATTTTGGAAATACAAAAAAAATCTTTCATGCATGAATTTTCTTCTTGAATGCAAGAATAATTTTCTTGCATGTTTGCATTTTGTACTTGCATGCAAAAGCTTTATCTTGTGTGTTTGAAAACTAAACACAATACATTTTGTGTATGATGACCTACTTTCAAATTTCTTACATGCAAGAAAAAGCTCTTGCAGGCAAGAAAATATTTAAACATGAACGATTTTCACCACATCATTCCAACATTCTATATCGGTATTATTATTTATTATGCTAACAATAATCACAATATCAGACAGTAATGTTTTATTGTTTAGCGATTTGAATTATATGTGTGTAGTTCTTGCGTTAAGGTTAAAAACATCTAAATGAGATAGGCCAATTTTTGACCATATGGCAGTAAAAAAAACCGATACAAGTTTTGATACCCCTAAAACTAGTTTTTAGCACTTTATGTACATTTACATTCATACAAATGATGTGAGTAGTTTCAATTCACATACTGGGTTTTACGCACATTGTGTACCTCAAAATGCGAGAGCTTCAGGGGCTTCGCCCCTGAACCCCCTAAGGGCTCTGCCCCTTGACTTCATGGGGCCCTCAGCCGCCCCCAGACCCCGCCATATGGCCGCCCCAATATTTCATACCTTGCTACGGCCCTGCTTGAGCTATCCTGTATATTATGTAGAACTCTATTTTCTCAGAGTGAAGAAAGAAACTTCTATAACAAGAGAGAGATATATCAGGGGACTGGGAGAGAAAAAAAGAGTTTGGTGTGCTATCACCGGTGTGCCCAGGATCTTTTCTTGCGGGGGGCTCAGGGGGGCTTTCAGAGTTATGCGGGGGGCTTGATGGCTAAAATCGCCAAAAAACGGCTGATTTTTACAAGATTTTTAACAAAGTGCGGGGGGGGGGGGGCTTCAGCCCCAAAGCCCCCTCCGGACACGCCACTGGATATCCTGCAACATTTTGTACCTTGAATTGTTTGAAATGTGTTACTTCAAACCATCTGCTCATGGTAACCATGGCAACATTAGTTTACTTGCATCCTCTGTTACCAAGTGATATAGTGTTAGGATACTAAAGCTAGCAAAGTTTACCAGCAATCTTAGATAAAATAGCAAAACTAGCCCAAGTTTACCAACAATCTTTCATGACTAACCTTCTGGTCCCGACACTAACTGATTAGATCCAGCAATTAGGCATCCCACACCCTCTGGAAGTCAATCAACTCCATCATCCTTGCTTGGTGTGGTCCTATAGGATAAAAGAGGAAATACAAGACAAATAAGGCAAGATGATAGCAAACTCAGTAGCAAGTTTTGATAACGAATCAACAACAAGCTGTTGCAACAAAGGTACTTCTACCATAGCTGCCCTAAGAAATTTGTAAACTACAGTCCAAGTTAACAAAAGAATTAAAGTACAAGGGGGAAAAATTCCTATTATTGTTCTGCTACTTTACTGGGACAATAGCATACAAAACACAAACAAAATTTTACATTGAACTTGGTCATCATCAACATGCACAATGTTGGCAGTCTTGTTCCAGAATTGCAAACCAAGGTACAAGCTCCTGCTGCCAACTGGAAACCTACCGACTAGATTGGTAAAGTGGCAAGATTTTAGAATTCTTAATCGATGGGAAGTTTAGTCATTTGAAAATTATACAACGATACAACAATAAAATTGCGATCCCCTATATTTTGGGCAACAAAAATTTTATGACCCCCCACCACTGATACACCTTACCCAATAAACATGCTAAAATTGTATTGAAATCAGTCTTTTTGAATACAATAAATGCACTATCTGTGGTCATCTTGTGACTGAAAACATTTTGGTCATCAAAAATTTTATGATCCCCCTATTTTTCTTTCCAAAAATTTATGACCCCCCTGTATATTTGCCCCCCCCCATGCACATATTTTGGGGGGCTTTAAACAAGCCCCGGGTAAAAGCAGGGGCGTGCCAAAATGAAGAGGCGGAAGAAGAAGGGGGGGGTAAAAACAGGGCGGCAAAAAGCGAAGGCGGCAAAAAAGAATTAGTAAAGAAAAAAAGGGCAGAAAAATTTGAAAAAGTATAAAAAATTTTGGAAAAAATGGTAGGCCTACTATACATAAAAATGTGTTGCTTTTAGGCGCTAGCGCCTAAAATCCTTTTTTTTTTTTTGCTCTTCACTTTTTCAAACCACCGAAAAATTTTTTTTGGGTCAACCTTTTTGTTGGGGAAAGGGCGGCAAAATTGAATTTTCTTCAGCCCCCGGGGTAGGAGCGGCCACGGTACGCCACTGCCCTCCCCCCTTCTGAAGAAAATGATAGCCCCCTTAGCGTTATAGTGCAAGGTGGTGTGGCTCATTCTTAAGTTCTCTTAAGAAAATGCAGCAAAAGGCAGCTTTGGCACACAAGTTTCCTCTCTGCACTTGCACAACAAAACCACCACACCTTCATATTTCCCCCAGCATTACTTGATGTGTTTATCTATTTGTTTACCAAGTTAAGGCAAAGATTGATTGGATGAAGATGATTACCATGGATAAAGACTGGGTGGCCGATTCCCACGTGTATCTATCCCAATGCTTTTTGAGTAAAAATGACCTATTATAATCTATCAAAACCATGGCAACAATAAGAATAGAAGGGAGGAGGTCAACTTCAAAGAGAAGGTCAAAGTGAGATAACTAATAATCATTTGTTAATTGACATGCTTGAACTTGAAACTAACTTGATACTGATGTCATTTATATCTAGGTTAAAAAGTTTCAAATCATAATCTTCTTCATACCAAACTGTAATTACATAGCCTATAAGGTAGCTAAAAGAGTCCTTCCCCATGATTGTAACTTTTCAGACCAATTTCAGAATTGAATATGACTTAAGAAGCTTAGGTACAATGCACTGTGGGTACAATGTGTCAGTATATATTATAATGATGCAAATAGCCAGAGCTGCAATTGCCAAAAAATTCAAACAAGCAAACATGTGGCCCAAATCCGAATGAAAATGTAAAAAAAATCAATAGAATTAGATGATGCTCACTACATCATATCAGCACCCCACAACCCCCACCCCCCGGATCAGCCCCCCTGGATCAAGGTACTTGTGTGAGTTTGAGTTGCAAGTTTGAGTCGCAAGTTTGACCTGCAAGAGTTGCAAGCTGTTGCAAGTTGCGAGGTAAAATCTGCAAGTTGCAATTTGAAATTTGAGAGTTGTCAAGTGAAGTTGTTCTGTGAATTGCAAGTTTGAATTTGCTAGTTGAAATTTGCCCCGGGGGGATCACTCACATAAATGGTCTGTACGCATGCGTGACCAAAAAACAAGTAAAAGGGGGTGTTTTTTAGGCAAGGCAAGTTACGCTGCAAGGACGTGACGCTGCTTAGGGTCTAAAAACAGTGATTTTCAAGAATAAGGGTAGTTTTCTGAAACTGGACAACTTGTTTAGGGTCAAATTTTGATAAATTAATGAGTCCAAAAGGGTACATTTGTTGCATTTTCACCAGCCAAAAACTCATTAAAGGGGTAAATTCTACACTAAATTACCTTATTAAGGGGCTAAATTTGCTGGTAGGATAAAACTTCGTTTAGGGGTGTTTGAAAAATTTTGGTCACGCATGCGTACACTGTCATATTTGAGTGCCCCGGAAATTTGCAAGCTGTGAGTTCAGAGTTGCCTAGCTACTTTGATGGTACTAGTATAGTACCAATCCACTACCAGTGTGTGTACTGTATAATGTGATTCTGATGTGTGTACTAACTGCTATAGAGTACCCACACAGGTACTCTAGTCTACCAATGAAGTAGCTGGGCAGGAGTGTACCCACAGGAGTGTACCTCTGGGTGTGGCAGCAATAGGAATCTTGTAGTGTAGTTTTAAGGGTATCTTTGGTTCTTGTATTCTCTTAAAAACACCAATATTATAAGTTATTTTCACTCACTTCTGGTTTTGCAGAGGTTTGTAATAAAACTATTTTTTGATCTGTTGATTTTGTTCCTAAAATTTTGGTAAAAATCTGATTTTAAAGAGAAAAAGAAATCAGATAAGTATCATATTGAAATTTAGAAATGTAAAACCAAAGCCATGCACATAAATGGAAATTCACTGAATAAAATTCCTTTAAAAGGGAAAGCCAGCCTCAATGTAGAAGAGGTCTTGTAATTAGTTTTGGTCAATGTGAAAGGCATTTTTAGGATCACGACTTACTACATCCATGTTACATGACAGTCCACCAAACCATCAACGGTGAGAAGATGTACACTGAAACTGCAGAAAACATTAACTCCTAATCTCCTGTCAACTCTTTAATTCATTATTGTTCATTATTATTAATTCATTATTGTTCTCTAAATTGTTCTGTTCTGGTTTTATTTGTCTTTTCAGCTTTTTACCCACGATATTTCAATTTTCAATTTTTAATACCATAACTTACGAAACTCAATTTCTTCGCTTAGGAATGTCCGATTTTATTGGGGAAAACGGCGTTGTGGAGCAAAATAGCTCTTTATGTGAAAGCCTCCAAATTTATAAGCTGTCCAAAAGATGTCTGTTTTTGACATGATACGCCACATTTCTTAAAGACCCATTCAGTGATCCCAGTGCAAGAGTAAAAAATTAAAATTGTTTATAAATTGCTTAAAAGAGAAGGATAGGCCTAAGTCATTCAAATTGTCATTTGGTATTTTTGATACTGTCAGTATCTAAAAATACAGATTCGTGTAAAATGTCTTATTTTGTCTTAAATAGGCCTACACGGCTTTTGGCTGAACCATTCGCAGACTTAGCACATCTATGTAATAACAAAGGTACGGTACCAAAATTTTGATGATTTTTACGATCGTCCGGATGAGCAAATCACTGAATGGGCCTTTAATATTAATAATAGATAAGCTGCCTTTAAAAATATAAATTGCTTTTAGAGAATGATAGGCCTAAGTCATTCAAATTGTCATTTGGTATTTTTGAAATGCCAAATTTGGCAAAAAATGAAGAAAACAGCAGTACTGACGAAGTTCAAGCCCCGCCATTCAAATACTTTAGTAGCTAATTTTAGATACTGTCAGTATCTAAAAATACAGATTCGTGTAAAATGTCTTATTGTGGTTAAATTTTTTTTTAAATATTTTAATTCGATTTGTTAGGAAAAGTAAGGGGGAAACTATATGAAAAGGGGGAAATTCGAAAAGGGGGAAACTATATGAAAAGGGGGAAATTCGATGAGCAAATCACTGAATGGGCCTTTAATATTAATAATAGATAAGCTGCCTTTAAAAATATTATTGACAATGTTGAGAGTATAGGAATTACCTTGAAAAATGTCTCAAAAATATAACATGCCAGTTATATTCCGGTCTGAAACGATCAGACAATATTTTAAACATTAATAACATCATAAACCCAAATCGTGAAAAAATCACCCCGGGTAGATTTTTGGCTATTTCTCCATTTACGATCCTGCCCAAAAGTGTCTGCTTTCGATATACCACGTCACAAATACTACACTGCACTGACTGCAGGTTTTAGTTAAAAGGGCATTTCGTGATCCACAGCATCATCCCTAACTTTTCTCAAAAAAGTTGAGATTTTTATATCACTGGAAACCTCTGGCTACATAATGTTTATGTACAAAATATTTCTTGCAGATTAATTAGTTAGCAAAGTAATCGTGACATTTGAATTCCGTTCTGGTATACCAGAACAAAATTGCAACACATTGTGTACACATAACCATGCATAACTCGTAAAGGCAAAATCGGAATCAACTGAAATTTTTTAGAATAAGCTTTTTTTGTGGATATCTACTGAAAAATGTCATAAAAAGAGGATGCTAGGATCACGAAATACTCCTTAAATTCGCCATATAACATAATATAAACTCACCTTACATGTACATTTTTTATTTTAAAATAATTTGATATTAATTCATGCAATGTATAGTTTACTATATGATAGATGGTGGCAAGAACATTTATAAAGGACTGATTACTCACTGCAATCTTCACTCTTGTGTGTTTTGACTGTAAGTTTATGAATCAAATAAAAAAGATAGAAAGTAGCTTCACTTACGTTATGTGTCATTTTATTTATAACATAGAAGTTATTAAATTAATAAAGTAAGACAATTTATTTATCTATAAGTGCATGTCAAATGGGTACATTGTTCAATACTATAGGCCTACATGCATAAATTATGCCCATATTATAGCTAGGCCCTAAAAACTTTATTTTGCATCGGATTTTTCCCGTTGAAAAGGCAAAACTGATGTTCATGATAGCAACTATTTCATCAATAGCATTTTGAGTCATTTTTATCCATAAAACGACACAGGATAGGATAGATAATTACTTTGACATCAATATGGTCCATATGATGAAGATTTTGATTCTTAGATCTGTTATCAACATGATATCACCACATCTGTGATATCACGCTGTTCAGTGGTCAAGGACCCCGGTCAAAGACACTGAAATGACATACTTTTCTTCTGCTGACCATATGATGCTGTATATTAACTATTATTGTTACATTTTAGGCCTATACCTAAAACTTTTAAAGTCATATTAATTCAAACATAACTTTGGTAATACTCACTGTTTTACGCTTCGTTGAAACGGCAAAACATACTTACTTTTCCTAACAAATCAATTAAAATATTTAAAAAAAATTTAACCACAAAAAGTAAAAAAAAAATCATTCCAATACCACTAAAATATAATCTCTTGAGTAAACTGACCCCAAACCTGAAACAGATCCAGCCCCGAATGGGCTGGCGAAAAGGTACATGTATTGCCACTATGAAGATAATATCTTTTGGGATCAATAGCGCTTTGTTCACTTTGGCAGAAGATGTTGTTATCAATGACTTTTGTACAAGAAGCCAAGAGAGAGGTGATACCCAACACTGAGAATATCATGATATCAAGTGCATACCACCCAAGTTTTAGCGCATCCATGTCCATTATCATCGGTATTAGGCCAAGAAAAAAACAATTTGCTTGTCCTGACACTTTTTGTGGAATCTGTCTGTCAGTTGGTTGGAATTTTTAATATTTTTTTTAAAAGGTTATAGCCAAAACAAAAAACGAATAAATAATATGTGAATTAGGATTTTTCTCTACTCAGTGGGCGGTACCAGGAATTTTTTCGGGGGCATGGGGGCAAAGTGAATCGAAAAATTTTGTGCAAATTTGCATAAAAAGTGGAAATTTACGTAATTTTTGTATTTTGTCTCAAAAGGGGGGGCAAGAAAAATATGGGAGAGGGGAAAATGCCCCCTTCGTAGCGCCACCACTGTATCTACTGTATGAATTCATTCGTTTTTTAACAGTTCAGAAATATGAAGAAAGTGTTTCAAAAAAATCATTTTACAGTCACAAATTATGGGGGACTTGAATGTTTTTCCAGATTTTCTAGATTAGGATCGGTCAGGCGAGGACAAGAAAACAACTTTTCTTTTGCCTTATCATCAGGTGTTATTTTAGAAAAGCTCAAATTTAGTTTACAAAATCTTGTTTTCAAAACATCAGTAAGTTTGTTGAGAACTACCCCAACCCCAGCCATCGATGAAGGATCCACAATATGTTCATCTATCAGGGCAAAGTTCTTTATATCCAATACATTAATACACATTCATTGAATGACCTTTGAAAATTTGGGTACAAAAACTCATACTCTGCAACTTGAAGTCAAATTTTGCACTATGATTGTTTAATTGAGGTTATTAAACTATGCCATTGAGATGAGGCTATTGTGGTCCATAGTGTGATGAAGGATTCAGATTAATAGGTGATTCTATAGATGGGAACCGGTCATTATCACTCAGGTAAAACTTGTTGAAGATGTTATCTTTGCAATGGTCAGTGTTATTTTTGAATTGGGTCAAAGCACCTGAATGTGTGGAGGTTAAACTGTAGGTAAAGCATCAGGCATTCTAAAAGGTTTCGTCCATGCAAGAATGACAGACAGGTAGGTAACTTCATCTAAAGAATCTCAGAACCAGTGTGGCAGTGCAGTGTGGTGGCACCAAAAAATTAGGAAAATAATTAAGAAATAAAGGGTAATGCAATATCCTTTACACCCAAATAATGTGTCCGAGGCAGTAAAAACGTAAGTAATGGGTGAGGCGCAGCCGAACCCATTGTTTAAATGTTTTTACTGCCGAGGACACATTATTTGGGAGTAAGGGATAATGCTGCACCCTTTATTTCTATTCTATTAGTTACCAAAAAAACTGCAATTTAAAAGAGATAAAAATTCCCTTTAAAAGGGAAAGCCAGCCTCAATGTAGAAGAGGTCTTGTAATTAGTTTTGGTCAATGTGAAAGGCATTTTTAGGATCACGCTTACATCTACATGACAGTCCACCAAACCATCAACGATGAGAACATGCACACTGAAACAGCAGAAAACATTAATTCCTAATCTCATGTCAACTCTTTTAATTCATTACATGTACTCCAAATTGTTCTGGTCTGTTTGTTTTGTTGTTGTTGTTGTTGTTGTTGTCGTTGGTTTTTTTGTCTTTTCAGCTTTTTACCCACGATATCTCAATTTCCAATTTTGTAATACCAGAACTTACGAACTCAATATCTTCGCTTAGGAATGTCCGATTTCACTGCTTTCGATATATACACTGTGTTTGAGTTAACTTACATGTACATTTTATTTTAAAATAACTTAATTAATTCGCAATGTATAGTTTAAGCCTACTATATTATAATAGATAGTGGCCAGCACATTTATAAAGGACTGGTTACTCACTACAATCTTCACTCTTAAACTGTGTTTTTCTGAATGTGCTGATCATGTTGATTGCTAGTCGGAAACTCCTGCGAAGCTATGGACATGGCATCTTACATACTCCATTCTATAACAGTCTGCCTAGTGCCTTGTGTGTTTTCTCTTCAATCATTTTGTTGAATGTAATTTTATGAATCAAATAGTTATGTGTCATTTTATTTATAATAAAGAAGTTATTAAATTAATAAAGTAAGACAATTTATTTATCTATAAGTGCATGTCAAATGGGGTACATTGTTCAATACTATATGCATAAATTATGCCCATATTATAGCTAGGCCCTAAAAACTTTATTTTGCATCGGATTTTTCCCGTTGAAAAGACAAAACTGATGTTTATGATAGCAACCATTTCATCAATAACATTTTGAGTCATTTTTATCCATAAAACGACACAGGATATGATAGATAACTACTTTCACATCAATATGGTCCATATGATCACAGATTGTTGAGAATCTGTGATATGATCCGGGATATGATGAAGATTTTGATTCTATAGATCTGTTATCAACATGATATCACGCTGTTCAGTGGTCAAGGAGTAAGGACCCCGGTCAAGGACACTGATATGACATCATAGGTGATGTCAGATTTTCTTCTGCTGACCATATGATGCTATATATATTAACTATTATTGTTACATTTAGGCCTTTAAACTTTTAAAGTCATAATTAATTAGTTCAAACATAACTTTGGTAATACTCACTGTTTTAGTTCGTTGAAACGGCAAAACATACTTACTTTTCCTAACAAATCGAATTAAAATATTTAAAAAAATTTAACCACAAAAAGTAAAAAAAAAAATCATTCTAATACCACTAAAATATAATCTCTTGAGTAAACTGACCCCAAACCTGAAACAGATCCAGCCCCGAATGGGCTGGCGAAAATATCAAATTTCTGCCCAAATATTTTAGGTTGTTCACTTCAAGGTGGAGCGCGTATGTGTACTGACGGTGAGTATCGCGGAAATATTGTACACGTAACCAAGCGTAATGCTATACGTAGAATATGTTACGGCGCTTGACCTATTATTGCGACCCATTATTTTGAATAATGAGTCGTGAGGGTAATAGAAGGAATAATGAAAAGTTAACCTATATTTTGTTATCTGAAAATATGTGATGGGAAACTCAGAATCAAGTTTGAAGGGCCTTTATATGGTAAACTTTAAAAAAATGTCAAACTAAATTCATACTGCTTACTCCCTCCCTACCCCTAACAAGTAAAGTATCCATCTGAGATTGAATTACAACAAATTTGCTTTAAAAAGGTAATTTAATAACTCAATGAGTGTGTCAAAAGTGTGGGGACCTGTTGTGCTTGTTACAAAGAAAGGTGAAACTCCAATAAGCAACAAAAGATTGAATATGAACAATTACTTATCATAACAAAATTTGAAACTCTTTAAACTGTCTCAAGTTTCTGAGTGGCGATCCATTACCAAATGATCCGTCACTGTATCAAACTTGATTTCCCTTCTTAATTACTCATTTATAACAATTACTCATTTATAACAATGTATCAAAACGTTTTATTTTGTAACAAGAAACAATATTACTATTATCAAGTTGAAAAAGTAACAATTGGTGTTTGACAATGTTTTGTATTCAAACTTGGGTTAACCTAGGGTTATGCACACGACTTTGGGGAATTAATAAACTAGTTTATTGTTTTCTGACAAAACCCAGTCATACAATCAATTAGTTGCCTACACATTGGTCACGAGATTGGGGTGCCACACCTAGCAACCCCTCTGGGGGATGTGAAGATGGAGCAGTGGTACCTCCAGAGATTTTAAGTGGGAGTGTTATGTTTGGTGGTTAATCATGCGGTGGCAGGTATAATATTTCTGAAGTTCAAGGTGTAAGATGATAAACAATTGCGAAAGCACGCTTTTCCTGTTATCGGGCAAAGGTCATAATGATATCATTTAATATAAACAGGAAAAGGAGAACAATTAATACAAAACTGACATTTTGGCATAAAATCGGCGAAAATTGCCTCTTCATGAATGAAGTCAGTAGCTCATAAAGATGTAAAGAGCAGTGGCGGCGCTTCTTAATATTTTTCTTTCCCCATTTCCCCCGTTTTGAGGCAAAACCCCAAAATTACGTGAATTTCTGCTTTTTGTGGCGATTTTTTTAAAGGTTTTTTTGTTCTTAAAAGGTCCAAATTTTTGGGGAAAAGTCCACTTTTCTCATAATCGCCCCCCCTTTGGAAAAAAAGTCCACTTTTTCAAAATCAGCACCCCCCAAATAAAATCCTGGTGCGGGCCTTCCCCAGTCAAGTGTGCATGGGGAGGATCACAATTTCATTCCCATGGATACTGAGTTCAGTATCCCCATCAACTTTTTATGACTCACGTATTTTTTTTAAATTCATACCTACCCATCTCTTCAGTTCCCTGTGGCCCGTAAGGCTGCAATCTTTTGTTCCTTGTTTTCATGAATGGGAAGATCAAGACCTAAATCTCATCACTTCATCATTTCATCTGGGAAAACAATTAGTTCACATCAAACAATTGTATCAAATGCCAAATCTGTCCCTCCTTTTTGCATAAAATGCCTTCAAACTTCAAAACTTTGATAATAAAGATAAAACTGACAATATTTCTCCTAATATTTTCAGTTTTTGCAACCTGCAACCCGTAACCCACCCCACGGTCATTACACCTGCATGAGAAATTCCTTCAGATGAACAAAATCCATTTTTGAGGAATTTAATAGAATGAAGGCCCTATTTGCAATAGCTGCCAGGAGTCATATGTTAAGATGTGTACAATGTAGAATGCAGAAATAGGGCAGCTATAACAGATAGGGCCTCTTGCACTACTGTAAAAGTGGTAATTTTCACAATTGTATTTTTTCGCACTTTGCAGATTTTGAACTACATTGCTTGTTTTTAATTTCGCAATTTTGAGTCTTCTTACATAGACCTACACATTAAAAGAACATATTCACGTTTTTCATGTATTCATATTTTTGCAGTGGCTGCGTTCTGTGCGAAAATTAATGTAACACGAAAATTTCCACTTTTACAGTAACCCCTCCATTTTTTCTCACCTGTACTTTCTGCATCTGGCAACTAAACCTCTCACAAAGTTCTCTCTGTTTAAGTTTGAGGTCAAAGGTTAGGAACCAGAGTCCACCCTGTTATCCATCTGAATTCATTAGGGGCAGCAAGAAAACTAGTTTTCAAATCCTTCCAATTAACTTCCAATGGCAAATCTTTCATTAGGGATCTGGAAAATAATGGGGTTTGTCACTTTGTGTAAAGTAACCATGCATGATACATGATAACCTGCATCACATTTGCAATTGATATAGCACATATAGCTTGTCAGAACTATGTCTAGAAAAGGTTTCTTCTTTGCTGTGACTATAGAACCCTCAAGAAAAAAGGAAAGAGGATCTTGAAAACTTTGGGTTTTTGGCGCCCTCTACGGAGGCGCCAAAATATAGGCATGACTTTGTGATTCTTTGTGAAAAGCTTCTAATTTCACTCTTGCTAGATTGACTTCAAATTGTTTTGCTAAAATTATGCCCAGCTCAGAAATAAAACCACAATTTGCTTGGATTTTATTTTATTATTGTTTTCTGATATGCACAGGATAAAATGGTGAGCGTATATTCTTTGTTTAAAATACAAAATTAGGATTTATAAAAACACCAAATAAATCCTGACCTTTGTATGGGTTCAACCAGTTTACCGTGTGCCTTAGAAACCCGATAGACGGTGACATTTGACCATACACTAGGATCCACAACATGCTCATCTATCATGGGAACAGTTCTTAAGCCCTAATACATTTGTAGGCCTACTTTCATCCTTTGAAAATTTGGGTACACAAACTCATACTCTGCAACTTGAGGTCAAATTTTGCACTATGATTATGTAATTGAGGTTATTGGACTATGCCATTGGGATGAGACTATTGTGGTCCATAGTGATAAGGTCAATTAACGAGGACTCTACTGATGGCTTTTGTTTGCTAATTACCATAGAATCTATAGCGGTTATTGCCAAAGTTGCAATATGGTGGCACAATAGGCGGCAAACTGTATGCAAACAACACGGCATATTAATTATACATGTTCTACATTGTTGTATTTTAAAACACTGAAGACCAAAATTGACGTTATTGCCATGATTGGATCATGGAGGTAGTAAGCCTACTACAACTCTGGCGGAAATTGCTGTTACACCAGGGCCACACCAGCACGTTCTGGTGTTAAAAGCACGCAATCGAAGCTAAATATGGGATAGTTCCGTACTATTTTGTATAATAGTTGCAAATGCACATTCAGATTACACTTGCCCCTTCCCCACCCCCCACCCCCCATTTCCAATGTTGGGAGACTGTAATGTAGAAATGATGACGATTTTGTCCAAATCAACATTGCAATAGGGGAGTGGGGAAGGATGTTAACCAATTAACGCTCAGGTGTGGCAACATTTTTCGCCAAGGTTGTAGCTATACTACCTCCATGATTGGATTAAGTAAATAACTAAATCCTGTTATCTACCCAGCAATGTTTGCTTATCATAATAATTGTAACAAACTGTAGACAGAAAAGGCAAACAGACAGAAATTTAGAGTTTTAAATTAGAGAGTTGACAGGAAGTTGTAAGAGTTAAATTGTTATGGATATGATTGGTGTAAGAACGAAAAAGTTGAATGTCAGATCAAAGTCATCCGAGGTGAATTAAGTAATGTCAATCACAAATTGTTACAGGTCATTTGAGGTGGACTAAGTTTATATTTGGATTGTCAGAACACCTTCCCCAATCAGACACATTTCTCTTGTTTGGCTTGACTTTGCAAAGAGCGTCTAATTTCGGTCTTGCTATTTACTTCGCAACTGTTTTGCTTAAAAGTATGCCCAGCTTAGAAATAAAACCACAATTTGCTTGGATTTGATTTTATTATTGTTTTCTGATATGTTCGGGATAAAATGTTGTGCGTTATATTCTTTGTTTAAAATACAAAATTAATGGACTTCTTTCTATGCTAATATTACATTATTGTTTTAAAGAGAAAAAAAAAGTATCCAAACAGTTGGGCGCCCATTCCTTTTTTAAAGGAATTTTTATTTCTAGTCTTTACAGAACCTTTTCAGGTCTAATTGGTCCTTTATGCATGACCTTTCTGGAACCATTTGAGGTTCTGCATACAGGACAGCATATGAACATTTTAGGTTCTACTTTGAACTATTTTCCAAGACTTGTAAGAGTGAACATAATACCAAATTGACCACTAACACCCTTTCCTCCTAAACAGATTCCACAAGTCATTTTCCATAAAAATGTCTTCAAACTGGCAAAACTTAATAAACTAACATTTGCTTGGTAATTTTTTTTTTAATTTTCTCAATATTGTTACCTGCACTAGAAGCTCCTTTCTACATGCAAATCCATTTTCTTCCCATCTGTACTTTCTGCATCTCTCAGGGTGTTCTCTCCTGGATTGTTCTCTCTCATTTAGGTTGGAGCTCAAAGGTTAGGAACCACAGTCCACCCTGTCATCCACTTGAATTCATTTGGGACAGCAAGAAAACTAGTTTTCAAATCCTTCCAATTAACTTCCAATGGCAAATCTTTCATTAGGGATCTAGAATAAAATGGGGTTAGTAAGTTATTTTAGAACCTTTTGTAATGGATAAATGGGTAAAGTAAAGAGTATAAGTAACCTGTTATTGTTAACAATGCATTCCCAATTAAAAATGATGGAATAGCTTACTAATAGCTCCCTTAAGTTATTTTATTATGATGCATCAAGCAGCTTCATATTCATAATACAACCAAGTCCCATTCAGATTGCAATTTTTGAAAAAAGACCTGTTTTAGCCAAGATACAAACTTCATTTCTAAATACAAAGAGTGCATTAATACAGCAAAGTCATACACGTTATTTTAGTTGATATTATATCATGAACTCATCATAATTCCACCCAAAACTATGCAAGCCATATTAAAATTAATGCAAAAATTCACCAGAATGAAGTATGTTCTAGAATATTCTGATCCAAAAGAGATAATTCCAGCAGGTACTAATTGCATTTAACACACCCATCCCTGAAAGTACACATATTTACTAATGCATATTATCTCTTGGCCCTTAACCACCCATCCAAATTCACCACAACTTCACTTTCTGTGAACACACAAGTTGAATGCGGACTAAAGGTCCAATTTTGAAGACAAATAATCACATAACATCCACTTTCTTGTATGAAAATCATGTTAAAAAAAGATCTATGCACTTTTAGGGGTTGAAGTCCACTTTTTACACCCAAGATGTTATTTCCAGTATTTTTTCTTGAACCCAAAAATAAAATAAGATTAAATATGGCATAGAGCAGCTACCATGCAGGACCAGATACAGATAGAAAGCAGCTTATAGCATGCTTAGCCCGAAGACTCACTTGACCTATAATCTGACATGCTTGAAGGGAATCAAATGAAGAAAAGACACTTTTATACCAAATTAATTCAAACTTCACCTGGGGATTGGAGCTAAAACCAAAGTAAATTATTTGGGTTATATGAGATACAAATTAAGTTTAACAACCTCAATCATATCTATCAGCATTGTGTCATCCAACACTTCTTTTTTTCCAATCTGGTGTTTGTTTTTAAAGTTTGAAAAGTGTAACAATAATTGTCCAAATTGCTACGCTGACCACCAGCACTGACCACCAGCACTGACCACTAGCTGATGTCAAGACTTTCCATCTGCCTTCATTATCACTTGCTGATTATTGGAACAATCAGTTCTTATAAGAAATTAGGCTACTGACCGAGGGATACAAAGGAAAAATTTGGGCTAAATTCCCAAAATCATGAGGGAACCAGAAAATATATTTGATAGCAGTATAGACCACTTGACATGTGATGTCAATGCCCGGCAGTATGCGCACAAATTATGGCAATTTCCATTGTTCTTTGCCCTGCAGTATGCGTACGCATCGTAGTTTGCTCAGGGCACATGCATTTTAAATCACCCACCACATTTTAAATAGTACAAGAAAGCCATTTGAACAGTGTAGCTGTTTGTTCAAGCATATCGATAGACCAGTCCCTTGTCTTTGTTGATAAACAATGATGTCAAGTGGTTCTATAGATATAACAATAGAGGTTATCTGTGTTCTATAAGCTGCATATCCTATCAGAGACTGCTATACCCTGTTTAGGATTTTCAAAAGAAGTACCTGCATGTGCAACCATGACTGTTTCAAAATAGCCCGCCTATATAAGTCATGCAAGTAACTCCGAGGTCGTGCATTGAATTGGTTTGAATGAGGAATACTACGGGAACCTGGGCCTTTTGTTAGAAGTCACACATGAGTAACATGGATAACCTCTATATACAATGTTTGACCTTTTGTTCTTTTTAATAAAATTTGCTGATAAATTCACCCTTTTTGAAGTGGCTGCAGCCAACTAAGCAATAATTGACAGTGTTGTAACAAGTCACCAAAATTCAGGTCAAGTCGAGTCATTTGGCTGAATTTTTCAAGTTAAGTCATTCAAGTCACTGTACAAATTCAATGGGATCAAATCACCTGCCTCATTTGGCCTCAAGTCACAAGTCATAACCAGTGTTACAACCATGGACGAAAGAGATAACAGACCGTGTGCAATCAGTCAAAGTCTCAGCATCACCCGATAATGAGGGCCGATTGTTCCATGAAATGCGACAGGTGAGACTGCTAGACAATTATCATGTATTTTTAAGGTATATCGCATAATCACAAAAGCACGCAACGCTCTATTGCGTATACGCTAAGGCATGTAACGCTGGCGTGATTGTTAGACACGGCACGATCGAACAATCGGCCCTCATGAATATGCGAGAACTCACATCATACAATACACAGGGACTTTGACTGGTTGTATGCGGTTTGTTGCTCTGTTGCTCATCATAGGGTCTACGGACTCTTCCTATATCTTTGTACAGGAGCCAAGTGTTGTTAATCTGTGATGAATCCACAGTCCAGTAGTGTATACGCGAACGCAAGGTTACGTGTATGCATGAGCGCATAAAAAGAACTTATGCGTGAACACTCTTTTATGTTGGAAGCAGCAGATAAATCATTTATAACGCTTTATTCTTCAATTTTATTGCTCGATTTATTCTTTAGTTTTATTGCTGATATCAACAGAGAAATCACAGATCTTCTTGCAAATAAACATTCTGAATGACCGAATCATATGAATTAGACTTTATCTTATTTTCGTTGTTGAAAGAGATTCAACCATGTTTCACCGTTGTCCAACACCATTTAACTCACGTCCAATGCATCTGCGTGGTTTACTTCACTCAGGCAGCTAAAATTGCCCTCGCCAAGTACACCATGCAGACGACGTGGACGCATCATTGTTAAACGGTGATAAACAACGGTGAAACTTGATTGAATCCCTAAATCAACATTTTTTTCACACATGAGTGTGAGAAGGGTGGAAATACAGTGTGTGTATGGGGGAAGATCTGGACTCGTCCTATATGAACAACAAACATTTCAAGGAGATCTGGACTCCTCCTATATGAACAACAGACATTTCAAGTCAGTGACTCAAGGGTGTCTGGGGACCTGACCCGTGGGGAGGGCACCTGCAAAAAACAAAACTTTCACAAACATCTGTTCAGAGCCTATATTATTTGGAACACCCTGTATAATCAAAACTGATAACTGCACACATCATTTGGTAGGAAAATGGATAAGGGTGTACTTGGGGATTCCACAAAATGAGGATAACTAGTTTACTAGGTAAGCACCTATCCACACTTCATCAGGAAAACAGGTTGTGTCAACTCAACTTTGAGCTTTCTTAATGTCCCATATGACTTGCTTAATTCTGCATTCACTTAAAGAGTGTGGTCTAAAAGTTCAAAATCAAAAGGCCAATGCTGCAATACTCAGAAGGATGTACAATTTTGATGCAAGATGTAGGTTAAAACACTTGTTTAACCAAGAATCTCACGTCCATTGTTTAACTTTGCCCTTTGTCGTTGTCCTAATTACGTGCTTTGAATGAATGATCCACAGTGCTGTGGTGGATCAGAAGGACTGATCAGAAGATTCTGTGGCAATATGGCCCTAGCATCCTCAGCCCTCTGGCGCCGGGCACCCCCGTCCTATATACCCTACTGCTGAATCAACTTTAATTTGAACCATCTGAACATAATCTTAAATAATTAACACCTTTTGGACAGTGTTGTAGCAGACCTCTATATCCGAGCCGAGACCGAGACCAAGACCTGCTCATCCGAGATCGAGTATAAACTGACCAGTAGATACCAGTTGTAGTCCTACTGTATATGGCATATTGGATGGCCTAGGGGAAAGTTAGCCCATATTTGCAAGACTATCCTTGCCTTCAAGGTGAAACAAACCTACTCATGTTACCCTCTGGCCATGGGCTGGGCTGGTGCCAGATCTTACCCAGGGAAAGATGACATTCCAAAATGCGCCTTTAAATGCAGATCATTTTAGACGACTAATGAATAATGCAGACAGCTATAAGAAAAGCGAATACGAAACAATATGAATGTTTTTCACCGATTGCATATTTATTTTGAATATCATAAACATCTTCAAATGTTTACTTCCCATTTCATATGTAAATAAATTTGCATATATCAATTTTATCATTATTGTTGTAAAATTAAAATTAAAATATACTTGTAATATTATCATTATTATTGTTATTATTATTATTATTATTATTATTATTATTATAATTATTATAAGCTTCATTGTGGATTTAGGTGGTACTACATCCCCTGGTAAATTTTGTGACTAATTTTGCATTTTCCTTAAAAAATAACTACACACTGGTAACAAAAGTTATGTATATTACAGGGGCAAGGAATCCAATTACTTCACTGAAATTTCAGTGATTCAAGACAAGTGGTTCATTATATATGTAAAGAAATGAGGTACATTCTAGCGGTACCTCTTTTCTTATCATAAATATGTACCGCTTGTCTTGAGTCACTGACATTCCAGTGTAGTAACTGGATTCCTTACCCCTATAATATACATAACAGCGTGTTATTATTTTTTGAGAAAAATGCAAAAACAGTCACAAATTTATCAAGGGGGATGCAAAAATTCATCATTAAAAATAGACATAAATGCGAAATTATTATTTTTTCACCACATTCTCAATTAAAGAGGGCTTAAACATTATGTCTGTGTATAGAAGGGTACATGTACTGTTAACAGGCTAAAAGGTCAACAGTAAGGGGACATTTTTTTGTAAAAGAAAAAAACAAAATGGTGACATAACAGCTCCTGTAATGTTAGGTTATACATTTGTTTAAAAAAATTTTTTAAATTTGTTTAAAAAGTTTTTTCAAAGTATAATAATATGAATATTCCATAATTCACCTTAAGCGACGAAAAAACCTGTTTTACGGGCCCGACTGACCCAGATTTTGCGCTTTGGGAGAATTTTGTTTTGTTTTTAATTTAGATTTTGACTGAAAATTTTTGAAAAAAATACAAAACATTTGAAATTGTGTTTGCAAAGATTTTTCAAGCTTTTGGTGATATTTTAGGGAGATATGGAGTATTCAGATTTGCACATACATGTTTGTTTTCCAAGATAAGGATTTCAAGCAATATGCACATTTATTTTATTTGATTCATAGATGAAGAACATCTTTTTTTTCCATTTTGCAAAAAAATTACCCCTTTTTGTATGTTTTGCAAATCGTATTTCTTCAGCAGAAATCACCCCAAAATTTCTGAGGAGGATGCACCCATGGATACATGTAAGTGTAGGGGCCTAATCAAGCGCTACCTGGAACCAAATTCTTCCACCATTCAAGTAAATCTGTAATAAATATAAGAAACAAAAGCAATTAACAAGTATTGTTTCACTTTACATGAAATTGATACTGGTGTAAGGTTGAAAGATGGACTTTTGCACCTAGTTTATGGGGGGGGGGAATCAAGTGAGAACACTAGTCAAAAGCTGAAAGCAGCCCCACAGCAAGGCCTCAGGTGAGAATCAGATTATCAATTCTCGCAATGATTCTCCTAAACTGAGTTTGCAAGAATCACAATTTATTCTCCCCAAATCATACCCATTGATGATCTGTCGATTTGCAGTTGATTCTAGAATCAATGTTGATGTACGCAAAATGCAATCAGCTTTCGACAAGAGTTTTTCTCTCACCGCACTTGCACTCTGGAACTCACTTCAATCTGAACTCCGTACTGCTGTTTCTCTGCCAAGTTTCAAGAGAGGTCTCAAAACCTTCCTGTTCCCACAATAATCTGGTGGCTTTGTTTCAGTTCACTGTTTTATTTTGCCTTTCAAATATTTTGTGTTCCATCTTGGCGCCGTGGTCTTTATGAAATGGCGCCCTATAAATGCCTTGTATGTAATGTAATGTAATGTAAAATACGCAAATTTGTTGATCACCCAAAAGGCTGATATAAATACCTGATAATAATTAAAATACCTCTCACTTGTAGCATTGTCATCTATCCATAGGTGCCCAGTTCTAACCTGTTGCAACTTCAAGGCATTTCGTTCAGCCTATATCCATCATAAGACTGAAGAAAAAAATAGAAAATTAAAACACATTCTATTTATTTTGTAAGTAATGGCCAAAAAGTGTGGAAAAACATACATTATCCAGGGGTGGGCCATCTCCTCCAAGAGGAAAAGAAAAGGGATAAAAAAAGAGAGGAGAAAAGGGAACTGATGAAAGGGGAGAAGAGAAAAGAGATACAGGGAAAAAAGTATACAACTAGACAAAGCTAAGGTCTAAGACCACAAGCACAACCGTGTTGTGACCCTTTAATGACCTTTGACCCCAAAATCTATGAAAACCCCATAGACATTGGCTAATGTCAAATGCATGTGTGCACGTGGCATGACTCTGCCATGTTATTTGTGGCAGTAGGGGCATTTTGAAGGTTTTTCGTCTTGGACCGGAAGTGACTGATAAATGTTTTTGAAGGTATTTGGTTTTATACTGGAAGTGAACCCTTAATGACCTTTGACCTCAAATCTGTGTATGATTCATATACACTGAGTTATATAATGGATGTCAAAATCAAAATATTTTTCTCAGGGCCAATCTTCCTGACCTGTTATTGTGGCAGTAGCATACACTTACCAAAGGACGATCAAGTGTGTCACTTCCATTGGCTGATTCCTTTCCACAAAATCGTATGATCTTGATGAGGACCATGACTATGGTAGCTACACCCAGGAATAATTCAAATAGTGCAAATCCAATTAATCCAAGTAGAGTATAATATCGAATTTCCTGTAAATAAAAAAGGAGTGAAATTCATGGTATACTTATTAACAGCAGAAAATTGAGAACGCCAGAATGATATGAACTTAAAATACCATTAATTGGTCAGTTTGTCATGCACAAGACACTCAATAATTTTAGATATAATACTATTAAGAACTGATATCAGACGATAGTTTGCAACAGTCTTTGATGTTCTCACTGACTTAAAGATAGGGATAGCTTTGGCTTTTTTGCAAGAGGAGAAGATACCAGTTACAATAGAAAGATAAATGCAGGTGAAATTATAGCTGGAGCTGCAATCTTTAACAAATGTACATCTGATGACTTGTTATTTCGTATTTAATGGGCATAAACATAATCCAAATCTCATTCATTTATTTATAGTTTGAGCCCACCTGTTCCGAAAACTTGGCTACCTGTTCAGATGTGATATAATAGTGTGAATTTTGCACCACTACATTTTACAATATTGAAAGTCAAGAAAAAATGAATGATGAAACAGTTTCCTCCTCCTAAATCCAAAAACATGAAATGAAACAGGAACCAACGACCCAACTGTCATTAGTCTTAAAGGGAGCACACCACCATAAGATTCCGCGGCCAAATGTGTAACCCGCAAAATAGTCCTCATAAAACGTAGAAATTGAGCTTTTTGTTACATTTTTCAGCAAATAATGTGTCTGAGTTACATTTGTTTGATGACATTCTAAAGCTGAAACGGTTTTGATGAAATTACGTGCAGAAAAAATGATTTTAAATGAGTTCTGGCGGACTAATCGTGCATATCATGTATTGATGTAAAATCCCAAGAATTGAGCTTTCAACAGCTTTGAAATCACAGGATGGGGTAAAAATGTCAAATTTGCAAAAAACTGCCATTGGCGATCTATGTGCAAAAGAAAATATATTAAAGCTTAAGGATCATCCCATAACCATGCCCAGTTTCATTGCTCTATCTATTGCAGGGAAATAATTAGAAGAGATTTCCGAGAGGCGTTTTTGCACATATTTCAATGGGAAGCGTAATGGTGATGTGCCCCCTTAAACATAAAGCCATATTATCACATTTGCTAAAGAGGATGCCCTCAGTGTTTTTTGAAATTCTGATTTTTACAGAATTATAATTTCTGGAAAAATCAAGTCTAGATTGTGACAAAAAAAACCTGTTGTATTTATATAATCAAAATATTAGTCAAATGTGTGTTCATAACACTGATTACACTGTATGTTAAGGACCGATCTCAGAGTGATACGCATTGCGACATAGGCGCTGAAATTAAATTTATATTTACTTTCAGTGTTTTGCCTCATTTGTTTGGTGCAAAATTAAGCAATAACGTGCAATTTCCACAAAGAGTAAAAAAAACGGGTCCTAGACATTTTTGTCTTTTTTTGTTACATGGTCCGAAAAAATTTGGACCAAAAACATTTTGGGGGGGGGATTTTGTCCAAAAATTTGCATTTTTTGCCCAAATTTGGCCTCACATATGAATTTAAAAAATGTATACTTTTATGCACTTTAGACCAACAATTAAGCAGTTATAAGGCCCAAAAGTTTCCATATATAGGCCTAACCACCCTTAATAAAGTACATTAGGCCTACAATAGTGTAAAACACAGAATTCTGAAAAATATTGAGGGCATCCTCCTCAGCAATGTGGCTTTAAGAAGCTATCATCAGATAAAGAGCTGCAGTATCAAATTAAAGTTTATTCTATATTATTCATGCAGAATATCATTAATTGATCTGCTTTCCCTTCTCAAACAATTGTTTGATTGGTGTAACCTGACATTGTGGAAAAATGCTCTAAAAATTGAATCTTTTTTTATCTTTCAATATTTATTGGTTTTTATTCATAAACAAGAAATAATTAAGACAATTAACATAAAATCATACACAAAAAGGCAGCAAATATGGATACATAAATTATGCAGAAATTGAACAAATTAGTTGGTGACCATTTGTTAACAAGAAGTTAAAAATAAAGAAAATATGTGTTCAAGGAGTGTTCAGAAATACATTTGTGGGGGGCATGGCAAACCTGGCAGGGGATGGCAAAGTATGAGGCTGTAAAAAAAATAAGGAGGGGGGGGGGGGGTACATCCTTCAAATGGGGTCAGAAAAGTTTTACGGTTTACAGAGGGGTAAAAAATGTTGCTATAATGTTAACAAGAAGTTAAAAATAAAGAAAAGTTGCCCCATTTTAACTGCCTTACAGGTAATATGTTAGTACACCAAAAACAATATTTAAAAAACCAAAAATCAGTGATCCTCAACTCTACTAAATTCTGCTAAAAGGAATATCAGAAATACTTTGGTGAGCGGGAGGTGGGTGTAATTTAAGGGTGAACAATTGAACATGCACAAATCAAAATAATAACATGGAGAGTGGTATAGCCTACATGTAACATTGCTTACTAGATAACTGCAAATTTGAATTCCCGAAATTTCACTATGTTCTTCCTCCTGTGTCTGTGCTTCAACTGCTTCCAAGCTTTCACAAAATTCTTTTATGAAGTTCAAGTAAGTTAATTCAAATTCTACAGCAGCACGATAAGCTTGTATATCTGAACGAAGCAAAAAACAGGCCACTACCACCACACTGATTGCACAGAGGAAGTCTATTGCCACCTGAAACATATAAATGAAACATTTTAAATGATATAAGGGTTAACAGGGACTGCATGGAAGTGTTTTGAACTTGAGAAAAATAAACTTTTGAAAAAATAAAGGTATGCTGATTTACCATTCTATTCTAGCGTTCATTTGAGTTCAGAAAAAAAATAGGGCCTACTCATTATCCAACCATTAAGATTGAAACACTTATCCGACCTTTTCAACTGTGTTACAATTATTACTTTGGTGTGCATATAACATGCTAGGTAGGACATTAATTTCATATAATGGAAGTAGGACAAAATTGGTAAAAATATCCTAAGATGCATGCTATTAGCTTTATGCATTGATATAATATGCCTATCATTATCATTATTAACTAAGTTATCACTTTGTTGAATAAGTTCATCGGGTTTGTTGGTTAAATAAACGAAATGACATTTTTGCTTGACAAAACCAAGTGAATTTTTACTCACTACAATATTTTGTCCTTCTCATCGGAGGACAGATCGACCCATAGTGGATTACATGGACACCATTAGGAACAAAAGCTTTAGCTGAATTACTTAATGCACTTGTTGGCAACACAGAACATCATGTGAAAAACTTGAAAGATATTGTTTATAAGAATTGAACAATTCCATTGACATTTTCTCTTAGGCTAATTGGTTATCAAGTTATGAATAAAATAATTGAAAATACCATGTTTCATTTTTATTGTTTTTTTTATTACTCAAACAAATCGCCATTTTTCTTACGTACACATGCCCAATGCCCCTCCCCTCTTACATACGCTTTGTTTAAAATGGCAAAAATTATGGAAAGCCCCTTACCCAACAGCAAGTTCATGCATTATGAAAAAGCAAACTTACCAAGCAAGACCTCCAATCTTTAGCATTTTCATCGCTGCAAAGGCAATAACAACGACATGGAAGACAAAGGCCTCCAAGACAGCCAGCAAACATGGTCTGAAAACAAAGTAAATAAAAAGAATAGTTATTTTACTTTTTGGTAAAGTTTCGGTGATATCTAGCCAGTTACAGCCATTAGCGGCAATCCGGCTTGAAATGTGGGGTAGGGGACAATCAGCCTGAATTGTCAAAAAGTGGCTGAAAAGAGCAAAAAATTGGTAATTTTGCCAAAAGGTGGGGTGGGACACGTCCCCTGAACCCCCCCCAAGTAAACACATGTGCATTTACTTTCCGAACAATATGAAAGTAAACATGTTGAATGTTTAGAATCTAACTCTCATGTGTTTACTCTTTGTGTTTATGTGTTTACTTTGGTGTTTAGGTGTCCTATATACCTTTACTGTGTAAATGAAAAATTAAATACCTTGCAGTGTTTAAAAAGTGTTACAGAAACCCTAAACACTTGGATTTACAGTGTAGTGGGGACCCGCGCGTTAATATGTTATTTTTGCCAAAACAGAGCACTGAAACTCCCCCTGATTCGCAGCTCCAAAAGAACCCCTTTTACATTTTCGCAGCTGTAAAAGACCCCCTACGCCATCAGCTCCCAAAGACTCCTAAAGGCCACCACCTCAAAATTCCAGGGGAGTATAATACAGCGGTGTGGCCACAGACCAAAAACGAGGAAAATCACTAAAAACAGTGTAAAATCAGGGTAAAAATGCCAAATATGGGCTGAAAATAAAAGAAAAACATGTAAATTTTGGCAACAAAAAAAGAGGAAATCAGCTGAAAAGAGGAACTCTCACATCCCTGATAATACCATCAAAAATTTATGATCTGACCCTCCTCAAGATGTGAGTTTAACATCAGTTCATTTTTCTTCAATTCTTTCTTCTTTCTTCAATGGTACAAAAAGAAATCCATCTATCAATTCCAATCGATCCCAAAATTTAGAAAATCCCATAGGAAAAGTACCAAAAATGGCTTGTGCCCCCCCTCAGCCCCGGTGCCCCCCCAATATGATGACCCACGCTACGCCACTGTCCTGTGTTGTATTTGTATTACGCAGGCTTTAGATGTTGACATTTTCCCATGATGCACTGTGTATTTTGGCCTAACGCTGGAGGCGCATCGTATTGTAAGTTGAATCATGGTAGGTATTACTATATTACCTACCATGGTTGAATGAATAGAGTAAAAGGCTAATCAATCTTACCCACAGACCCAATGCAACAGCAAACCAAACTTGCCAATCACTGGATGATATTGTTGGTGTTGTTGGTAACACTGGCAGCATTTGTGGTGAGGTGCCCATGAATGCAGTGAGTATGGGACTATATAATACACATGTCACTTGTATGACCCACCCCATGACCCCCGGGAGTGGTGAGTCACTTTACAAAGGTGCGTCGGATTTAACTATACCATGACCCACATGTGTGTCTAAACAATGACCGACATTTGCCGACAATGACTGAGCACCTTGTCAAAATTGTGACGCACATGTTAAGGATTATGACTGTCCTCATGACGCAAATTTGTCTCACCATTAGGTATTTTGACTGACACTGATGCACCTAACCATTGACGCACCTAGGTAAAGTGACTGACACTGACGCACACCTTGGGGTATGTTGTGACGCACATATTGAGTAAATGACCGTACCCTGCGTCACTAATTGGTTGGTAAATGACCCAACCATGACGCACATCCCCCGGGGGTCCTAGGGTGGGTCATACAAGTGACATGTGTATAAGTCAGGAGCTTGAAGTAATAGCCAGGTCATCAAAGCACAGATAATAGAAGCCAGTCCAAGAATCATAACAGCAATGCCTGTTATAATTCTGCAACACTCCAAACCACATCTCTTCCAATTTTCATCCACTATGGTACCAGATCTTCACTTTAAAATAAAATCATCAAATCATAAAAATTCCAAGTTAAAATCAGGAATGGAACTGATTCATCAATAATAATATAGCATGTCATATAGCGCTTTATGTCACCGATCCCAAAGTGCTGCACATCTGAAAAATACATGTGGGCCTAGTACTATAGAAGGACTTTAAATAAGATTCTATTACCCCCACGACCCATTATTCAAAATCACGCACTGTGATTTGTTGAAACGCGTCACGTGACAGACCATTAATTAGCGATAAAGTGTCAAGGGCAACGAACTTTATGTTCTTCTATCATCACAGCGCACAGCAGAGCGCACGGGAGAATGGAATGTCAGGGGTGTGTTATTGTATGTGCATACCTGCTTATAGGGGAGAATGGAATGTTAGGTTGTGTTATTGGAATGTGCATACGCTTTGGCTACGCTGGCGTATGCGCTCCACCTTGAGGTAAACAACTTGAAATATTTGGGCAAAAAATTTGATATTTTCTCTTTAAATCACACTATTTTGTGGTAATAGAATAGAAATAAAGGGTGCAGCATTATCCTTTACACGCAAATAATGTGTCCTCGACAGTAAAAACGTTTAAATAATGGGTTCGGCTGCGCCTCACCCATTATTTACGTTTTTACTGCCTCGGACACATTATTTTCGTGTAAAGGATCATGCATTACCCTTTATTTCTTAAATACATTCTTCAATAAAGAGTTCAAGTGTGGAGAGCCAGAAAGCCTAAACTCACAATCATCTGCTTCCACAAAATTAGCATAAAGTCGCCAGTGCACTATAAAAGATACAGTCCATTAATCATGCAAAATTCAATAGAAAACAAAAGACATTGCGGAGGAAATCTTGATTTTTGAAGACCAAAACAAGGAGCCAACTTTATGGTCATTTTGTGAGAGCTGGTCATAGTGAGTTACAGCTTTCTGGTTCTGAACCCTCGAGTTGTTGTTTTCCCTTTAATTTCATTGGTTCTAGTCGAGGCAAAAGAGTACGGCTGGGTGTGTTAATTCTGGGAGGGGGCAGGGTACGTACGTGTCCGGGCCCCACCTTTATAGGTATATTGGTGATATTGGGTATACCTAAGTACGATTTGCATCTTGCTTAATGGTGATCTTTTCCCAAAAAAGCAAACAAAAATTCACCAGTTCATGGGGAAAGGTCACCGTACTCCGACTGGTTGTGTTTACTAGGAAAATAAATAAGTAAACAAATAAATCATCGATAAATGAATAAATTAATTAATTAATAGTGAAAATGTGAATTCTTACCTGTTGGCAATGTGAGTGTTCAAGATGAAATGCCACTATCAAGTATTGGAAAGACAACCTTTTGGACCAAATTGCTGCTGCTTTATGAAGCATGACAATTTTTTTTTTTAATAGGTTAAAAAGAGCCAACTTGTATAGCATAACAAATTCCAAAAATAGTGACATCAGCAGGGGAAATCCCTATCAATTCACTTTGCCCCGAAAATCCAACATTTATTGTTCTCACTATATGCACTGTAATTCCATAAATGCATACCTGGTGCTGGACACCAGGATCTGTGGGCACACAAGGTTATTATTTAAAAGCAACATTGCATTTTCCGGGTGTATTTTCCAAACTAGAATTACACATTTGTAAGGTGGTGATGGCCCCCACAACAAGAATAAACTAGAGCTACTGTGGCTCACAAGCCACAAATATCAGGCGGTGACTTCTGATTTACCTCATTTGACCTTTGACCGTGGGTAAGCTCAGGTTGACAACTCATACTCTCTCAACTCAAGGATAATTTGCATTTAAGCCCAATCGGGCCTACTTTAACATTTGACCTTTCCTGACCAGTGACCTTGGATGACCTTTACTCCCCAGGTGTCAGGAATCATTTTCCGCAAGTTACAGCCCGATCAGAACAACTCCAAATTTGTCCTGAACTTTGACCTTGGATGACCTTTATGGTTTCATACTGAAGTGTCAGGAATCATTGTCTAATTTTCTGCAAGTTACAGCTTGATCGGAACAATTTTAAATTTGACCTGACCTTTGACCTCAGATGATCTTTGCAGTTTCATACTCCTGAAGTGCCAGGCATTGTTTTCCCTGAGTTACAGGTCGATCGGAGCAACTTTCAATTTGACCTGACCTTTGACCTCAGATGACCTTTGCAGTTTAATACTCCCCAAGTGTCAGGAATCATTTTCCCAGAGTTACAGTCCAATCACAGCAACTTAAAATTTGACCTGACCTTTGACCTCAGATGACCTTTGTGGTTTTATACACCCCAAGGGTCAGGGATCATTTTTCCCAAGTTACAGCCCGATTGGAGGGACTCTAAATTTGACCTAACCTTTGACCTCTGATGACCTTTGCAGTTTCATACTCCCCAAATGCCGCGGATTGTTTTCGTTTAGTTACAGCCGCATCGGAGCAACTTGAAGTTTGACCTGACCTTTGACCTCAGATGACCTTTGCCGTTTCATACTCCCCAAGTGCGAGGGATTGTTTTCCCCGAGTTACAGCCCCATCGGAGCAGCTTTAACATTTGACCTTTGACCTTGGATGACCTCGGTTGATGTTTCATGATCCCCTTATCAATGATTATTTGTACATGTACTAAGTTTTAGCTCAATCGGACATATTTCAAAATTTTGGTAGAAACTATATAGCATTTACCTAGTAGCCTTTAGTGTGCATGTATTGATTTTCATAAATGCATCATGGGAAGGAATAACATTTGACCACCAAACCCCCCACCGCACAAATATTCACTATTATTGCACAATCAGAGGCAACTATATAGCATTTACCATATACCCTTAGTGTGTATTTTCATAAATGCATCATGGGACACCATAATTTCCCGTGATTATTTAACTAACCACAAAATGGGCTATTCCACTGGGCGATTTTAGACACGTCCAGTTTGGTCCTTTCTGTGGTTAGGATACTGTTTTTAATAATATTTACTTCACTTTCTTGGAAACAATATGCTTGTTATCAACATAGCAGACATGTTGTCTCCCAGCACAAGTTACTTACCAAATTGCTGCCTCTAAAGATAGCTGCTTCATTACATTTCACGCAAATATTTTCACAAAATGACCCCTATTAAGCCTTACATGAACTATGACCCCAATCTGTGCTACAACTTATTTGAAGCTTGGGCCAGCGGTTCTTGCTGACCATAATTGGTGGTCATAGCATGTCATTTAAAGGAAGAGTAGCATTTTAAGATTTTCACAAAACGACCCTAATAACCTTTTTTACGTGACCTTTGACCCCTATCAGTGTAGAAGTTATATTAAGCTTAGGTCAGTGCTTCTTGTGGCCAAGTTTGGTCAAAACTGGTTCAAGCGTCTGGCACTAGTAGCAATTTTTGGTTCTACTAAAGAAGAAAGAAGAAGATTTAGGAGCTTCACAGTATATCAGGCGGATAAATCCGCCTGATATAACCTGATATAAATACAAAGAATTTATGAGTTAACTTTTGATTTTGTAGGGTCAAAATTTCAAATATGTTCCTGTTTACTGAAATTATGCATAAAAGTAACTTAAATTCCAGTAAAATAATGTATGTTTTAAAGCTGAAACCTTTTAATTTGTAATAAAAAAAATTGACATTTTCATAACATTTTGGAAAAAATCTATGCATTTTACATAAGCTCAAAAATTGAGAAATGAAAGCTGGAATACATGTGAAACTCCATTCCCAAGTAAGTCAACAGATGAAAGTTAAATTTGATACCCTGTTTTGCTTTGTCTGTAATAATAGCAGTTTTGAAAATTTTCAATATCAATTATCATTTATAATGGAAATTTTCCAACCTAATATATAGTTTTTAAGTTTAAATTGAGTTCATAAAATAAGCTAAACATCTAAATTCATGTACAAATACTATATACTTGGAAAAAGGAACCTCCCAATCCAGGTTCCACAGAAATTGGGAGTTATTTTGTAGAATTGTTAATTTTAGTGTTTCGGAGGCTTCAGTTAACACCTCAAGTGATCATAAAAGTAAAATATTTGGCTAACTACTACAAGTTGACATGAAAAAATTAGGTAACAAATATCACAATTATCAATTTTCATGCTTTGCTGCTATAGCCTAGGTATTGAATTTCAGTTGAAGGAAATGTGTAAATTTGTTTAAACAGGGTTATATATATATATATATTTGGTTTAATTTATTAAATTGACCGTTTGAAATATTTCAACCGTTTAACAGTTGATGATAGGAACCAATCTAAATAGATTGAAGTGGCATTTTTGGATTGAATCTTACTCTTTTTGTGGACTGATTTCATCATCCAATCAAGTGTTACTCCTAAATGTACTATCAAATGAAATGTGTTGCATATGGTTGGAATGAGATATCAAACTACTATAGAGTGAATAATTTCAATCCTTTTTCAATTCAAAAGATTGAAAAACTATGAAAATTAATCCTTCTGACTGAATATTCAATCGCCAAAGATTTGTTCTAAACTTTAACATGTTCAATCCCTAAAAGATTGAGAATCACTCCTTTTGATTAAAAAGATTGAAAATTCAAATCATTCAACTAAATATTCAGTCAAAAACGATTTGTCCCCAACTGCAAATGGCAATTCAATTGAATATTCAGTCAGAAATTTTTTTAATTTCTTAAAAGAAAGTAGAGTTTAGAAAGCGAAGTGGAGATTTTGTTGATTAAATGCAAACCACTTCAGATGGTAATACTGAATAAAGCAGACAGAAAAAGGAATACAATGAAACAATATGAATGTTTTTGAAATGCACTGATTGCATATTTATTTTAACTATCTTCAAATGTTTGCTTCACATTGCATATGTAAATACATTGGCATATATCAATTTTAGCATTATTGTTGTAAAAATAATAATATGTATCATTATTATTATTATTCATTATTATTATTATTAATTATAAGCTTAATTGTAGATTAAGGTAAAAATTCATCATCTAAGAATGGATGTTGAGGCGAAATCAAGTTTTTTCACCATGTCCTTGACTAAAGAGGGGGTTAACATTATGGCTATGAATCAAGGCACATAAAGGCGAATTATAAGTTAATAAAATAATTTAAACGTCAACGGTAAGGGATTTTTTTTTGTAAAAAAAAAAAAATGGCTACATAAAGGGTAATTATTATCATGATTATGGGAAGGGAAAAATATGATGTATCATTTATTCCATGTATATAAATAGTTGCCTGTTACATTAAGAACAGCTCCTGTAATGTTAGGTTATACATATTTAGGCTTAAACTATTTTATTTTATTCGAAAAAATGTTTTTTCAAAGTATAATAATATGAATTTTCCATGACAATTTCACCTCAGGTCACAAAAAGAACCAACAACCCTGTTTTACGGGCCCTGGCAGATTTTACTCTTTGTGAGGATTTTTAAATTAAATTTTCCTAAAATCATGTATAATCAGGCATTTTTAGCCAAAATTAATTGATTTTAACTGGAAAAATATTTTGACAAAAATTCAGAACATTTTAAAAATATGTTTGCAAAAAATTAGGGTCAGAAAAAAAATCCAGACCAACCCTCTTGAAAAGTCCATCTGCCCTTAAAACAGGATTTTTTTGTTATTTTTATAGCATTCACCCTACGGTGGGTTTTAACATTTTTAAATTATAACAATTATTATTATTATATTGAAAATCCGCAGCCCTTTTTAGAAGGAAAAATTCACAAATGGTTCACTTTTTACTTGATTTATGAAGAATGGCTAAGAATTATCAATCAAAACATTTTTGCTATAGTAAATTTGAAGAACCAATAATCAGAAATTAGGAAAGCCAATGTTTTGTGAAATTTGGACTTAACATTTTTATTTTTATGTTTTGTGAAATTTGGACTTAACATTTTTAAATTATAACAATTATTATTATTATATTAGAAGGAAAAATTCACAAATGGTTCACTTTTTACTTGATTTATGAAGAATGGCTAAGAATTATTAATCAAAACATTTTTGCTATAGTAAATTTGAAGAACCAATAATCAGAAATTAGGAAAGCCAATGTTTTGTGAAATTTGGACTTCAAATGATATTCATTATTGTACAAAAAAAAATTCCCCAATTGAACAATTTTGGTTGGTCCAGCCTATAGACCTTGCCATTGATAAGGTGCGGTTAAAAAAGGATCCCAGGCCAAGGAAAAGATGGAGGATGGATCTATGTGGAGATTGATCTAATCCCAACAATATCATGGAACCTGGCTGTAACCCAGCTATCTACTATACTAAAATAATAAGCGGTCTCTGTCTGTCCGGCTATGCGTTCCGCCGTGCTGCGACGCATCGATCCGATATTTGGGACATGGGTAGGTGCCGGGAAAAGCATGTTGACCGTGTGGTTTTGAAGGTCATCGGAGGTCAAGGTCAAAGGTCAAATTTTCAAACTTTGTCCGATCAGGCCCAAATTTGGTGGGTGGGACCCTCCATACGAGGGGAATATAGGGGCGAAATAAAATCGAGGTCAACCGAGGTCAAAGGTCATTACAGAGGGGTCAAATTTCAAACTTTGTCCGATCGGGCTCAAACTTGGTAGGTGGAATCCTTTGTATGAGGGGAGCATGAAAAACATTATATGGAGGTCATCCGAGGTCAAAGGTCAAAGGTCATGGATTTCAAACTTTGTCCTATCGGGCTCAAACTTGGTGGGTGGCATCCTCGATACGAGAGGAATATATATGCGCAAACAAAATTGAGGTCAGCCAGTGCTCTCACAGCATCAGGGCTCTCACAGCTGCAGGTGCACTAGTCTATACTACTAAAATAATAAGCGGTCTCTGTCTGTCTGTCTGTCCGGCTATGCGTTCCGCCGCGCTTCGACGCATCGAGCCGAAATTTTGGATATGGATAGGTCACGGGAAAAGCATGTCGACCGGGTGGTTTTCGAAGGGCCCCCTCGAGGTCAAAGGTCATCTAGGGGGGAAAATACCCCAACTGGATAGCAAAAGCAGCAGCAAGTGGATACAAATATGTGTACTGGGCAACTCTGGACATGTTTCATCCAGCTTTTGGCTATTTGCCCAATTTGAAATGCACTGTAATGTCTACCCAGAATGCATTGCTGCAAATGAATCTTAAATTTCAAACTTTGTCCGATCGGGCCCAAACTTGCTGGAAATGAATTCTATAAGCGCCCATACCCCAATAAGTGCCCACACCCCAATAAGCGCCCATACCCCAATAAGCGCCCATGCCCCAATAAGCGCCCATACCCCAATAAGCGCCCATACCCCAATAAGCACCCATACCCAATAAGCGCCCATGCACCAATGAGCGCCTATATACCGCAATAAGTGCCCACATACCCCAATAATAGCTAAAGGGCCATTAGGGTCATTATAGCTGCAGGTGCACTAGTCTATACTAATAAAATAATAAGCGGTCTCCCTCTGTCTGTCTGTCCGGCTATGCGTTTCGCCGTGCTTCGACGCATCGCGCTGAAATTTCGCATATAGATAGATATCGGGAAAAGCATGTTGGCCATGTGGTTTTGAAGGTCATCGGAGGTCAAGGTCAAAGGTCAAATTTTCAAACTTTGTCCGATCGGGCCCAAACTTGGTGGGTGGAATCCTTGATAGGAGGGGAATATAATGCGCGAAATAAAATCGAGGTCAACCGAGGTCAAAGGTCATTACGGAGGGGGTCAAATTTCAAACTTTGTCCGATCGGGCTCAAACTTGGTGGGTCGAAACCTTTGTATGAGGGGAGCATGAAAAACATTATATGGAGGTCATCCGAGGTCAAAGGTCAAAGGTCATGGATTTCAAACTTTGTCCTATCGGGTTCAAACTTGGTGGGTGCAATCCTTGATACGAGGGGAATATGCGCAAAACAAAATTGAGGTCAACCGAGGTCAAAGGTCATGTAGGGGCTAAATTTAAACTTTGCCCTATTGGGCTTAAACTTGATAGGTTGAATCCTTCGTATGACTGAGGGGAGCATGAAAAAAATTGCACCAAGGTCATCCGAGTTCAAAGCTCATCTGGGGTCAAACAGTATCGCTATCATGCCAGTGCTCTCACAGCATCTGGGCTCTCACAGCCGCAGGTGCACTATACTAATAAAATAATAAGCGGTCTCTATCTGTCTATCTGTGTATCTGTGTATCTATCTATCTGTCTGTCCGGCTATGCGTTCCGCCGGCCTGACGATCGAGCGAAATTTCGGATATGGATAGGTGACGGAAAAGCAAGTTAACCGGTGGTTTTGAAGGGCCCCCTCGAGGTCAAAGGTCATCTAGGGGGGAAAATACCCCAACTGGATAGCAAAAGCAGCAGCAAGTGGATACAAAGATGTGTAATGGGCAACTCTGGACAAGTTTCATTCAGCTTTTGGCTGTTTGCCCAATTTGTAATGCACTGTAATGTCTACCCAGAATGCATTGCTGCAAAGCTACAGGTGCACTAGCATTAAGAAAATAATGAGCTCTGTGTGTTCGATGGCAATGCGTTTCTCCGCGCTTCGACGCATCATTCCGATATTTCATACATAGATGGGTACCGGGCGTGCGCTGTTTACCGGGTAGTTTTGAAGGTCATCAGAGGTCAAGGTCACAGGTCACAGATTTCAAACTTTGTCCGATCGGGCCCAAACTTGGTGGGTGGGATCCTTGATAGGAGGGAAATATATGTCCAAAATAAAAGCGAGGTCAACCGAGGTCAAAGGTCATTACGGAGGGGTCAAATTGCAAACTTTGTCCGATCGGGTTCAAACTTGGTGGGTCGAAACCTTCATATGAGGGGAGCATGAAAAACATTATATGGAGGTCATCCGAGGTCAAAGGTCAAAGGTCATGGATTTCAAACTTTGTCCTATCGGGTTCAAACTTGGTGGGTGCAATCCTTGCTACGAGGGGAATATATGAGCAAAACAAAATTGAGGTCAACCGAGGTCAAAGGTCATGTAGGGGCTAAATTTAAACTTTGCCCTATTGGGCTTAAACTTGATAGGTGGAATCCTTCAGATGACTGAGGGGAGCATGAAAAAATTGCACCAAGGTCATCCAAGTTCAAAGGTCATCTGGGGTCAAACAGTATCGCTATCATGCCAGTGCTCTCACAGCATCTGGGCTCTCATAGCCGCAGGTGCACTAGTATTATAAATAAAGGTAACTTTTTCTGGATAACTGTATCGGTGAGTGGGGTTTGAGACTCTAGGTAACTGGGGGTAGTACCTGATGTATTCCCCCGACCGTGTTTGCCTTTGGCAAGCCATAATACTAGCATGAGCCATAACTAGAGGCTTTCTGGTCACTGAGGCTATGTGCACCTGGATTTTCTGTGTAACTTTTTCTGGGTAACTGTGTGGAGGGCTCTGATCCCAGGCCCACACACTGTTTATCTGCGGATAGGCATGCTCATTCATCTGTGAACTTTGAAAACATCCCCTTTTTTATAGCGATTTCACACATTTTTTGCCCTTCAACAATGCCCTTTTTTTTGGGTTAAAATGCAACAAAATGAGATACCTCTTTTTTTTACAGAATATTTAGATTTGCACATTTGGTTTCCCAAGATAAGAATTTCGAGCTATATTAATATGAGAATGATGAATAATTGAAAATGCACATTTATTTAAATTGATTCATAAATGAAGAACACTTTTTTTTGAAAAATTACTCTTTTTTTGTGTGTTTTGTAAATCGCATTTCTTCAGCAGAAATCACTCCATATTTCGCGAAATATCTGAGGAGCATGATGCCTACACACGGATACATGGAGTGTGGGGGATCTAATCAAGAGCTACCTGTAACCAAGTAAAAATAGAAGCTCTTCCACCATTCAAGTAATCTGTAATAAATATAAGAAACAAAAGCAATTAACAAGTATTGTTTCTATAAGTTCATGGAGTTCATGTACAATTGTACATTCTGTTAAAGTTGTTTCGGTGTTACTGACCAAGACCAAGAACTGTTTGCTGAAAGTCTTACACAAGAGCCTGTTCCTGCAAATTAGCTAGAATTAATAACTGTAAGTGTTTCTCATTGACCAAATGGTCCATAGCAAGCTGTAGATGCCATGGAACACTTTGCGATGTTAAAAAAAAGAAAAAAGATCAACCTACCGACCCAAATAAATTTTGAGCTGAAAGGGCAAACAAACCTTTTATTTTTTTTGGCATTATGGAGTTGCAAATACATGAAATAAACTACTCTGTTTCATCAGAGGCAAACAATTAACTCTCCTTGACATAACTTGTACTACAAAACGTAAGAATTAAAACTGCCATGTTGAATTCCAGGGTTGAATTGAGAGAGAACTGAGCTCACACCACCAACATGACCAAGTCAACTCCAACCAGGCCCGTCGGAAATGCTGCGGCAGGTGCGGCAATGACAATGGCCGCACCACTTTTCAGCGGAGTTTAAAAAAAATAAAATAAAAAAAAAATTGACAAAAAAATGGTTGATCATCCGATTTTTAAAGTCATAGTTTTACAGTTTAGATGTATAAATTGTATACATTCATTTTGCTAAAAGTGCTCAGGCTTTAAATGTAGCTTCGCCCCTTAAACCCCAATGAGGGGCTCAGCCCCTTCAAATCCCTGCTGGGGGTTTCACCCTCAGACCCCCACATCAAGTTTGACTGTTACACTTAACTTTGAATAAATGGAAAATGTGGGGTGATCTCAATGGAAAAAAGTTTGGAATTGTTACAAAATCTGAAATGGCACGTGTGGGCTCAATTCACCGTATGACGTCACTGTGAAGCTACTGCATATAGAGGCGCTCTGTTGTAAGATTAGCATGCAAGTTTTATATAGTTTTTGATGCACTGTTGCAAACAAAATCAAGCAGATCAACTACCTAAAGAATATTGCTGGTTATAGGATACATTATATCATAAACTTTATAAAAATAATAAGTGGGATTTATACAGTGTGCCTTACATTGAAAACACAACCCCAAGGCGCTTACATAAGAAAAACCAAGATACAGAACATTGGTAAAATCTTAAACTACATAAAATGCATATGAAAACACTCAAAAATTACATACTAAAATCATTACATATATAAAATATAATACAGTCAAGAAATTACTTGATATATCATCATGTCCAGCAAGAGAATAACAAAATGTTTAAAATACACAATAATTTACAATAGTGTTCAGCAAACAAATTTAAAGAAAACACAGATTGCACAAACTCAAAGATTGAAAAAATATGCCTTCAATGAATTCTTGAAACATTGCACAGATTTTGCACGTCTTACAGACTCAGGCTGACTGTTCCATTCATACGGTGCAGTGATGGAAAAAGCTCTTTTTCCGTCCGTACCCAGATTTAGCAGATTGAGCCGCACACAGAATCTGAAGAAGTCTTTTGAGCTTGATCTTAAAGTTTGTGAGGGTAGGTATGGAGTGAGAAGTTCCCTTATGTAGAGAGGAGCCAAATTTGTGAGGGACTTGTAAACCATCAAAAGCATCTTAAAAAGAATCCGCTTTCTTGAAGGACTGGTTGTATGTGGTCGCGTTTTCTAGCTCCACTGAACAACCAAACGAGTTGCCGAGTTCTGCACACACTGTAGTTTCGCAATATCAGCGTCTGGCAGTCCATAAAGAAGACACTTTAGGCAAAAATGGTGTTTTAAATGCACCATGAGAAAATAACAAATTCTTCTGTACCTTTTAAAACATAAAAGAATAGTAAGTTGATTTGGTGGTGAGAGCCCTTATAGTGTGGTTCTGGTTCTTAGGCTAAGCATAGAAGATATAATGACTTTTCCGGGCTGAGGCAGAATAAAGAGTCAAAATGAATTGTATTTAAATTTTGACAAAATTATATCTCAGTGCTCCAAGCTTTTCAGTTTCAGGCACCAGTGCAGTGGCAGGACCAGATTATTATTTGGGGAGGAGGTGTGAATTTTGGGGAGGGGAATATGAACGCTTGTCTATGTTTGTAAACAGGTCCATATGTTACAAGCCTCCATGTACTCCGAGTGATTGTGTTTGAAGATAAAACTTCATACTTTATCAGCAAAACCCCATGTAGAATCTGAGACGAATATACCTACATCCGTCTCAGGTAGAATTAAACTTTAAATTTTAAACCTCAGTGTGAACATGCCTATGTTGGTTGATGTTCTTACCTGATTAATACCCCTCACTGTAGTATTGTCTTCTATCCATTGGTGCCCGGTTCAAACCAGGCGCACCTTCACGGCCACAGTTGTATTGTCTTCTATCCATAGGTGCCAGGTTCAAACCAGGCGCATCTTCATAGCCATAGTTGTATTGTCTTCTATCCATTGGTGCCCGGTTCAAACCAGGCGCATCTTCATAGCCACAGTTGTATTGTCTTCTATCCATAGGTGCCCGGTTCAAACCAGGCGCATCTTCATAGCCACAGTTGTATTGTCTTCTATCCATAGGTGCCCGGTTCAAACCAGGCGCATCTTCATAGCCACAGTTGTATTGTCTTCTATCCATTGGTGCCCGGTTCAAACCAGGCGCACCTTCATGACCACAGTGGTTATATGATATTACACTCAGCCTATTTCCATCATTGCTCAGGCTATTTCCATCATCGCTCAGGCTATTTCCATCATCGCTCAGGCTATTTCCATAATCCCTCTGGCTATTTCCATCATCAGACTGAAAAAGAGCAAAATGGTAAAAAAAAAACATATTACCTAGGGGGAGTCATTCAAGAATGATGGTGTATACACATGCAACACTATTGTTTAACAACTCCCCTAAACAATTTTCACCCTACCAGTAAAATGCCCCTGAACAAGACCTCCCCCCCCAATTTGGTCCTCCCCCATCCTAGGGGAAAAGAAACAGGGAGGGTAAAGAAAAAGGAAGGGAAAAGAAAGGGAGAAAAGCAGTGGCGGCGCTATGGGGGGGGGGGCAAGGGGGGCATTTGTTAAGAAATGAGGTACATTCTATTGGTACCTCTTTTCTTATCATAAATAATGTACCACTTGTCTTGAGTCACTGAAATGCCAGTGTAGTAAGATTCCTTGCCCCTATAATATACATAACTTTTGTTACCAGTGTGTTATTATTTTTTGAGAAAAATGCAAAAATAGTGACAAATTTATCAAGGGGTGTAGTACCACCTTAAAGCCATATTATAACATTTGCTGAGGAGGACGTCCTCAACATTTTTCAAAATTCTGTTTTTTACATGATTGTTATGTACTTTAGTTAACTAATACCCTGCCAAAATCAAGACTTGAGGTGCTGTAGCCTGTAGTTTTGTCATAATTCAGGATTTTGAATAAAACACTGCACAGGAATCGTCGTTTTATTATTATAATTAAAGAAATGGAGCTCCGACAAACTGGCATTATAATAAAGGAGAGAAAAAATCAGAACCGTTCGGATTCGAACCAGCGTGCACTAACGATTACATGTCGTTGGCTCACCACCACACGCCATAACAGCTCATGGCGGATCAGCCGCTAATTGAACATGTAATGATTTTATTCTCTCGTAAATGTCGCACGACCAATGTAAATTAATTATAATTAGAAGAGGCGGCCTATCTGCTGCGTCATAGCAACGACATCAGTCAATATGAGACATTAAATATTAAATTCGAGGATCCAGACGGTTACATGATTTTTTTCTCTCCTATATAATAATTAAAGTTTGTGGAGCTCCACTTTAACTGGCATTATATATAAAGGATGTATCCTCTGAATCCTCGATTTAATATTTAATGTCGTCATATTGACTGATGTCATGCTATGACACAGCAGATAGGCCGCCCTCTCTAATTATAATTAGTTTTATTATTATGATGGAAATATTAGTTGAACGTGTACACGATGTGCATAACACAGTAAATACATGGCGTGCGGGCAGTTGTGACATATCAAATGGACTAACACGGCCCACATTCGAATGAGTGGTTCTCATTGGCAACATGTGCGCTGGTATTAAACAGTGTTAAATAGCGATTTTCTTTGTATGCCTCATCTGTTTGGGCCCAAATTATTAAGAGGACATATCTGACAGTGAAAACTAATATTTTATACAAAAAAAATACAATTCTATTTCTTATGGAAATGTTGTAATATGGCTTTAAGTTGTAATTATTTTCATGTTATCAAAATTATTACAAATACTTGCAGGAAGGTTATTCCAGAGTTTAAAGTTGCTCTCATTTGGAAAGTGCGCTTACCAGCATTATTATTCCAAGATGGTTCATATAATAAATTAAATGTTTGACTTCTGGTACCTTTTGAATGAACAGAATGCATGACAGTAAACTGAGAGGAAACATATGACGGAGCAGTACCTTTGAGACATTTAAAGATGAGGGTTAACATGTGATTATTCCATCTATTAACATAGGCGTAGATCCCGGGGGGGGATGGGGGGATTTATCCCCCCCCAATATTTTGTCAGGGGGGGATGGTCCATACAATCATCCCCCCCAATGTTGACGCCTGATAATGGGTTTCTGACCAAATTAACCTCATATTTGCCCATTTTAGCCCCAAAAGTGCAAATTTTCGCGCGCGTGCGCATTTATTCCATTTTACACCATATTTCATCAGTTTAGCTTCAAAATAGCAAAATTTTTCGCGCGCATTTGTACAATAAGCTTATTCTGTCGCCAAAAGGTGCTGCATTGACTATATTTTAAGAATTTTTTCCAACTCCATCCCCCCCAATGTCAAAAAGAAATCTACGCCACTGTCTATTAATCTAATCCATTTCAAAGTATATTGTATTCATCATTTTGGGTCAACAGAATAATATGTGACTCCTCGCCACAACTGAGCCCGGATGTCGCCAGTGCCACTATTGAGATATGCTCCATCGAACTTAACAATAAACAATAGGAAAGAAAGGATTTATTGACTGTTTTATTGATTTTTCACTACTTAAATGTCAAGTACTATATACATGATATACATCATTTTAAAGCTAATTTCAAGCAGAATATTTTAGTTGAATATCTCAAAAATGATGATTGGCGACATCCGGGCTCAGTTGTGGCGAGGAGTCACATATGTGCTTATAGGGCAATTAAGTCACAGCTGAGAGGGAAACCCCAGAAATGTTTACATGACAAGTGCAGAAAATCATTAACAAAGATGATATTCAACGTAATTACGAATACCTAACCTCTAATATCGAGCCAACTTCACCATGCTGTCATTTTCAGGTCACAAATACAACCCTGCAGCCTGCACCTTGCACATCCAGGGCGTTCCCAGAAACCAAGACCCCCGGGGGCTGAAGTACTGTACGTAAAATCTTTTTTAAAAGGTTGAATATCGGCGCAGCTGTCTCGCTTGCGCGATAGCAGGGTGTCTGAGGATGTGACCCCTCAGAATTTGAATTGAAGTGAAAGCCCCACTGGAGCCATTTGGTGCAACATTTTTTTACACTTTTATTGGTTATTTTCGGAGTATATATTTTTTATATGCCCCCTTGCCACCACTGGCTATGCCACTGCTGTCTCACTCCCTTTACCTTTTCCCTCCCTCCCTTCTCTCTCTTTCTCTCTCTCCTTTTTGTGTTTTGTTGTTGTTGTTGATTTTTGAAGACCCAAAAGCCTGCACATTACTGCCTGATTATTGTCAATATAGACAAATCCAATTTCACACATTCCTGCTCCTCAATGGCAGCCATTAGCCGTGACGGGTACCGGGGGGGGGGGCACTCAGCTATATTGGTGTACACATGCGTGAACAACGGTTTTAAAAACACCCCCTAAACAGGTTCTACCCTGTTTTTCAAAATCACCCCTTAACAGGTTTTTAGCGCACTTTCCCCCCAAAAAGTACCCCCGAAACAGGTTCTGGTCAAAATCGGACCCCTTAGCAGGTTTTTTTAATATTAATATCAACAATACACTTTAATGGAGAGGGAAAAAGGAATTACAATGTACACATTCTTTTAAAATTCATCAGGTAAGAATTTATTTCAAATAGAAAGCAATATATCAAACTATGAACTTCCAAATGGCTTTCATACACAGTCATCATCAATCCTCCTTTTGAAAAAAAATCATACCCTGGAATTTGTATCATAGATGCTCGTTCTTACTTCGTCGACAGAGTAAAAACGATCGAGAAAGATCGAGCATGTGGTGGAGGCAATGGGTGGAAAATTCATCTTGTTTCATGCAGAAATGAACGCTATAGCTAGTATGGGGGATGGTCATCAATACACTGTATTGGGTATAGCATACATGGAGGGCTGGGATGGGGCGCTGTATTATCATAACGATTGGTATGATGCTAAATCTCAATTGGGAAAATTTGCGAGGGGATCAACAAGTGTTCAAATCTGGTACTACTTATTTCCTAGAATTTCCGAAAATTTACCCCCTTTTTTTTTCCGTTTTGCTGGTTACAAAAAACCCGTTTTAGACCCTAAACACGGACGTGCGTTACACGCTTACAAAAAAAAGACACCTTTTACGAGTTTTTTTGTTCACGCATGTGTACACCAATGTAGCTGAGTGGCCCCCCGGGCGGGTACCCAACTATCCCACCTAAAATGTGGGATGATGCGGCCTTGAAGGGTATTACAAACTGCATTCTATCACCTTTGTAACACGTAGACAAAAGAATGATGACAGTTTACAACACAAAAGAATCTATAAAGTTCGTTAATTATGTAGACAATGATCCAATATTCTACTCACGGTTGACTTCTTCAGTAATGCAATGATCCGCCTACACTCCCGCGAAATTTCTCATTCCTAGGGTGCACAGTTCTTAACAGCGGATCATACATGTGATTGTCCCAGTTTCAGGGGAAAGAGCTTCTAAACTATATTTTCTGTCACAATTTCACAAATATATTTTTGTGTGGCCAGTCTTCCCCTGACCTGTATGCCCCTAGGCATACACTTACCATATGAGACCTGCGATAAAATAGTTCAATACGGTAGATGGAGATGAATATCACCCTCAATATCAGACGTAAACCCAGGATCAATTCAAAAAAATCCAATCCGATGCACGCAAGTAGAAGATAATATTGCCTTTCCTGTAAAGAAGTGAAAAAGTAACATTTAGAAATAGAATTGTATTTTTTTTTATAGAAAATGTTAGTTTACACTGTGGCAAAATATGTCCTCTTTTAATTTTGGCCCAAACACATGAAGCAATACAAAGAAAATCGCTATTTAATACCAGTGCATATGTCGCCAATTGCCATATTTCCATCGTAATAATTAAACATCCTCTCATACGTTTTATTCAAAATCTCTGATTTTGTCACATCTACAACATACACCTAAAGCCTTCATGCATTTATTGTGCGGTCATTGTCATTAATATTGCACAAAGCAGGGGCTATTTTAGGAGGAATAAAAATTCTCTTTAAAAGGGAAAGCCAGCCTTAATGTAGAAGAGGTCTTGTAATTAGTTTTGGTCAATGTGAAAAGCATTAAGGATCACGGCTTTGGCAAGTGCTGGGGGAAAGTATAGTTACTTTTGTCGAAGTGGGCATCAGAGTAGTCCCCCTTTAGTTTCTGAGATTTTTAAAAATCACAAGTTAAAATCACAAATTTTGGTGACACATTTGTGACCTCACATAGACTTCTTTTAAACATATGCGTACCAGCCAGATTGAGGGGGTAAAATTTTTTTAATCGTCCTGCTAATCCGCTCCTAAAATTACTTTACTGGGACAAATGCGCGAAGAACACAAAAGTTTTTAATGCTAAAATGGGCCATGTGAGGATACTGAATTATTTGTGGCCTAAAACCGGGCCAAAGGAAGATGCACATTACAGCCTTTTTGTGGGATTGGCTTTTACGACGGGAATTCATAACAATTAGTGGGTTTTTAGCGGGTTCGCCGTCTGACAAGTTTAGAACTGTCAAGCTTTTGTCAGGAGTAGCTCTGACTTCTTCAGGACAAAGTACCTAAGAATGAGACATGTAGGCCGCCCTTTGCCTACTGATGGCTCTGAAAAGAGCCGTTCACTGAAGACTGCCCCTTGTCAACAGAAAACAAGCAGACCTCGCCTATCTGCTAATTTTAAAGAAGATGGCGGTAAGCTTCCCTTCCTCAACACTTTGGTTTGTCGCCAACAGGACGGAACTCTAAAAGTCAAGGTGTTCAGAAAACCAACACACACAGAGCAATACTTGAACTTCTCCTCTCACCACCCACTTGAACATAAACTCAGTGTTGTGAGAATGCTACTTCACTGCATGGAAACTGTTGTGACAGACTCGACAGATAAGGAGGACGAGAATTGCTCACGTGAAAAACGCGCTTAGGAACTGCGGCTATAAAGACTGGACTTTCTTCCGCTGCCACCCCAAATCAGCGGTCAGGGAGCATGTCGTAAGATCCAAAGGACACCAGACACACCGTCATCATCCCTATATCTTCGTGTTAAAAATTGCCGTGATAGTACGATGAATCCTCACGTTTTTCAACAACTACGCATGGTGAATTTGTTCGAGATAGCCCGTGCGACTCAGGCTAAGCATACAATTTGAGATTTTGAGAGCCGCCACACTGTTTCTATTCTATGTTTTACGATTTTCGCATGATCAATATATGGCTGGCCGTAACCGCCTGGCGTGGAGCTGCTACGCGTAGCTTACTTTTTCGCTTATGGAGCTAAATTGACCAATCATGTTAGATCTTTTCATTACGCGAGCCAGTGGATGCATCCTCGTTCCAGAGAGAAAAACTCTTGCCAAAATTAATGTTTACTATGGGGATTTTAAATGAATCGATTGTAAATAAACCACAACCAGTTGTACAGGATCAATACCATCAGGGGCGGACTGGCCACTGTGGCGTTGTGGCGATCGCCACATGGGCCGAGAAAGAGAGAAAAGGAAAAAGAGGAGAAAGAAAGGGAAAATAGAAGAAAAGGGGAGAGAATGGGGAAGGAGTATCTTAAGACATAGGCCCTAAGGCCTGAGGCATAGGTCCGAGAGCCGAAGGCGTAAGGCCTAAGACATAGGCCCTAGGGCTTAAGGTATAGGCCCTAACACTAAGCTATTATAGGCCGGCCACTAGTACACCGTCGCGGCATTACCTACAAATGGCCTTTTAAATCAATTCTCTAGAAGTAAACACAGCAAAAGGCCAATACTCTAGATGCGATATATTGGGCTGGCTGTCAATGGAATATTGGCTGCGGAATGAGGCTAGGGCCGGTATGGGCATTTGGAATTAGGCTGACATAGGAGAAAGAAAGGAAAAGAGAAGAAAGGAGGGGATCATTGAGGGGGCTGAGTAATATAAGGGCCTACATAGTGTGCCCGCTGTTTGTCTGCATAGTGATAGGGCCTAAGGCCTGTAGAAATAGGGGCTGATAGGCCTACAGGCACTCGGCTTTCGAAGTGACGGGGATGTGAGGACATGGGACACCAGTTTGAAACTATACATGCTGTAGGGGTCTTTTGGTGAGAGCTTCGACGCCATATAAGCAAGGGGTCATTCAGTAAGGAGGCCTCAAAAGGGGGTTCTTTCAGTGAGACTGGGACAAAACTTGGGTCAAAATATAAAGTTGACAAATTTGTGATAATTGTTTTTCAAAAGTCATCAAAATGGGATTTTTTTTGAGAAACAACGGTGAAAGATTACCAGAAATTTTTCAAAAATTCTTTACAAAGGGTGGTATTTTTGTGACAGGAAAAGAAAAAATAGGGGTCATTGAGTGAGGAGTTCAGTAATTCAGTAAAATAAAAAATAAAAAAGTGGTCATTGAGTGAGAGGGAGTTGAAAAATGGGGGTTAATGTGGGTTGTGGCCGCACTGCACGCACATCGCTTCACTCATTTTTAGTGAGTGCCCCCCTCCCGGCCTTTGGCCCTCTGGACCACCATCAGCTGTCAAAACTAGCACGGCTAGACCATCATTCGAAAACCTCTGGGCTGTGGTGCTCCTTATAATGCAGGGATTACATTACATAATACTTACAGCCACATTACTCAGTTCAATACTCAAACCAATTTCTGTCTCTTTTGATGTTTCAACTCATAGGCGTAGATCCCGGGGGATGGGGGTAACCCCCCCCATATTTTAAAAGGGGGGGTGGTCCATACAAGCCCCCCCCCCCCCCCATGATGACACCTGTAGGCCTGTGTGAGTTTCTGACCAAATCAATCTCATATTTGGCCATTTTAGCCTAAAAGTGTCAATTTTTTAGGTTTCATTGGCCTAATTTATTGCACTGCATCATCACCAGTTTAGCTTCAATATGCCAAAAATGTGTATAGCGCTTCAAGGCTGTTTGTACAATAAACTTATAATGTCGCCAAAAGGTGCTATTTCAAGAATATTTTTCCAACCCCAATATCAAAAACAAATCTACGCCACTGTGGAGTTTTATCACGCTCGCTATGAAATGATCAATGCAATTTTTGCCAAAGCTCACTACCATTCGCTAGATGCTGCATGCTGTGAACTACCAAATCGCAATAGTTTTAAAAAGTTGCTATTAACCTTTACCCAGTAGGCCTAAACAATTTTTAGCATTTTGTCTTTTAATGATTGAATATACTCACGATATGATAACACAGTTCTGCAAAGATGTAATTCTATATGTGTGCAAATGAGTCAAAACATAAAACATGCACACTACTTATAAATTGAATAACTGTTGGTTTGATCTTGATTATTGCAAGTGAGTGACAATGGATAAAGAATATTTCAAGTCTGTACAAATGGAATTTGGCTTCAGAAATCGTTGTCAAATCCGGGCTTCCTGACCCTCTAGAATAGCTAAAACCCTTAGTTGTCCGGGGGCTTCGCCCCCTGGCCCCCCACCAGGGGCTTTGCCCTGGACCCTACCAGCGGCCCTTACGCAGGCCCCTGGACCCCATGCGCTAGTCGCTACGCTCGCTGCGCTCTATTCATAGGGCCGGTCTTAATAAATTTGCCACGGCCGCCTAAAACCACCAGTCCGCCCCTGAATACCATTGTTTGATTAGTATGAGACCTTGCATCAGTACATGTGTGAGGCGTGGGTGTCACTGTGTCCAGGATCACTGACACCCACGGTACTGATACTCTCATACTATCACGGTGATCATATTGTTGAATGTTGTTGACTTTAAAATAATCATGATGCTGTCATGTCTACAGTAGAACTCACCACGACCTTTGAAGCTATTAAACCAAGATAACACTCAATGAAAACAGCTCAACTATGTTACATCAGATCTTCTCTGGTTAAATACACACTGCACTTGTGTCTGTTTTACCTGTGCAATGAGCAATGAGCTGGTATTATAGTTTCAGTTGGGTGAACGATTATAAAGCTTAACGCAAGGTAACAATACTGTGGGCTTTTGTTTACGAAATGAGACAATAGTCTGCTTATTGTTAAGCAGCGTTCTTGAAAATGAGAAGCTTAATGACTTAATACGGTTTAGAAATAATTTCTTCATATTTTTTGGTGTTATCTGTCGTTTACATATCCTTCCTAAAACACTAAAGTACCAATATTTCCAAACACCTAAATTAGCTAAAAATTTAGGACATGTTACAAAACTATATTTTCTAGAATTTCAGAGAATACTTTAAATATTGGCGGTTATTTTTTACACAGTGACGCCAACTAGGCAATGGCCTATACTTCTAACATACACTATTTGTAGAGGTCACGCGTCAATGGTGAGCGCACTGAGTATTGTGTATAGGAAAACGGACAGTAACTACAGTATGTATGGCCTACTACTAGTATATAAAGTAAATCCGAACTGGTTTGCAGTTTGCTGAAGGTCGAATTCGCAGGGACACCGCATAAGTTATACAAATTAGCTCCCGGCGATACACTGCAGATCGCAGAACTGTGTGCATAGTTTACCACCACTCTGCCTAGCTATATAGTTATGTACAATACTGTATGAGTTTCTTATGAGTGCATGTCCATCTTAATAATAAGTCAGTTCGTACTTTTCATAAACTACTTTTTGAATCATAACTTTCGTGACCGAGGATATCTTGCAACTTCACGTGACGCTTTTCGTCTGGCAAATTCTTAATGAATCAATTCGCTTCACGTAATGAGTAAGTCGTACTTAATTTGTCAGTTTTACCTCCGAGTAATGAAAAACTCTAACATGATCATGATTGGTCAATTTGGCTCCACGGAGCAAAAAGTCAGCTACGCGTAGCAGCTCCACGTTGTGGCGGTTGCGGCCTACCATATCAGTATCCCATATGATATTTCTATTGCAAGAAAATTTTATTTGTTGTCAGGTTTTATCTTAAATACACTAACTGGAAATTAAACACACTAATTAGTGTGGACCGGTATTTTGCTGTGGATATGTTTAACTGCAATTTGCGGGTAAAAAATTTGAAATCCTGAGTAAAAATTGTGATCATATTGAACTCTTTGAGAAAAAATGTATATAAAAGAATGCATGTAAAATCCAGCTGCAATACAATGTACATTATTGACACACTATCACTCTCTTTATCTACGGCAATAATAGAATATCGATTTCAATCGAATTGAATACTGATGCTCAGTTTTGAGTTTGTAGTTGACTACTAAGCGACCTAAGCGATCGATTGCTAGCCAATCAGATAGAACTCCTTTTTTTTGCGTTCGGTGAAATACCAGTCGCCCGTCGCTCACCAACGGAGTATTAAATTTATATTTATCGTATAGGAAGTCGACACTGTGCCAGATTGACTGGGAAAATGTAAAAATTCTTGAATGGGAGCAAAAAGAGTATTCCCGTAGATTTCTGGATGCAATGCACATAATTATAAGGACTCAATTGTGACAAATAATAATAATAATAAAACCATGCTTATAAAGCGCAATACACAATTAAGTCTCAAAGCGCTACATAAAAAACACTGTATACAAATAACAACAGAACAACAAGTTTAAATTGTAACCATGGTTACAGGCAAATGAAGCATTAAACATTTTTAACATTAAACAAGTATGTTTTCAGAGCATTTGAATTGATCAACAGTCTTAGATATTTTAATATTGTAAGGAAGATTGTTCCAGAGCTCAGCTGCAGCAGAAGAAAATGAACGTTGACCATAAGATTGAGTTGACACTGGTGGAGTTACAAGAAGAAATTGAGAAGTAGAGCGAAGATTGCGTGTAGGCTTATATTCATGAAGAAGTTCTTGTAAATAAAGAGTTGCAAGTCCATGAAGAGATTTGTAGGTAAGAAGAAGAATCTTATACGTTATGCGGGATTTGATAGGTAGCCAGTGTAGTTCGCGGAGGATTGGAGATATATGATCACGAGATTTTGTAAGTGTTACAAGTCTGGCGGCTGAGTTCTGAATGCGTTGAAGCTTAGATATTTGTGAATCAGGAAGACCATAAAGTAAACCGTTGTTATTATCCAAAGGTCTAGAAATAGATCCTATCTGGGAAACTTGCTGATGCCTGGGGGGGGGGCTACATCACAACATCCTATGACATCATTCTATCAATCATATGACGTCTATGGCAAGTATATTGCATAATAGAACAGAAAAACCTGGTTTTTCGATCGAAAAAATCTGGCTTGGTTTTTCAATCGAAAAACCAGGTTTTTCAAATTCGATTGTCATAGTTTTTTGAAAAACCAGGATTCTCGACCAAGAAACCTGGTCGAAAAACTATGACAATCAAATTAAACCAGGTTTATCAAAAAAAACTATGACAATCGAATTGAAAAACCAAGTTTATCGGTAAAAAAACAGGTTTCTTGGTCATGCTTGGTTCTCTATTGATGTTGATTGATCCCGGCTCAGGCATGGATGGGGGGGGGGGGGTGAAACAAAAAGGAAAGGAAAGAAGAGAAAAGGAGAAAAAGAGAAGAGAAAAGGGAGAAAAAGAGAAGAGAAAAAGTTACATTGCACGTAATTCGGTAGGCCCATGCCTAAGAAAACGCGTAGTCAGGTCGATTGTAAGTATAATATGTATATGCCTGTGATTATTTTAGGCATTGCTTGAAGGTAGCGGGTCCTCGGCCCGAAATGCAGGGCCCCATCACATTTTGTCATCAGTATTAAAATGGACTCATTGCTGACATCAATCCATGCATGCTTTAGTAATAATTGCAAGTCTCAAGTCTTATGAAGTGACAGTGGGCCAGTGTATAAACATTTAAAATTTTGCAAATTGAGTTTGGGCCCTTTTTTGTTTAAATTAAGCAATGATATAAATAGTGTCAAAATGATGCACCAAATGGCTTCAATTGGACCTTCATTTTGCAAAATTTCCCAACCTTTCCCCTCAGACACCCCCGGCAGACACCCCCTGCATATAGATAAACAACTGGCTGTTTTTGGTTCTGTATTGGGCACCCATTACACTTTATAGCAAATAATGGTTCATGACTGGCTTCAATTGGGCCTTCATTTTCACACATTTCCTAACTTTTTCTAACTAAAATTGTACACAATAATAGTGTCAAAATCGTCCACCACTGAAATGGCTTCAATTGGGCTTTCATTTTGCAAAATTTCCCAACTTCAACACCCCCTCAAATACCCCCCGCATATGCATAAAGGAGTTGCCCTTTTCGCTTCTGTTTCGGACATCCGGTACCATGTGTAAAGCAATAATTTATACAATAACAGTGAAAACTTGGCTTCAAATTGGGCCGTTATTTCACAAATTTTCTGCTTTTTTACACAATAATAGTGCCAAGATGGCTGGTCCACCAAATGGCTTCAATTGGGTCTTCATTTTGCTGAGGAGAACACCCTCAAAAAATTTTTAACTTCAGGTTTTTACACGATTGTAATGTATTTTAGTAAACAAAAATTCTCTGCAAAAATCAAGACTTTAGGTGCTGTAGTTTTGTCAAAATCTGAGATTGTGAATAAACCGCCGGAACCGTCGTTTTATTATTACGATAGAACGCATATGTGATGTCAACACAGTACTACGTACACGGCGTGCGGGACACACACACACACGCCAGAGGATCGTACCATATTACAAACGCCTGAGTAACATGCATTGGCACTAGTAGTAAATTCCAATTTTCTTTGCTTTACCTCACTTGTTCGGCTCAAAATTAAAAGGGACATATCTGACAGTAAATGCTAACATTTTATTAAAAATGAATACTAATCTATTTTTAAAGAAATATTATAATATGGCTTTAACAAAAAACAAATTGTTTTGCAACAGTGTAGGCCAGAGAGTGTAGGCCTATCACAAATAAAATTGACTTTCTCCATGTCTCTACTGAGGGCCAAATTCCGTGCCGTGCAGTGTAATGGCGGGTAACAAGCCCAGTAGAAACGATCCTGGGTAATCGGTTGCCGTGTCATACCGGGTCATGTACACACCTTTTGTGATACACCTCTTGAAGTGGATCATGCCGGGTCAAAGCGTGTAATCCGCACAGTAGAAACGAGCCGTGTGATCGGTTGCCGGGTCGAGGTCATGCAAAAAGAGTGCGATTTATATTCTACTTATACTAGAAGGGGCCTAGGCCCAGGCGCGTAGCAAGGCGTATAAAGGTGGGGCGCCCAATAGACGAACCCAATATGACACTGCAAAAAATGTTTAAAAAATGGGCGCGAAGCGGGCATCGCAGGGGGGTGTCTGAGGGGATGTGCCCCCCTCAGAAGTTAGAAACTTTTGCAAAATGAAGACCCAATTGAAGCGATTTGTTGGACCATTTTAGCACTATTAGTGTGTAAAACTTTAGTTTGAAAAAGCCGAAAATTTGTGAAATGAGCGTTCCATGAAGCCTTTCACTAATTTCGTGGACAAGTTTCCCTATTATTGTAGGCCTACAAATTGTGTTGAAACATAAATTGACAAATGTCGAAAGGAGCAGCGAGTCCACTACGCAGGGGGGTGTCTGAGGGGGATGTTCCCCCTGAGAAGTTAGAAACTTTTGCAAAATGAAGACCCAATTGAAGCGATTTGTTGGACCATTTTAGCACTATTAGTGTGTAAAACTTTAATTTGAAAAAGCCGAAAATTTGTGAAATGAGCGCCCATGAAGCCTTTCGCCAATTTCGTGGACAAGTTTCCTATTATTGTAGGCCTACAAATTGTGTTGAAATATAAATTGGCAAATGTCGAAAGAAGTAAGAAACCTTTGCAAAATGAAGACCCAATTGAAGCGATTTGTTGGACCATTTTAGCACTATTAGTGTGTAAAACTTTAGTTTGAAAAAGCCGAAAATTTGTGAAATGAGCGTTCCATGAAGCCTTTCGCGAATTTCGTGGACAAGTTTCCCTATTATTGTAGGCCTACAAATTGTGTTGAAACATAAATTGACAAATGTCGAAAGGAGAATTACCACTTGTTTGTCGACTATGCAGGGGTAGTAAGAAACTTTTGCAAAATGAAGACCTAATTGAAGCGATTTGGTGAACCATTTTAGCACTATTAGTGAGAAAAGTTAAGTTTGAAAAAGCCGAAAATTTGTGAAATGACGGTACATAAGCCTTCCGTGGACAAGTAGTTTTTCCTATTATTGTAGGCCTATAAATTCTGTTAAACATAGGGCCTAAACTGGCAAATTTTGAAAGAAGAAGCGAACATGGGCACTTGTTTACCCACTATGCAGGGAGGTGTTTGAGGGGGGATGTTCGCGAAATACAATAAAAAATGGGTCATTTTTCACGTACACTTGTTCGCTAAATTGAAAAAGGGTGCTCTTTATTCACCAATCACATGTATAAATCATCGTAATTTCATTATTCAATTCATTTACGAATTTCAGTTTCATTATTCCGTTTGGTGCACATTACATTAGGTAAATATTATTATACGATGCATAGGCCTATACAACCGCGGGTGCCGTACATTAATTAATGCGTTTCTATCAAAAAGGGGTATAATTATTAGAAATATTATTCGCGTTTTAGCGAAAAAAGTGGCATTGTAGAAGGGCAAAAAATTCGCGAAATTGCTAAAAATAGGGGGTTTTTATCCTGAAATGAGATTCAAAAAGGGGTGTTTTCAAAGTTCGCCAACGAGCATGAGTGACCCGCGGTATACACGGAGTGCTGGAACCGGGACCCGCAAGCAATGCCTAAAATAATTGCAGGGCTATACCGGTATATCATAAGACCTACTACCGATCAACCCGACTGCGCGGCTTTATGTGTGGTGCCTACTATCATGACTATACGCCATAATTTAACTTTTTTCTCTCCTCCTTTCTCTTCTCTTCTTCTCCTTTTTCCCTTTCTTTTCTCTTCTCTTCTTTTCTTTGCAAAAAAGTGGGGCGCCCATGGGCGCCCCGCTTGCGACGCGCCTGCCTAGGCCTATAATGTAGTAGGTTCCTTCTTTCTGATATTATAAAGTCTCATTGCTGCACACCCTGGTCACATGTGTGACTCGCATAAAGTAAAGTGAATATGATTTTACTTTTGTAGGCCTACTTCTTATAGTTAATGAGTTGGTTATATTTTGGCTGTAGTTTTTAATTATCATAACTAGCGGTCACCCGTCTTTCGCGGTTCGTAAATCTATAAAAAAATTACCGAGTTGCAATTTAGAAATGCATCACCACCCTCCAAGTTTTAATTTTATTGCGAACATTACAAATGCATCACCACCCTCCAAGTTTTAATTTGATTGCGAACAATTTTACCAACTCCCTAATTTATTACCAATTGATCAGTCGTTTTATTTAATTCATTTTAATCAACTTCTTCTTTGTTGCCCCCCCCCCCCCCGTGTTCCATATCCTCCCGTTCTTTCCACTGTTCCCTCTTTAGCTCACATCCCTCTTCTCCCTCTTATCCGCTCTGCCTCTTATCTGTCCGTAGTATCATGGTTTTAGTACTTCTTTCTAATATCGCCACCCATGGCACTCTATACTCACTCATTTTGATTTTCCCGTGTTTATTATTCCCACTTGCTTCAGAGGCAGCGATCGCGATGACGCCGAACTAAATGATACGCGTTTTGTTTGTTTGACGCGGGCGTGTTGATACGCCAAGACGCAAGATTTTTTTTGTTTGACGCGATGTAGTTGTAGGCGGACATAGTAACTGATGCTCACTATTTTGAGGTCCCTGGATATTTTTTAAAGGTATTTTTGCTCATTTTTAGACTTTACTCACTAAGATTGAATAAAAATTCCTTTAAAAGGAATAGGGCGGGCAAATGAAAAATTGTCAAGAGAAATGAAAGAATGAGTAAGTCAAGTTCACAATTAAAATAGGAAAATATGACACAACATCGATTTCCAATGGGGAATAACACAAACGTATAAACAAAGTTAAAAGAGTTTTAACTTTATACGCTTGTTATTCCCCATTGGAGGTTGTGTCATATTTTCCTGATTTTAATCTTATCTATTGCTTATCCTTTGTTCTCTTCTGGTCAGTTGGAACAGATTTTCCCTGTCTTTATATTAACCCTTCACATCATAACAGAAGACGTTTTATGTTAACATTTTATATAAAACATTGTTATAAAACTTTTGTAGATAATAGTTATTAACAACATTTTCGTAATCATACCTAGAGTTTTTTTAATATCATCAGATAGAAAGACTTCTGCTCATCTTCTCTGGTGAGACAACAGGGCTGGGGTATCTTTCCATATCAAAGTTTAAAAATCTGTCATATCAATTTCCTCAATATGTTGTTTTGATACAACTTTATATGAGGGGAAAAGTTTGATTTTACAATATTTCGATATTATTTTTTAACTTTGTAACTTTATTATGATTAACATAACTGTATTTCAAAGCGTCAAACTATATCATTATTTTGTCCCAACAAAATAATCCAGGGAATAAAATATTCATTCATATGTTTATTTATTTTATTCAACCTGGGCCATTTCTACTGGTGCACATGCATTCTAATAATTTGTCTATAATACCTTATAAAAGCATCAGCAAGCACTATTTGTCACAAGATTTGAAAAGTAAATAGCCTATATGTACACACTGAACACAATGCACATACAAGCTGTATTTAAGTACATGCCGAAGCTGTCAGTATAAAATGATATATATATGACCTTCACGATGCTATTAATTTAGCCCAAAGATTAGGAAAACTAGCAAAACTGGTGAACTGGTACTGTTCAAATAAAAACATCTGCAAATCTTGCTGCAATTTCCAAATAGTATTTCTATTACTTAAATAATTATTTTTGTTATTTCTTTTAATACAAACACATTACTGCCTATGACGACTTTTATCGATTACTTGCATATCAAAATCAAGTAATAATTACAAAACTCGCCGTAAACTATCACCTCTGTGGGTGTTTGGGATATAACCGCACGAATATTTTCTCAACACTGCGGCATGTGAAAAAGTAGGTCAATAGTCAGAGAATATAAGGCGGGTGCGGCACGCCGCACCCGCCCAAAAAGATGAGGTGAATATGCAGCGTAACTCCAGTGGCGTAGATTTCTTTTTGACATTGGGGGGGATGAAGTTGGAAAAAAATCTTGAAGTATAGTCAATCCAGCACCCTTTGGCGACAAAATTAGTTTATGATATAAATGTGCGCGAAGCGCGCGAAAAATTTTGCTATTTTGAAGCTAAACTGATGAAATATGGTGTAAAAGTAGATTAAATGCGAAGCGCGCAAAAATTTGCACTTTTGGGGCTAAAATGTGCAAATATGAGGTTAATTTGGTCAGAAACCCATTATCAGGCGTCAACATTGGGGGATGATTGTATGGACCATCCCCCTGGCAAAATATTGGGGGATAAATCCCCCATCCCCCGGATCTACGCCTATGCGTAACTTCGGTAAATGATTAAGTTTGCAAAAGTAAAATTTGCAGTTGCATCACCACCGTTCAAGTTTTTATCACGAAAGGTTTTGCAACTCGGTAATTTGTTATAGATAGCCAATTACTAGATCCACTGGTAAATTAATGCAATGTGGATTAAGGAAAACACTAAATTGTGCTTGTAGGCCCTATGCCATGAGCTGCCATGCGTAGACATTTCAATTTAGGATAGAACCGTCATGCCTTGCGCTCGCCGAAATCTGTTTTCCGTACTTCCGGTTTACAGGAAAAAATGCCGTGCATCGTGCGAGATACGGCTTTCTGGTCTCAGTAGAAACAAGCTGGGTAACGGTGGTCGGATTTTGATCGGTAGTATCAAGAAAATAGTGGGTCAAAGCCGTACGCTCAGTATTAACACACTGTTTGACAAAATTGCCTCAGTGCAGTGGTTCTCTCAACTCTGCTCAAATAAGTGAGTGTTCAGAAATATTTTGGTGAGGGAGAGGTTAGCAACTTGGACTAGCATGGACTACTAACAACTTTTTTCCCCTCCATAAACCTTTGAACTTTTTTTGACCTGCTTTCAAGCATGTAAAACTTATCTCCCCCCTTCCCCCTTGATATGAGAACAACTTTTAGGCAACCTTCTAGAGTCTCAAATTATTGCGGCTCCCATACTTTGCCTTGATCCCCCCCCCCCCCACACACAAAAGTATTTCTGAACACTCCTATAATGATGAAATCTAAAAGTGAACATGCACAAATTAAAATAATAATGTGAAAGTGGAACATATTATGCAATATTGCTTACTTCTAAACCATCACAACCATTCATCATTGGAATGTGACTGATAGGAGTGCGTTCACAAAGTTCTTTCCATTTTACCGCAGCACGATAAGTTTGTGTATCTTCTTGAAAAGTATAACCAGCAAAAGCTATCACACTGCAAGCATCAAAAAACTCTGCTACATTCCACTGAAACATTAATGTAAGGGGTGCACCATTAGATTTACATGGGGGCTGGAAGTGTTTTGAAGAAAAATAAACTTCGGGCAAGGCGCGTACATCGTTTAGGGCATCAAAAACATCATAAATCAGATATAACTAATTAATTAATTAAATTAAATTACAAGTATCATTAAGTTTTTGAGCATAAGTTTTTTAACTTACTAATTGTTATGAACTCCCATCATAAAAGCCTATCCCATAATTTAAATTATAAGTGATATGCAGGGACAGGCAATTTGCGCAGAAAAAAATAGCAAATTGCGCGGAGATTGCGCGGAACTTTTTTTCAGTGCAAATCATGTATCCCTGCCCATAGGAAGGAAAAAAGCCAATTGCGTGGGATTGCGCGGAAAAAAAGTTCCGCGCAAATCGTTGTCCCTGGTGATATGTAAATGAAAACAAATGAATCATGGTGAGAATAATTTACCCAACAGCAAACATTCCATCATGAAAAAGCAAACTTACGAAAAAAATCATGTTTTTGTAGCGATTGCGGCCAGATGGAATACAAATGCCTCCAAATATACCAACAGGTATCATCTGCAAAAGGTTAATAAGAGAGAATAGTTATTTTGCTTTTTTGTAAAATCTCTTTAAAACAGTCATTAAAAGCTAGTGAAGTTACGGTGATGGTAGTACACTATGTACACTATTATGCAATTTACACTTATTTGGATGTACTGTATCTTGGGCATGTTGGATCAAAAATAAAGAAACAAGTTGTTTGCTCTGGGAGGGATTCGAACCCGAGACCCCTCGCATGCCAAGTACTTGGTTGGCGACACTTTGCCACGGGTCTTGGGCTTCGCTGGCCAGCGAAATGGTAGCTATTTTGGGGACCAAATGAAAAACTTACATTTTTCTGCTGACAGTGGGATGGTGAGTGCCATATTTTTCAGTCTTTGCCATTTAACTAAAAAACTGCAGTGTACTTCTTAATATTTTTAATATTTGTCACTCCAAAGTTTGGAGTTATTATAGTAGTTAATATTTAGTTTGTTGTTTAAGAGTGCATGTTCCCATTATTGATGGTCTGCTGGATTGCCATGATTGTGGATGTAAGCATAAATAAAAATTCCCTTTAAAAGGGAAAGCCAGCCTCAATGCAGAAGAGGTCTTGTAAATAGTTTGGGTCACCGTGAAAGGCATTTTTAGGATCACGCTCACATCCATGTTACATGACAGTCCACCAAACCATCAATGATGAGAACATGCACACTGAAACAGCAAAAAATATTAATTCCTAATCTCATGTCAACTCTTCTAATTCATTACACCAAATTGTTCTGTCTTTTTGTCTTTTTTGCTTTTTACCCATGCTTATTATTAAAATCAAGAAATACACTGCAGTTGTTAGTTAATTCGCTATATAAACTCAACTAACATGCACATTTTATTTTAAAATGATTTTATATTACCGTATTGACGCGAGTATAGTCCCATTTTTTTTTTTGTTTTTTATTTTTTCGGTTTTAGTAGTGTCCCTAGATTTAAATGTTAGATCATTCATGGTTGACCTAAAAAAAAAAAAAAAAGATATTTTGTATTTTTAATATGAAAATTGATAATTTGTATTCATGTCATAATCTATTAATGATTTCAAAATGCATTCAATTTGAATGCATTTTGAAATCATTAATAGATTATGACATGAATACAAAGTATCAATTTTCATATTAAAAATACAAAATATCTTGAAATTTTTTTTTTTTTTTTTTTTTTTAGGTCAACCATGAATGATCCTAGCATTTAGGTCTAGGTCCTAGGACACTCCAAAGCCGAAAAAATAAATAACTTGCAAAACAAAACAAATTTTTTTTTTTTTTTTTTTTTTTAATTTCTGAAATTTTTCGAAAATTTGGGGTGGGACTTTACTCGAAGGTGGGACTATACTCGCGTCAGTACGGTAATTCGCAATGTATAGTTTACTATATAAAGAAGATAGTGGCAAGCACATGATAAAGGACTGATCACTCACTACAATCTTCTCTTTTTAAAAACTGTATTTTTCTGAATGTGTTGATTGTTAGTCCGAAACTCCTGCAAAGCTACGGACATGACATGGCATCTTACCTACTTCATTCTGTAATAGTCTGCATTATGTGTTTTCTCAGTCTTCAATCATTTTGTTGAATGTAATTTTATGAATCAAATAAAAAAAGATAAAAAGTAGCCTCACTTTAGTTAGGGAACAACCCAAAAGTTCGATTTCAGCCCTATAAACGAAAGTCCTTTCGTTAGGGAGGGAGGGGGGTCAAAAAGTCCGATTACGCATTTAAAAAATGTAGTTTAAACATCGGTCAAAGTTGATCTTTTTTTAGGATTTAATATACAATTGTAAAATTTTAGTATTTTCTGAAGTACGATATTGACATTTTACAGTGGTTGCTTCAAAATGATTCCAAATAAATATAGAGTGCAGTACCTGTAACTTGTAAGTTCATTTTTTAAAGGAGCTGTACCGCACTTTGATTCTTTTTTATTTGAAAATCCAGAAAGTCCTAATTTTTTATGAAGAAAATATTTCAAAATAAAATAAAATTATGTTTCTTAAACGTGATTAATATCCTAGCAATGTCGCATCCCTCCACAAACCCATCGACCATAGCGACGGCCCTGTGCCCAACAAATACGGGTTGGAATTTTCGATATTTGACACTTACGTTAGAGGGGAGGGGAGGGGGTTAGCCTTCTAACGAAAGGACTTTCGCTTATAGGGCTTCATCAAACTTTTGGGTTGTTCCCTTATGTGTCATTTTACAGTATTTATAATTAATAAAGTAAGACAATAATTTATTTATTTTCTATATTAGTGCATGTCAAAATATGGGATATATTGTTCAATACTATATGCTTGTGCCCATATTATAGCTAGCCCCTAAAAACTTTATTTTCCATCGGATTTTTCCTGTTGAAAAGATAAAACTAATGTTTAAGATAGCAATAATATCATCAATAACATTTTGAGTCATTTTTATCCATAAACCGATACAGGATAGCATAGATAATTACTTTGACTTCAATGTGGTCCATATAATGAAGATTTTGATTCTACAACATTATTAGATCTGTTATCAACATATCAATTATGCACTCACAGGCGACCAAACATCATGCTACGCTCAGTAGTCCACTGATATGAACTCATTGGTGATATACCCCACTAATTACCTTGTTGACCATGTTGATATGCTGATTGCTGAACAAGTTATTGTTATATATGTAGGCCTAACCTATGATAACCTTTTAAGTCATAATTAATTCAAACATAACTTTGGCAATACTCAATTATTTTCGTTAGTTGAAACGGCAAAACATACTTTCTTTTCCATACAAATCGAACAGGAAACATTAAAAACATTTCCACCACAAAAAGTAAAATAAAATTATTCATACCAATAGAAGAAGGCTATAATCATGGTAATCTTTAGTGTACACAAATACCATCTATGAAACAGATACCAGCCCATATGGGCATCTGAGGTCAACTGTCTGGCCAATCTGTGAACATCTTATGATGTGCATGAGTAGAGCAATAAACTGAACAATATACTGCTCTGCCCATTGCATGTTCATGGAATTGGGCAAATGAACCATGAGAGAACCTTGTCCTTCAGAGGGGATGTTTAGCCATTGCTCCCATGCAGATACCCATTAGAGTCAAGCGGTAGCATGACCAGCAAGTTTTTAAAAAAACGACTGATAAAGAAGAATAAACAGATGCGCCATGAGACTATATTTACACGGAACAAAACGCTATTGTTCTATGATATTTTTCGCTGGGTACAAAATATATCTAAAACCATGCTAAATCGTATTTACTGTCCAAAGTGTCATATTTTAACAACTCTTTATTTCAAAAAGTTACACCAATCTTACAGTCAATCCGATTGTTTGATAATAAACAAACATTCTTGCTTTATTTCACACGGTATTTCATAGCCAAAATTAGTGGCAAATCATAGCTAATCATACTGATATCCACAATCTTTCGTCACTGCTACAGCCATACATGGCTGTCACTGTCGCACTAATTTTTCAGATTCACTTTTAAATATACCCAGGCATTTTCCTGGATACCCTACATACAAATTCTGGACCCCATTCGCCAAAAAATCAAGTTTTTCACAATTCTTTTATTCTTTCCGGACCACAGCATATATCCATATTAATAAATACTCCACTTTCACACAGCGTAATAACGGGCGTCCCGTGGCGAAGTGGTTAAGGCCATGGACTTCTAATCCATTCATGAATTTGTGCTGAAGTTCGAAACTTCCCTCCACTTTTTTTTAGTGGTTTATTAATCAATTTATTGTCGTAAATCAAGAATAATACCATTTCGAACATCCATTGCTATTGTGATATTATATATTTTTTCATCAAACAAACATGTTTGATTTTTTATTCACATTTTGTCCTAGGCCTAGGGCCTACTTTCACCATCCAGATGCCATCACCATGCCTGACTATCATGGCATGGCATCTTCGTCATTTAAAACACATTTATCAGTGGCTCTGTTCACAGCTCAGACTGAAATTATATTTGATATAAATATTATAAATTAAAATCACCAACCGCGAAAGATCGCCAACAACTGCCGCTGAATATTGATATCCAACTAGATTTCCCCACAGGGCTATAAAGAACCACAAACCTTGAAATTTGGATATCCAACTACATTGCCTCGCAGGGCTACAAAGAATCACACTCCACGAAATATGGATCTCCAACAAGCTTAAACTATAAATTAAGCTCCCGATACAGGGCAGGACTTAATAAGGGGAATTCACAAACCGCGAAAGATCGCCTACAACCGCCGCTTAATAGGGGTATCCAACTAGATTGCCCCGCAGGGCTACAAAGAACTACAAACCGCGAAATTTGGATATCCAACCAGATTGCCCGCAGGCCTATTGATTATAAAGAACCACAAACCGCGAAATATGTATATCCAACAAATTAAGACCACAAACCGCGAAAGATCGCCAACAACTGCCGCTCAATATTAATACCAACTAGATTGCCCCGCAGGGCTATAAAGAGCCACAAACCGCGAAATTTGGATATGCAACTAGATTGCCCCACAGGGCTACAAAGAACCACAAACCACGAAATATGGATATTCAACAAGCTTAAACTAAAAATAAGCAACCGATTCAGTTCAGGGCTTGTTGAAAACCACAAACCACGAAAGATCGCCGACAACCGCCGCTTAATAGGAATATTCAACTAGGTTGCCCCGAAGGGCTACAAAGAACCACAAACCGCGAAATTTGGATAGCCAAGTAGATTGCCCCGCAGGGCTGCAAAGAACCACAAACATTAAAACACGATTATCTGGGGCATTTAGACGCTTCCGTAGTATAGGCTTAAATATATGCGCATTTACCAGTTCCGACATGAAGTAGGCCTAAATCGGATTTACTCTATGTGTGTCTCTCTGGCATTGTCAACTTTGGGTGTGTGTTGTTCATATTTACATTTTCTTTAATTATTCAAGGCTACGTAAATATGTAAAGTATATTAAAATGTGTATTGATCATTGTGTACCCCTCTGAACATTACAGTCACGCGTGACGAGCAAGTTTTAAAAATAAACGACTGATAAAGTTTTGTTTAATTATTTATTGTCATGAATCAAGAATAGCAACTTCAAACATCCATTTTTCGCTTTTACTCGTTTTATGGTGCACTTCGTAACCTGATGACTTTTCAAGCTTGGAGCTGCTTGGCTCCATTCATAAAAAGAAAAGAAATCTACCAAAAAACGTTGACAACGTAAAAAGAAATCAGCAAGTTTAAAAAACCCACCTCGCTCACTTTTTGAAACTTGGTCCCATTTGTAAAAGTTACTGATTTAAACTTTATCATATATAAATTTAAAACATTTCCAGAAGTGTTAGGTATCTTTAATGTGCAGATGCGATATTAATTTGTAAGCTTTCTGGAACGACCTGAAAGGTTATTATCTTGTTCTTGCATGGTAAGCCAATATCCTATTGTGTTTTGTTTTATAATAATCATGATTAACATGATTAATGATTGAATTAAACGAATAACAAGTAGGCTTGTAATCTTGTTGGAAACGCTGTATTCTGTTGAAATAAAATAAAAACACTGATTTGCTGTTGGTGTTCAAAATGGGACCAAGTTTCAAAAAGTGAGCCGAGGTGGGTTTTTTAAACTTGCTGATTTCTTTACGTTGTCAACGCTTTTTTGGTAGATATACCTGTACATGTACATAGGGCGTTACCTCTGATGTCCTAAGCTGTTTGGATATTCACAATCTAAGTACTGACAAAAAAAGGTAGCGTCTGGAGGAAGTGGCCGGATTCTGATAGTCGTATAAACAGCAGCATGTGATCTTGATGAAGTAGTGCTATACAATGCACAAAATGTGTGTATGTATGTATTTTTGGATTGTCATGAAACTTGGTGGATGTGAGCACCCTTGAGCAGTGAAAATTATTTTCAAGGTCATCTGAGGTCAACTGAATATACATGTAGATTGTTAATGTTGGATTGTTGTGAAACTTGGTGGATGTGATCTCCATTAGACTTTTTGTTACAATTCTGATTTAGCACTCATTTACAAAAGTAAACTCAGCTTTCAACATGAACAATTCTTGAGTATTTCATTTTATTAACTAGAATGCCCTTGGTGGTATATACCAATAAATACCAGTATTTCCCACTCGGTTATTAAATTATTCCACACACAAAACAAATTACCAGCATTCTAGGCATTTTTTTATACCAATGCAAAATAATGAAACACTAGGCAGTTACCTGTATTTCACGGTTCTCGGCTGCCTGGTTATTGGCTTTTGCAGATCTCAAAATCAGGGTGTGTCCTTTGGCTGGGATCACTGTCCTCACAGATGAGCTCAATTGCAGCTGTTTGCAATTTGACCTGACTTTCGCTCTCAAATCTGAGCTTCCTTGGCCAAAAAGTTGACCCACCCACCAAGTTTGAGCTTCATGAGCAATTTGAAATTTTTATGTTTTTTTACCTATGACCTCTCAACTGTAGGTCTGACAAAAAGGTTGCCATGGAAACTTTTGTTTGTTAGTCCAAGGTCCACCCACCCACCAAGTTTGAACTTGAGCTCCATAGAGGCAATTGAAATTTTTACCTTTTTTGACCTATGACCTCTTAATTAACCGTGGGTCTGAAGAAAAGGTCACCGTGGAAACTTTTGTTTGTTAGTCCAAGGTCCACCCACCCACTACATTTGAGCTCCCTAGGGGCAATTTGAAATTTTTACCTTTTTGACCTATGACCTCTTCAACGTAGGTCTAAAGAAAAGGTCACCGTGAAAACTTTTGTTTGTTCGTCCAAGGTCCACCCACCCACCAAGTTTAAGCTTTATAGTGGCAATTTGAAATTTTTACCTTTTTTGACCTATGACCTCTTAACCGTAGGTCTGATGTCTGACGAAAAGGTCACCGTGGAAACTTTCATTTGTTTGTCCAAGGTCCACCCACCCACCAAGTTTGAGCTCTATAGGGGCAATTTGAAATTTGTACCTTTCTTGACCTTTGACCTCTTAACTGTAGGTCTGACGAAAAGGTCACCATGCAATTTTTTGTTTGAGAGTCTAAGGTCAACACAATGGCATGGCTAGATTTGCCATTTAAAGTGTTTGAAATTAGACTTTAATTGAACTTGACCCCGGCCTTGACCTTTGACCTTAAAAAATATATACTTGTTCTTCCTCATACCAAGCTGCACCCACCCACCAAGTTTGAGGAACGTGCGACCCCTAGTCTGCGAGAAAATAGGCGGACAGACACACAGACAGACAGATAGACACCCAGACAGATAGACGATGCATATTATTATATAGATGATCTATCCATGGCGTTGCCTATATATAATAAAGACAGTTCCTGTAATGAAATGATACCCATTCTTCTGTTAAGTTTGGTACCTAACTAAATGATATGTTAATCAATCCATCAATCAATTAAAGCCTTAATGCACGATCTTTTTAAATATTTAGATTTTTCTTTTTTTCTTCCAAAATGATAATAATTATGCAATCATTATGAAAGTTCCCAATACTTGGACGCCAAAACATTGGGAATTTGCAAAGAAACAACATCATAAACTTCACCTCTATCACTCGAAATATCTCGCACTATTTGGATTAGGACGGCGAGTGCAGCCTCAGAGTTAGTCTCCTACACAGCCAGTTTGGTTACACTCCCTCCACATGTGGAGTGAGCGTAACCAAACTGGCTTCGTAGGAGACTACGATTTGCGATCGTGGCCGACATATTATCATAATCTAAAAAATATGATAATATGTCGGACCAACAGAAAATCATCCCGTTTTACTACAAATAGCGCGAATTTGACAGTTTGCTCATAGACGAGGGAATTGTGCCACACCAGTGGAAATCTGCCATTGTTGTCCCCATTCCAAAGCAACACCCACCCAGCATTGATAAAATGAGGCCTATATCACTTACTGATATTTTTGCTAAGGTTGCCGAAGGGTTTGTGGCAAAATGGATTGTGTATGATACTGAACCATACATAGATATAAATCAATTTGGGAATGTCAGTGGTATATCAACATCCCATTACCTGATCAATCTTGTGCACACACTTTTCCAAGGTTCAGACAAACGCAACAATGTAGGAATGGTAGTCCTCACAGACTTCTCCAAGGCATTTGACCTGGTAAACCACAATATAGCTGTTGAAAAGTTGATTGCTTTGGGGGGTCCGGGGGGCTATCGTTCTTTGGGTTTTGCAGTTTCCTCAATAATCGCACTCAGTGTGTGAGATATAACCAAACCTTGTCTGATTATGCCCCCTTGTGTGCTGGTGTCCCGCAAGGTACCAAACTTGGTCCCATCATTTTCCAGGCTGTCATCAACGACGCTGCTCTAGGTTGCAGTTCTCACTACTGGAAATATGTCGACGATCTCACATTCGTTGAGAACCGTACGTGTAGTGAGAAAGGCAACTTTCAGTCTGATCTTGATGACTTCCTGGACAGGTCTGTAAGTAACCACCTGAAACTCAACCCTGACAAATGTCAAGCCATTCAAATCTGTTTCATGAGAAACCCACCTTCTCATCCCATTCTGAAGATAGGCCATTCGTTGCTTTCTTTTGTTTCATCTGCCAAAGTCCTGGGCATCTTCATACAGCATGATCTTAAATGGGATGCCCAGGTGGATCACATATGCAAGTGTGCTAACAAACGCCTCTTCATGCTCCGCTCTCTGAAACGCTTTGGTTTCAACGCTTTGAGCTGACCACAGTTTACGTTGGTTACATACGTCCCCTATTGGAATACTCTGATGCCATTTGGCATTCATCGCTCACTGTTAACCCTTACCAAACATGAATGCCTATTTGGCATTCTGTAGCTATTCGCCAAGCCCTCGAGTGCTAAGGATAGAGGTACTAGATGGTCACTAGCACTCAGTAGCTAATGAATGCCTATAGAGCTGGTTCACAGGCATTCCGAATGCCTTACAAGAATGCTACCGAATGCCTATTTACTCATTAAGCCCTCAATAAAGCTCAATACTATTTACATAGGCATTCCTAAGCATTCATAACTTGGGCATTCCAAGTGGTTCTAGGATTAGGCAGTTTGCTATAGGCACTCGGTGGCATTTGGATAAGTCATAGGCATTCCACTGAAAAAATTTCTAAGTATTAGGCATTCGGTTAAATTTTTTTAAAGTAATAGGCATTCCACTGAAAAAATTTCTAAGTATTAGGCATTCGGTTTAAAAATTTCTAAGTAATAGGCATTCTGTTCAATTAGGCATTCTGCTATAGCCTTGACTAGCATTCCTTAGTGGTTGACCCAAGGGTCAAACAGGTGCATGATGGGAATATATTTCTAACTGCCATTTTTGAACTGGTGTGAATGCAGAGATGATGGAATCTTTATCCTTTCATGTTTCCAGCTTTATTATAGACCTTATTTTTCCACTTTTTACATTTGGGATGTTACATGACAATGCATATTATGTGGACAACATCATACATGTATACATGTGATCCATGTAGTTATCTTTGTGTGCAATAATATGCCACAATATGGATGGTGTATGTATAAAAGGTAAGCTTAAATATGACTAGATGTAATGTAGGCAGTTTCTTGAAATATGGAAGGAGAGGCTAGTTAGTATGTATATTGGGGCATTATTATTATTAATAATAATAGTGTACATTTATACCACGCACAAATATCCACTAAAAAGCACTCATATGGTGCAAGAAGAGCTCAAGCAAAGAGCATGAAACCTCAAACAATGAAACCAAACAACAGTGACAATATTACCGGTACATCATTATGTAGCTATAATTATTTTGTGTACGTACACTGATCCCAGAAATCAGGCTGTATTTGCAAATGAACTTCAACCTGATTTCAACCTCTGCATCCGGGCTCTGCATTGAATGTTGGTTGAAATCAGGTTGAAATTTCAACCTTGTATCAACGTTGAAATTTCAACATGATATCAACTAACTTTTAGGTTGAAGGGTTGAAATCAGGTTAGGTTGAAACTTCGATGTTGTTTCAGTATTGATACAACGTCGAAATCCTAACCTGTGCAGACTAAGATATGTTACTCAATTTATCAGTTATGAATTTGATGCAATTTAGTGGATCTTGCTGATGCCCATGGCTCCGGGACATGGCTATATACTTGCTGATATATTCAAGTTCAATTTGTGCATATTCTTAATCCTTACTCTCATAGAATTCCTACAGCAACCCTATAAGATTCAAGTTCAAGTGCTATTTTTGAAAAAAAAAAATACGGGAAATCATATGGAAAAGTATACTGTTACATCTTTATGTTCACTCAATTGATGTGAATACTGAATTATAAGCTGAATTTGCAATTAAAATGCCTCTGCCTCTGTCAAAATAAAAAAAAAATGGGAGTATATTATGGGCTTACCATTTGCGATTTTCTGCAGTGCATTCCTATTCCTCACTTTTGTAGAATTGCTATAGCTATATTATTATTTATATCGTGGTTCAAGTGCTATTATACAGGTGGTTGGAATACCTATAAGCGGTTGGAATGCATATAGGCGGTTGGAATGCCTATAGGCGGTTGGAATGCTTCCTAGGCAATTGGAAATTTCTTTGGCGGTTGGAGTGCTTCATAGGTGGTTGGAATGCCACTAAGTGGTTCGAGGGCCTAGCTCATTTACATATTTCGCCTCTGAGGAGGGCGTATGAACCGCTTACGAACCACTTATAGCGGTTGAGGGCTTAATAAGTGGTTCGAGTGCTAACCTGTAGGCGGTTGGAATGCTTCTGAAGCGGTTGGTATGCTTCCTAGCGGTTCGAATGCTTCCTAGGCGGTTGGAATGCTTCCCAAGCGGTTCGAATGCTTCCTAGGTGGTTTAAATGCTAGGTGGTTTGAATGCCTCCTTAGTGGTTCGAGTGCTTAGCTCATTTACATATTTCGCCTCTGAGGAGGGCTTATGAACCGCTTATGAACCACTATAAGCGGTTGAGGGCTTAGAAACAGGCGGTTGAGTGCTAATAACCGCCTATTAGCTCAATGTTATAGTATTGGAGGCATTCACCATTTAGGCATTCATTAGCGGTTCTTTACCATTCAATGGAATGCCTAGTGAGTGCTTAGAGAATGCTAGTTTTTTAGGTAAGGGAAACAATCAAATACACTTGAGCGAGTCCAAAAAAGAGCATGCAGAATCATTTTGGGTGCTAATTATATTTCGTATGATAATGCAGTTAGTGTATGTAAGCTAGACTCTCTCTCTGCCAGGAGGGAACAACACTACGCTTAAGTTCGCATGATAATCGCTAAAATCAGAGCGTACCAACATGTTGCTCCCTCCTAGTAGAAGTGAAGTCCATGGAAGACAGCTGAGAAATGCAGCCCATACCGGGAGCCCATATCTCCAAATTGCGTGCACGCACAAGCAGATTTGCTGAAAGCCCCATTCCCTACTACATTAATCTGTTGAATAAGCAGTAGTAGCTTGTGTGCTGGCCCTTGTGCCCTTTTGCATCTCTCTGCTGTTTTTCCATGCCAAGTTGCCTTTTTTTCTTTTTTTGCTTTATAATTATTATGTGTAATTGATTTCTTTCATAATATTTGTTTATTGTCTCTTGTATAATGCAATTCGGCCGTTTGGCCGCAATGTTGTGCATGTTAATAAAATCGTATCATATCATTTAAGTTGGAACATGTGTTATAAGTATTACAAATATGCCAAAAAAATCGGTTTTGAAAAAAATAAAGGTATATTCTGAAAAAAGATCGTACATTAAGGCTAATCAGGCTAATCAATCTTACCACCAGATTCGACCAAATTTCATAAGCAAGCTCCCTGGCAAGTTCAGATGATATGACTGTTGCTGGTGGTGTTGGTAAGACTGGCATAATCCCTGACGTATTCACTGGGGCTGTTGTGGTGTTTATCAGACTCACAGTATAGTTGCCAGAGTTGCCAAGTACCGTGTCCTTCATCACAGCACAAAACAATCCAAGATACATAACACAAATACCTGTTGAAAATCTGCAACACTCGTTACGCCAATCAAATCCCATTCCATTTCCTTTTAAAATAAAATCATAAAAATAAAACTTCAAACCAGGAATGGAACTTTTAAATTCGGCAAAAATTGGGAGTAATTGTCAGGGAATAATGGATACTGGGAAATGACAGTGGCTTTTGTAGCAGTACAGCTATGCAAGTCGCTATTACACTGCCATCACGTACGGGAACGTGTATTGTATGCTCCACTGATTGCATGTGCGGGGTGCACCCCCAGCACATCGTAGCTGGCGCCAATATATGTGAGTCAAATTTCTGGTTCCCGGTGGTTTCTTTTTATTCATGCCAAGTTCATATTGTGCAAACGATAACCAGCCAAGTCAGGGGCTTGGTAATGTTCTTGTCCCTTCCCAGCTGATTCTAGCCATATATTAATAACATATAGATTGAAGCTTCCCATGCCTGTGCCCTCTGAGCATGCTTAAATTCGGCTGATGTCGGCAGGGGACGTCGGTAAAGTGTTCAAACCTGGCGTCCTCTTTTAAGCGTCTGGGGTTTACTTCTCTTATCTGAGGTTTATGTTCCTTATTTAGGGTTAAGGCGCCTTATTTGGGGTTGAGACTGCCATATCTGAGTTGATGTCTCTTATCTGGGGTTAAGGCGCCTTATCTTGGGTTTAGATGCCTTATCTGAGGTTTACGACCCTTATCTGGGGTTAACGACCCTTATCTAGAGTTAAGGCACCTTATGTGGGGTTTAGATGCCTTATGTGGGGTTTATGTTCCTCATTTAGGGTTAAGGCACCTTATTTGGGGTTTGGGCTGCTTTATCGGGGGTCTACGTCCCTTATCTGGGGTTACGGCGCATTATCTGGGGTTTAGATGCCTTATCTGGGTTTAGACTGCGATATGCTAAGGTTAAGGTATCTTAGCCACAGGTAAGGAACGTAAACCCGTGATAAGGCCGTAGATAAGGCGCCTTATCCCTAGATAAGGGATGTAAACCCAAGATAAGGCAGTTTAAACCCCATATAAGGGACATGAACCCCCGCATGAACCCCAGATAAGGCGAAAATGACACACTTATGCTTCTGCTCTCATTCAAAAATCACATTTACGCTCTACCAAATGGAGGCCATCTTGGATTTCTGGGCAAAAATTATGTTATAACGTCAAATTAATATCAGATTCGGATTTCTTGAAGCTTGGGGTCGACTTACCGGAAAAAGTGTCTTTGTACACAATTTTAGGTACACTCTGGTTCAAAACTTATTTTTTCAAGATGGCACCGGCGGTCACCATCTTGGATTTCTGGGTAAAAATGAGGTCGTAATGTCAAAGTAATGTCAAATTTGAAATCCTTATGGTCGACTTATCCAAAAAAGTGTCTTTGTACACGATTTTAGGTCCTCTGGTTCAAAACTAAATTTTTCAAGTTGTTGTCGGCCACCATCTTGGATTTCTGGGTGAAAATGATGCCGTAATGTCAAACTAATGTCAGAATCGGAATCCTTGTACTCGACATATCCGAAAAAGTGTCTTTGTGCATGATTATAGGTGCTCTGGTTCAAAACTTAAATTTTCAAAATGGTGGTGGCGGCCATTTTGGATTTTGGCCTCTAGCGAAAAATGCCGGGATTTTCGCGAGGGACATGGGGGCTATTTTTTTTCTAAATGGTCCATAGAAGTCAAATCAATCGTCAAAGCGTACTAGCCAGAGAGTGGTCACCAAATTGAAGTTTTTGACCTAACTAATAGAGATATTTCAGTCTGCCGCTTCTCTAAGTCGACAGCACAATCGAGCACTATTGGCTCTACTACCGCCTTTGGCGTATTTAATTCTCTCCAACACAAGAACCGTGAACCGATGTTTGAAGACTTCAATTATGGTAACTTTGTACCAATACTGGCTAACATAAATTTCACAGAGTTATCTCTTACGACCCAGTCTCCTCTCTCCCTGCCAATTATTTAATCTCCAGGCTTTTATACTATTTCTTAGGATTCTATATTAATCTAAATTATTACAGCATTTAATTATCCCATATATGGTGTATTACATCAATTCCCAAAATAGTGCATGAAATCACCACAAGCCAATCAGATTCATTACTCTGTACACATAGTTCTAAAAATAGCACATTACCTCAACACAAACCAATCAGACACTATACCCTGATTTTTGACACAGTGCCAGCACTTTACTACTGTGGTAATCAAGACATGGGAGTGTTATCCAAATGTCTCCAGAACTTTCTCCATATTACTAGATATGAATTTCTTGATCACTTTAATCATTTAACCTTCTACAGGTGAGTCAAAAAAAGTGCAATAGAGCAAAGAATTGATATTTATGAAAGAACCAAGTTGAACTTTCACATTATTGAAAGTTTCTATAAATGCCACACTCAATATAGTCACCTTCTGTGAAAAAATGAAGTTACTCGCTTTTACCGTTTAATTGTTATGAGTCCTTTTGCTGCGATACCCAATTTCATTATTAATCCACGAAGTACCATGTATTTTGAATGGAAGCACACAATGCACAATAATTTGCACCAGCTCTGAAACTGCCTTTAACTTAAATAAGGTTGATTTTTGCGTTCTTTTTTTCTGTTAAAACAAACTTTGTAACATTACTTTAAGTCCTTCATACCTCACTAGACTCAAACTCCAGTTTTTTTAATCACAATATGTCCAACTTACTAGATATTTTGAAATTCACTCCACTTCAATTTGCGCGCATTTCATTTCGACATTTGAAAAACCCGCCTACAAATTTGTATGGTTTTGATAGAGAATAAAGGGAAGGGAAAATTAAAATAACAACAAATAATATTTCTTCTCCTTAAACAAGACCAAGGGCAATAACACTTTGGGTGTTCCATTTTATTTCAATGCCAATGAGGTTAAGAAAATGGCAGTGGTTCCAAATCTACCTTGCACAGAGTGTGCTGACATTCAAATTTTAGATGTCTCTTGGACAAACATTAAAATTGGGTATCGTTATAAAATGTGTCATAAAAACAAAACGGTAAATGACAATTCCTTAATTTTTTCACACAAGATCACTAATGGATATGTCAATTATAAAATGTTTTAAAACATAAAAGGTTCAACTCGGTTCTTAAATAAAAATGGATTCTTTTCTCTATTGCACTTTTTTTTACTCACCCTGTAGAATATTCCATGTACAAAAAAATGGAGATAAATCTCAAAACAAGTGAAAATTAATGTTTGATGACAAAATACAGAACTTTTAATAATTATTATCATAATTTTGGGGCACATAACAGCATGTACAGATTGTACACGCACAGAATGAACTTTGAATACGTTGGGTACAAAAAACTCATACTTCTCGACTTGAGGTCACTTTTTACGTCAAGATTCTTCTAATGTAGGTCATTGAACCTTGTTATGCTGTGGCTCATCTTGACTACAATTTCAGATATAACTGCGTAAATCTTCTTATTTAGGCCTACTTTAATAGGTTGATACTACTTTTGACTGCAATTTTTAGGGTAGTCAAAAGTTTGCTTCTTTTCATTTAAGTTTAAGGTGTCAAATACTGTTAGGCCTATATTATATTAGATATTTATATTTACGAAATAAAGATCATTATTAAAACCACTGGTTATTAAATGTAAACTCTTGATAATTATCTTTCAATATTTTTATTTTTGTTGCTTCAAATTTACTTTCTCAGTAAGAAAAATAAATTAAGTGCCTGCCTATGTAACTTCATTATGAATGTGAATTTGCAGATAACAATCTCCCACATTTTACCAAACCTAACTATCCATAACAAGCTCTTCCATAATCCTTCAACTTTTTTTATCCCTCAATATTAACAGGTTTATTGCAAAAAATCAAAATCACATTATAATCCTACCAACTATTAATAACAAAGAACGTTCGATGCAATGCTCTTCAAATATGGAAATTTAATAAAATAAACAGTCTAGAGCAATTCCATTGCAAGAAACACATAATAACCACTCAAATCTCCATTAATTTCCTTTTAAAATGAACACAACATTTATCATCCATCAATTAAGAAAATTATATCCTTCAACTGGAGCACATCACGGTTGCCAGCACAATTCCTTTTTGGGGCGCCCTCTACGGAGGGTGCACCATATAGGCATGACTTTTAGAAAAGTTTCTAATTTCACTCTTACTAGATTTACTCCGCAATTGTTTTGCTAAAATTATGCCCTTGCTCAGAAATAAAACCACAATATGCTTGGATTTTATTTACAATCGCAAATTTCCAATTTGCGAGTGTTCTGTTTTTGGTCAGTTCTTCTTTCTTTCTTTCTTTCTTCGGTCAAACTTTTAACGAGCCATCGTAGCAATATGCTTTAAGCCAATGTGACCATATTTGGTCACAAGGACCATTGGGTGGGGGCACAAATGTTACATGACCAACTCGGGGTCAGAGGTCATCCAAAGGTCATTATGGCCAAAATGTGATTTTCACTAAAAATGCTTCTTCTTCCACAAATTACATAACACAATGTCGTCACTTGCATACCTGCATCACCTTTAGCCAGTGTCTAAAAGTTGTACAAAGAATTGGGGTCAAAGGTCATTAAGGGGGTAAAATCTTACAAATGCATTATCTCAACATCCGTAAGGGTATGGGCTTCAAACTCAGTGACAACAAATCTCATGACCAGGGAACATTTTACAGGGGTCAGGTCAAAGGTCATGCAGAGGTCAAATTTAAGAAATGTATTTTCTGTACATCTGTAATGGGTACGGGACTCAAACTCTGTGACAACAAACTTAATGACCAGGGGAATATTTTGGAACACTTTTCAGGGGTCAGGTCAAAGGTTATCTGGGGTCAAATCTTATAATTTCCTTTTCTGGACATCTGTAAGGGGTATGGGGCTCAAACTCAGTGACAACAAATCTCATGACCAGGGAACATTTTGCAGGGGTCAGGTCAAAGGTCAAATTTTAGAAATGCATTTTTGGACATCTGTAAGGGTACGAGGCTCAAACTTCGGTGACAACAAACTTAATGACCAGGGGGAATATGTTGGAACACTTTGCAGGGGTCAGGTCAAAGGTTATCTGGGGTCAAATCTTATACCGTAATTTCATTGTCTGTAAGGGGTATATGGGGGCTTAATTTCAGTGACAACCTCGTGACCCGGGAAACATTAAGGTCAAAGGTCAGGTCAAACGGCCATTAAAGGGTTACATGCCTTGCGATTGTCTGCGCTCTGTGAGCGCAAATTATCTCTAGTTTATTATTGTTTTCTGATATGCACGGGATAAAATGGTGTGCCTATATTCTTTGTTTAAAATACAAAATTAATGGACTTATAAAAACACCAAATAAACCCAGACCTTTGACCTTTGTATGGCTTAACCAGTTTACCGCCTATTAGAACCCGATAGACGGTGACCAACACTATGGACTACAATAGCCTAATCTCAATGACATAGTCCAATAACCAGTGTTCGAATTAAGGAAAAATAAATGGTTGTCCCACAGACAACCTGGTTACAATTTCTGGTTGTCCGTCTCAGTTTTTGGTTGTCCATACTTGGAACAAGTTTTGCTATTAATATACTTGAATATCAGTGTAGTGTATCTGTGTTTATTTTATTCAAAAATTGTTTCACATTTTAAATATTACCATCGGCTAAAAGATAATGTATAACTTGGTGAGTTGCTTGAAACGCTTGAAATAATTAGAGATCGCCTTTCTCGCGACCAAGATCTTAAAAACAGAACATTGCTTGAAGTCGAGGACATCATGGAATTAATGAGCTTCGTCCTCACTACAACTTACTTTCAGTTCAGAGACGCTATTTATAAGCAAAAGTTCGGTGTCGCAATGGGATCACCGGTAAGCCCGATCGCGGTAAATATGTTCATGGAATGGTTAGAAAATCAGGCCATTCACACCGCCCCCCTTAGATTGTAGACCACGCATGTGGAAAAGATATGTTGATGACATTCTGGAAATAGTGAAGGAGGGCACAACGGATAGTCTTACCGAGCACCTGAACAAAGTAGATCCCACAGCGAGCATAAAGTTTACGTATGAAACCGAGAAGGATGGACAAATTCCATTCCTTGACACCTTGATCATCAGAAAACCAGACAATACTGTGAAATTGCTCGTCTATAGGAAACAAACGCACACAGATCAATATCTGTCCTTCTCTTCTCACCACCCCCTACACCACAAATTAGGTGTCATACGCACATTGCTAGACAGAGGTGAAAAGATCATCACCGAGGATGAGGACAAGAAGAGAATCACATCAAGAACGTGTTAGAAAGGTGCGGTTATCCTAAGTGGACAATGGAAAAAGTTAAAACAGACAGAACCAACAAAGTCAAAAATAAGCCAAACAAAAAAGACAACCCAAATGCGGAAAAGAGCAAAGGATGCGTAGTGATCCCATACATAGCCGGCGTCTCGGAAAAGATAAGCCGTATCATGAAAAAGCACAACATCTCGACGGCCATGAAGCCCCATACTACCATCAAAAAGATGCTTGTTCACCCCAAGGACAAACAAGAAAAAGAAAGAACTGCCAATTGTGTTTATGAGATCCCGTGCAAAAGTTGTCCCCAAACATACATCGGTGAGACCAAAAGGCAATTTGGCGTCCGTATGAACGAGCATAAACGGAAGCAGAGAAAGCGGGCCGCAGAGAAAGTGGGCCAGCTTAAATACACACGCTCCAAAAGAACGGAATCTCTTACGTAAATAAATAAATCCGCAATTACTGATCATGTGTCAAGAGAAAACCATATCATAGACTGGGACAGTTCATCAATCATCAACAGAGAAGAAAATCGCAGAGCAAGTTGGGTGAAGGAAGCGATTTGGGGACAAGACCATGAACAGAGACGAGGGCACGTTCTTTCTAAGTCACATCTTTGATCCTCTGCTCAAGACCACCGCTGGAGACAGGAGTAGGCCTACTACTTCCGGGAAAACCAAAACATCCGGTCAAGTTTCCCGCTCCAAGCAGATGGATCAATAACATCATCAATGATTTGAGAAAGCCAGAAGGTTTCTGGCGAAACTGTCAGCAGAAAAACGTAAGTTTTTCACTTGGTCTTGACAAATAAACTCTAAACAGCTGATTAATTAACAGACCTGATGAACCTCTTCAGTCACGTTGGTGAGTTTTGGCTACAGATTTATGGTTGTCCGGCGGACAACCGAATCAGTATTTTTGGTTGTCTGGCGACTTTTTTAGTTGTCCCGGGCGAACGGACAACCAAAATTTCGAACGCTGCCAATAACCTCAAATAAACAATCATAGTGCAAAATTTGACCTAATTTGCAGAGTATGAGTTTTTGTACCCAAAGTTTCAAAGTCATTCACTGAATGTACAAATGTATTGGGGTTGAAGAACAGTGTGCTGATAAATGCGCATGTTGTGGAATGTGGATCCTAGTGCAAGTTGACCATAAGGCAAAAAAAAAAAAAGATGTTTGTTTGCCCTCAACCGACCGTCCCTATAAATTTTGGAAATCTGAAAAAAGTTTTTTTTTTCTATTTACTGTACAAAAGAATACCGACCCTATTTTTGGAAATTCCTGCAAAGTTTTTTTTTTCTTTTCATATTGTTGCATTCTGAAGATGTAAAAAAATGTATTTTAGAACTTGTGTTCAACATTTTAGTTGTTTTGTAATGTTAGTTGATTCATTTTGACACCAAAATTGTCTGATTTTTCATATTTTGAACCTTAATTAATACAAACAGTAGAGTTTGCTAGTAATAAAAAAAAAAAAGAAAAAGAAAAAAGAAATCCCACGGCCGACCGACCCAATTTTGACAATTCATTTGAGGGCAAGCAAACAATTTTTTTTATTGGCCTAAGATCAAACAAGGCAGTGACTATGTAAACATGAACAAGGCCATGTTTTTGAGTAGTATACTGATAATGATAATTGCAGTCACACACAGCACGCTAATTAAATCTGAATAAAAACCGCTTATTTTGTAAACAGATAATACTCTGTGATTATTTATGGAAGAAAGTTAATGGAACTGCTCTCATTGAAATAATTGATATATTAAACATACATTTTGTTTTGTCAACGATGGAAATCCGTTCACAAATAATAAAGTTTTTACGACATTATTTGACAATTCAATTCATTCGGAAAATGCAAGATTGATTCCAGGCGGCGAGTGAAATGATAGAGCCGGCAACTTGTGAAACCGTTGCCGTATGGCATTTTCCATATACTCGGTTAGTTTTGTGGGGTTCACTATCAAACCCGAACGGTTTTAGCTTCTATTTATATTATTTATTAACATAGGCCTATTTGTTTGTGATATTTCAAGCGTTTTAAAAATTCAAAATAATCCCATTCAAACACGGTTGATGATGGAAATTTACTGAATTTAGAGAATGCACATCATTCACCACCTGATTGGATCATGAAGATGTTTGCTTATCTTAATGGTACAAGACAGAAAAGGCAAAGAGACAGAAATTTAGAGTTTTAAATTAGAGAGTTGACAGGAAGTTGTAAAGTTAAATTGTTATGGACATGATTGGTGTAAGCGCGAAAATGTTGAATGTCAGATCAAAGTCATCCGAGGTGAATTAAGTAATGTCGATCATCGGTCATCTGAGGTGGACTAAGTATATATTTGGATTGTCAGAACACCTTCCCCAATCAAACACATTTCTCTTGCATTTGATCATCTTCTACTCTTCCCTAGAAAAATCATTATAATACCAAATCTACACACCATGGAATTCACCATATGTGACGCGATCAAGCAAAATCAGTCGGAACTCGGCAATATTGATTTTGAGATATAGCCAAACAAAGTGAATATTTCCTTTTGTTTCCTCTTGTTTTGGAAACACTTTAATTGCTAATATCTTTGGTACTGACTGTCCAATTTCAATGGGTTTTTCTGCAAAAGCAGCTTTGTAAATGCTATTTAGTCCCGGGGGGGGGGGGGGCACTGGTCATTGACAAGGGGGTATCATGCGTGGCCACAAACTTTCAAATAGCACCCTAAACAAGTATTTACGAGGTCTGAAAATGCACCCCTAAACAAGTATGACAAGTGCAATTTCATACCCTAAATAAGTATTGACATTATTTTTGGCCCCAAAGCAAGTAAATCAGTCATATTTTGACTCTAAAACCCTTCATGATATTTGGGAGAACACAAATTCAAAAGTTCGTAACTTTTAACCTTTATTACATACTACATTTGTCTCAAATGACCCTAAACACTGATTTATTGTACAAGGTATACCCTTTTTCTCACATTTTCTTGTTTTAGATACCCTATTCACGATACGTAAGTACAGTGCCTGATCATGAAAAAAGACCCTTTTTACTTAAATCTTTGGCCACGCATGATACCCCCTGATCAATGACCAGTGGCCCCCCTGGGTATTTAGTAGCCTATAAGAATCTGAAAATTTAATATTTCCGAGTTCCGACTGATTCTGCTTGATCGCATCACATATCACATCCAAGCTCACATTGGGCGCCCCATTCCTTTTTTAAAGGAATTTTTATTTAAAAGAATTTTCATTATTACCCCATGTTGAAACAATCTTTTGTTGTCCCAATTTCAGTCCTTAGGACAGTCAATGCTGAATTACATGTAATTCACTTATCTAGATGTCTAGATTTTTCACTTATCCCGACAATGCTTGGTCCCATCATTTGCTTTTGAGAGAGTTGCTGTTATCCCGGGGGGCACTCATATATAAAAGTTGTAAGCATCCGCGTGAAAGAAAACACGGATTTAGGGTGGTTTTGAAAAGCAAAACAGGGATCCGCGCGGATCTGTGATTAGGGTCTCAAAACACTCATTTTATTAGAAGAAGGGGTGTTTATTTAAGGACGATCTTAGGGTAGTTGTTTAAAATGACCCAATTAACAGCCATTAGTGGTGACATATTTATCAAGTTATTCGGCACAAAAGAGTGGTTTCCGAACAATTTTAGAAACCAGATTTGAAAAAATTCTGAATGACACTCATTCCGAAACAAGCAATGTCTATCCTTGTTTAGGGTCAAATTTCAAACCAATTCCTCACTTAGAGTGTTTTTATAATGTCTATCCTTGTTTAGGGGCAACTTTTAAACCAATTCCTCGCTTAAGGTGTTTTTATTTGAGTAAAATCCTTGTTTAGGGTTAGTTTGACAAATTTTCGACATCCTAGCTTAGGGTTATTTTTGAAAGTCAATTCATGCAGATGCTTACAACTTTTATACACGAAAGTGCCCCTCCCCGGTCTGTTATCATAGGGTTTGTGAAGGCCTATAGCATCCATTACATTTGATCATGTTGAGCGAGCATTTGGACCAGGCATTTGGAAGGTGCTCAATGGGAATGCATTGCAACAATAAACGCAGTGACAGTGACATAAAGCGAAGGCCTATGCTGAAATGACATTTTGCCTAGTAAACGAATAAAGTTTTGGGTATGAGTAATTTCTTCACACTTTCTACCATTTCACTCAGGAAACAGTTGACATCAAATCTGCAGTAAATTATTAAAAGTTTCTATTTTTGTAACATAGTTAGCACAGTTGACAATAGAAAAACAAATAAGTAAACAAATAAATTAGCAAATATACAAATAAAATAAATAAATAAATAAATAAATAGTGAAAATCATGATATGAATTCTTACCTGGTGATTGCAATGTGAGCATTCAAGACGAAGTGCCACTATCAAGTGTAAACTAGGTGTAGTATGGAAAGACTGAACTTTGAAAAAACTGTTGCTAGTTTGTGAAGCGTAGCAATTTTCAAAAAAGAGGTTACAGGGTACGGGGTTGCTTACCAATAAAACATTTCACATTATGTTTCAAGTTTGGCTTCCTGGTTAAGAAACAATCAACTTTTTTACTTGTTACTTGTTCTCACTATATACTGAAATTTTTATTGAAACATTTATTGTTCTCGCAATGCATTGAAACCCATAGTTGTATAGCTAGTTGCATACCTCCATGTTCAGTTTCATGCCCATGCACAGTGTAATTTACCCATTACCAACTTCAAAGTAATGCGCCATATTGCCTTAGGCCGTATAAAATTAATGCTTTGGTTCTCGTCCAGAGGATTTTCATGAATTGATGAGGAGGGAGGTGTTTTTTTTTTTTTTCAATGTAAAATTAGCATTGTCAGTAGTTTTCGGTCTTCTCCAACAGTGCTCGAGGAAATGATGAGGCCCTTTTTTTTTTCAAATGTGAGATTCTGAGGATAAACCCCTAGAGTACCACAAAAAGACTTGGAAGTGATGCTTGTTCTCTAATAAACTTATTTATATGTATGAAGATTTCATAAATCATTCCAAAGTCTAAAAAATTGAAAAATCTAAAAAAAAAAAAAAATCTGACAAATCCCAGAAATTGAGGAGGGAGGGGCGAGAACCAAAATATTAATTTTACACGGCCTTAGCTTCAAAGCTGCAGCACCCATATTTATCCAACAGTCAAATATGTTGAAAAATCACTCATGAACTTTCATGTTCATTTATTTTTCAGGTTCAAATTATTGTTAAATTATTCAAATGCTTATATTTACCCCATAACGTATTTGAGATTAAACATTGACTTTGTTTTATATTTTACACCCTGCTACGATTGGTACACTCAGTCAGCAGTACTAGTGTTTATGCATGCAGGTCGCTATTAATAGAATCCATGCGTGCATAGCTGACCCCGTTCCCATACACACACACACAGCGGCCATGCGAAAGATGGATTTTTAATGTCACAAAAAACAAAAGATCCGCCAAATTTGCAAAGGATCCGCCTCACAAGCTTCAGCGCATTCAACGCTACGATAATACGCGATGTTAATTTGAGTTAGGCATTGACATTCATGGTTACAAAAATTAAATATCTGCAATTAAAAACTCGTGTTTTTGAACGATTTTGAATTTTATCAATGAAAATGCAGCGATGACGTCATTGGGTTAACGATTTTCCAACTGCTGATTGGTTGATTGCGTTACTGTCAGTGATCTGTGCATGCACGGTACGGTCCGTACGGAATGATTTTTCGTATGGGTAAAATACACTGTGCCATGTTGATGATGAGACAGGTTGAGAGTGAGACCATTCAGACAATAAGTAGGCCTTAGTCCGCTTTACTATTTCAACTTGCATTCTTTTAGTTTAATTTCTTAAGAGTTATATGGAGTGCAAGGAGCTAGGAGAGTTCTCCTGATGCCTTGAAAAGCATACAACTTTAAAAAACATAAAAAATAAACAAATTCCAGGGACTCAGCCCCCTGGAGCCCACTTGTTTTGAGCCCATACATCGCACTTGCAAAATTAAAATACCAGTAATTTCTGTACACCTCCCCTGAGAAAACATTGTGTTGGACCTGTGCTGTGTGCTCAGCATGTATATTACACACTTACGGTAGGGCAATAGCGTAGCCAGGACTTTTTCAAAATGGGGGAAAAGGGAGAGTCCGGCATGACAAATTTCAAGGGAAGCAAAAGTTTTTGAAAATGGTCAAAATGGGCATCCCATGGGGGCAAGGGGGGGGACAAGATTTCTCACAGGGAAGGGATGGCAGCGCCCCCTCTTGGCTACACCACTTAAGGGCTCAGTTTACATTATGGTAATGCCAGATTGCCAAAAAGGGTCATCAGGGGCAGAAAGAAGAATTGAACTGAATGGTCACATATTGAAGACTTTCAGACTTACAAGATGGGATACCAGGGGACAGGGTGGCTAATCCACCCCCCCCCAAAAAAAGGCCAAAAAGGTCCACTTTGTGAGTTGTTGCGGGTGAAAAAAAGTTTTTTTATGCTTTTTTGGCAATTTCCCATTTGCGAGCATAGCTAGAGAAAAATTAGGCTCTTTATACTTTCTTGGTAAAAATAGCCCATAATAATGGTAGCCTTTCAACAAGGCTCTGCCTGTAGCACCGTAGTGGGAGCGCCATCTATATTATTCTACTGGAGGCAAACCTTTGGCGCTGCCGCCCCGGATTAAGCAGGTCTTTGACAAAGACTATAATAATGGGGAAAGAGCCACTTTTGGTAAAAAATGTCCACTTGACAAAATCTGCCTCCCCCTACAAAAAATAAATACAAAGAAGGATGGAAGAGACCAAGAGGAATTAAGAAGAACAACAGGAGTGCTTGTTGTATGGACAGGCCATCGTACATGTATGTGGAACTGAAGCATAGAGCTGAAGACAGGAGAATGGGAGCTGCACCGGGAGCTGTGCACTCTCAGAACATTGGTTAAAAATTTTAACCAACTTGGTTAAAATTTTAACCAACCATGTATTTATAGGTGAACAGCCCAACAGTTGGTTATATTGTTAACCAACCTGGGTTGGTTAACAATATAACCACAGGTTGGTTAAAAACATTGACCAACTACTGGTTAACATTACGGTAACCAACCAGTTGGGCAAAGCATGTTGGGCAAAATGGGCAAAATATAACCAATAGTTGGTTAAACACTATATGAATGGGAAGTTCATTTCATTGTTCATATTTTAACCAATTGGAGACATTTGAAGGTAGGAAATTATATTATAAAGTATATCATTTCATCGGGTATAACACTTAGTTTAAGTGTGTGCGAGGCCGAGACTGTGAGCAAGACTTACGATGCTTTATCGACGACAACTACCACCACAACCTACCTTCAAATGTCTCCAACAGATCTTGAAGACCCCGATCCACAGCTTTGCAGCAAGCCACTCATATCGGCCATCTTGTTTTCTGAAATGCATTTTTGCCCAACACAATGACCAATCACAGTTCGCAAAGGAACACCATGTGACCATGGTTGGGCAAAACCATACTTTGCCCAACTTTATTGGCGGGAAAAGGATGTTTTTACCAAGGTTGGTTAACTTTTAACCAACATTGTGTAAATACCATATTGACAGGTTTGACCAACCATGTATTAAACTGTATTTTGCCCAACTTCAAGAATCTTAACCATTGTTGGGCATTTTTTAACCAACTGTTTTCTGCCCATTCATTTTTTATCCAATGTTCTGAGAGTGAGAAATGGACCTGTCTAATTTAGGCAGAACTAATAATATCATATTTATGCATTTTTAGGTTTTAAAGCAAAAACCTCCTGCCCTCTGCAATACATGAAAATCTTCTGAACAAGAAATAATTCAAAAACCTCCCCCCCGCCCCGCACCATCATCAATTCATGAAAATCCTCCAGACGATGAACAGCAAGAGGATTGCAAGATCACATAGATAAGATATACGCAGATAGTCACTTTTTGGAAAAAACTGTCAAATCGGCCATTTTTTAGGTTAAAAATTCCTAAACATAGGTCTAGATTTGAAAAAAAATGGCCAAATCAACCTTATTTGGGTAAAAAAATTGATCCCTAAACATGGGTAGGAGTTTTGAGTTCCAACAGCACACCCCTGTCCAAATGTAATTTGAGTACCCCCCGGCCACAACCACCAGCACATACCATCAAATATAATACCAATTGGTAACTTTACCCACACACTTCTATATCGCTCCCACAACACTTTTTAGAAACCCACTCTTTATACCACATAATTTTAACCCCCACCCATTTAAAAAAAAATTTTGGAATTCCAAACACATATGACATATGCTGCAGAATGTGTGCCACAGTATGGTGAAAACCATTTTTCAAAATTAGGTTTGGTCTGTTTAGCCCAATTCACCACATTGAAAGTAATTGAAAGTACTAAAATTCAGGCTGGGGGAAAAACTATGAGAGTAAAAAAAAAAGTAGTAGAATGAAAATTGCCTGAACTTCAACAATAAATTAACTTTTTGTTGAAGAGCAGGTGCAAGGTGATCTGTTGAAGTCCTCAACTATGGGAATTCAAAACGCACACCAAACAAATCCATTAATTGAGGATTAAATTCAAAGAAAAAGAGCAAAATAGGTCCAAATATTGGTTCTCATGTATTCAGGATGTACTTCTTAGTGTTCTAATCATCTTACAAGTCACAAAACATGTTTACACTTGACTCTCTACATGTCTTTTTCAATATGGATGGTCATCAATAGATTAGCAATCAATCAAATATCAATTGATCCTTAAATTAGCCACTTAATATATTGATCACCTTATCAATATCTAGTGAAAGAGCAATTGAAGTCTTCTGGGAATTTGATATTCATAGATATTACATTATTCTCAGGGTTGCCAAACCCATGATTTGGTAGCCCAATTGGCGACTTTTGAAGATTTTCCCATGACTTTTGACAATTTCCTGTCCCATAGAAACCAACGGTTAAGAAAAAATTTGGGCGACTTTTCAACATTGGCTCCCGCGACTTCCGATAGTTTCCTGCCCCATAGAAACCAATGGTAAAGAGAAAAATTGGGCGACTTTTCGATTATTTGACCCACGATTCGGGCTGAAATCTTTTGGCAACCCTGCATTATTCTGAACATTATTCAATACTGAACTAAGATCTGTTTCTTTGGTATAAGATAATAGAGATTATATCATAAACTACTAAATAGGGTTTTTTTTCAGATAATCCTTAATTAGCCTATATCCTCTCATTGATTAAGCTTATGATATAGGCAGGTGTATCTTTGATGTTGTGAACACAAAACATAATTTTGTAATTAAGGTCTACAAATGAGGTACTTCAAAATGCATGGGGAAAAGTATCAAACTTTTACTAAAGGTTTGACTAAAAGTTCTAATAAAACTACAATAAATGCAAAATGCATGGGGGGAAAAAGTATCAAACTTTTACTAAAGGTTTTGACTTAACTAAAGTTCTAATAAAACTACAATAGATAATTTTCAAGAGGGGAAAACCAAGAAAGTTAATTTGTTCTTCAACATGGGGAATGTGGTCAGCTAACACGAGTCCAATTTCAATCAAAATCATGAATTCCCCTGAATTTAACAATTCCCTCTCTTATATTTCTTTTTCTAAACAGGAATGGTTCTTTTTGTGTTCTTGCTCTCTCTCTCCCTCTCTCTATTTCTCATTTAACATGTTTAACAATCTTGAATCAAGTCAATGCAAAGACATAATGTACGATTTGCTACGGTGTCTGATCTCCGCCAAACTCCCCCTTTTATAATTCATCTCCCCAAATTTTCAGTTTTCCCCCTTTTTGCGAAATGCTTTCCCCTTTTTCAAATATTTCCCCTTTAACTTACCCCTTTTCAAATAGTTTCCCCTTTTCAAATAGTTCCCCTTTTCGACTTTCCCCTTTTCAAATAGTTCCCCCTTTTCGACTTTCCCCTTTTCAAATAGTTCCCCTTTTCGACTTTCCCCCCTTTTCAAATAGGTTCCCCTTTTCGACTTTCCCCCTTTTCAAATAGTTCCCCTTTTCGACTTTCCCCTTTTCAAATAGTTCCCCTTTTACTTTCCCCTTTTCAAATAGTTCCCCTTTTCGACTTTCCCCTTTTCAAATAGTTCCCCCTTTTCGACTTTCCCCCTTTTCAAATAGTTCCCCCCTTTCGACTTTCCCACTTTTCAAATAGTTCCCCCTTTTAGACTTTTCCCCTTTTCAAATAGTTTCCCCTTGTCGACTTACCCCTTTTCAAATAGTTTCCCCCTTTTAGACTTTCTCCTTTTCAAATAGTTTCCCCCTTTTAGACTTGCCCCCTTTTCAAATAGTTTCTCCTTTTAGACTTTCCCCCTTTTCAAATAGTTTCCCCTTTCAACTTTTCCTTTTCATATAGTTTCCCCTTTTGAATCCCCTTTTCAAATAGTTTCCCCTTTTTAATTTCCCCCTTTCAAATAGTTTTCCCGTTTTCGAAATTCCCCCTTTGCAAATAATACCCCTTTTTATTTTCACCCATTTAGTAAATAGTTCCCTCTTTTTACAAATAATCCCTTTTAACTTTCCTCCCGCTTTTCACAAATAGGTTCCCATTTTAAATAGTTTATCCCTTTTTAAATAATACTCCCTTTTTGTTTTTAATACTCCCTTTTTGTTTGGTACTCCCGTTTTCCGTGCGTAGGCTTTACCAGTAAGCCTGGACCCTGGAGAGTACCGTGCACTCACTACAGCTCATTTCGCTACATCCATTATTGGAAAGGCGTTCTATATGAATTTGGATACCAACGTAGGTAGATTTATAGCCTGTTGTGCAAGCGCCGCTAAATTCAATGGGTTAGGGATCCGTCAACTTTTATGCACGTTTATAGAGGGCTGTACAAAGAGCAAATCCGATATGATTGATAAACCAAATGATGTTCAGAATGTTAAACGGTGAAACTGGCATGCATAAATATTTATGCTGGTCAAATTCATAGCAATGATGTTTGAAAGTCTGTGAAGAACTTGTCTATAAACAGGGATATGTCAGAGACAACAAACAACTGGCTGCCATTGTTACAGAAGCCTAGATAATAAGAATTGTTTGTGCTATATTATTCAAAAGGGTTTTTTTTAAGTTAGCACCAAAGTTTAAAACAAGCGGTCTTAACAGTGAAATGACAATAAAAGCATACATTTATAAAACGGGCCTGGACAAAATGGGCATTGCATATTTATGACAAGTGTGGCTGTGTGATTTTATGCAACTTTATTTTTAAGCCAGTTCCGAGTAATTTTCGCTATTCTTTGTTTGTCAACAATTCCGTTAACAATAAAAATGTGCTTTCTAATCAAAGGCTCTATGGCGTATATATTCAATTGACCAGACAAATGAACCAGGGACTTCGTCAGTGGTGCACGCCTCAAAATCCAAAAAGAATTAGTAGGCCCTATTATGTTAGATGGAGAATTAAGTAGCAATTAAGCCTAGTCTTTTTTAAAGTCGAGACAAGTCCAAAATAATAACGATTAATAAGCCAATCGAATTGATTCAATTCCAAACTCCTGGCCTTTTCCTGGGTCTATATTTAGTTGCATGATATAATTCAGATTATGATTTTTCTTAAATGTAGATCTATATCCTATAGAATTCATAAATTACACAATAAGTATCATTTTATTCATTTTATTTAGCTCGAAAGTAAAAAGGAGGATATTTACAAAGCGGGTGAAAGTAAAAAGGGGATATTTACAAAGCGGGTGAAAGTAAAAAGGGGGATATTTACAAAACGGGTGAAAGTAAAAGGGGATATTTACAAAACGGGTGAAAGTAAAAGGGGATATTTACAAAACGGGTGAAAGTAAAAGGGGATATTTACAAAACGGGTGAAAGTAAAAGGGGATATTTACAAAACGGGTGAAAGTAAAAAGGGGGATATTTACAAAACGGGTGAAAGTAAAAAGGGGGATATTTACAAAACGGGTGAAAGTAAAAAGGGGGATATTTACAAAACGAGTGAAAGTAAAAGGGGATATTTACAAAACGGGTGAAAGTAAAAGGGGATATTTACAAAACGCGGGTGAAAGTAAAAAGGGGGAGATTTACAAAACGGGTGAAAGTAAAAAGGGGATATTTACAAAACGGGTGAAAGTAAAAAGGGGAAATTTAAAACGGGAATTATTTGTTAAAAGGGGGACTATTTACAAAATGGGTAAAAATAAAAAGGGGGAACTATTTACAAAAAAGGGGGAACTATTTGCAAACAGGGAAATTAAAAGGGGAATTATTTGTAAAAAGGTGTGGGGGGAGTAAGTAAAAATCGGGGAATTAATAATAAAAGGGGGCATTTGGCGGAGATCAGACACCGTAATTTGCTCCCTGCAACACCCTCAATTTTCTTGAATTTCTTAAATACCATGTGAAATTAAGACTGAGCCTGAAATGCTTTACAGTAAAATTACGAGTTATTATAATAAAACCAATTGACCAATTGATGCAAACATTAATAGGGCATACAAACATTGGCAAATTTCTGTTTTACCTCAAGTTGTTTCTGGGTTTTTTTCGGCCCTAAAAAAAAAAAAAAAGGCATATCTGATAGTGCAAAAAAATGAAAATCTATTTTTAAATGCAAATCACACATTATTGTTTTGGTATAAATCTGAGTTCTAAATACCTTTTATGTTTCTTCAGATCCAGGTCTCTGTTATGAAGTTCTGTTCTACTGCTGGCATATTGCAGAAAAGTTCTACTGCCATGTTGCTGAAAACAATGAATGAAAATCATTGAAATCATTAGAATTTGAAACTCATTCAGCTGTTACTCAAATTAAATGTAAAACATTTTTTAATGAAATTGGTAATTTTTTTAAACCTCATTTGTTAGCATCTTATGTGCGGGTGTGTGTGTGGGGTGTGTGTGTAAAAGGCTCCATCAGCTCCAAATATGGCCAAATTCATACGGGAGATAGAGGAATATATGAGGAGCGTTATAAAGTATAATTTGGTTGAAATCTGTAAACAAAATGGGCTCAAAAGTGGTGGAAATGTGAGTTTTTGTTATCAAATGCACCCGCTACATAGTGGAAGGTTGCAGATGGCTATAACAGTGCAATCAAAAGTAAAAGTGCTCTATTTAAAGGTGGGTAAACCTGATTGACAACCTTATTCCCAACTTTACCCTATCAAAATGCAGATTTTGGTATCAGGTGAAAGCTCATATTTTTCTCATTAACATATCGGAATTAGGCATTCCAAATTGCTACATTTCCAAAGAAATCATCAACTGTCGAATTAGTCTCAATTGTGGTATACCATGTTTTCGACTATTTCAGCAGATTTTTGATAATACGGAAAAACACCGATTAACTCCTAATTTCAGTATGTTAAGGAGAAAAATAGGATATTTCATTTGATATCAATTTATTACATGATCGTGATAATTACCATTAATAAAACAGTGTCGATTACCAGTTTTACGCTGTATTAAATATTAGTAATTCCATAAAGAAAAATGGTCATATTTACAAGGACCATTTACATGATCTTTTTGCATGAATGCTTGAAAGGGACAACATTTTATGTTATACATAAGTTTTAAAGAATTTGATTTTCCAAATATATATATCAGGTCACTTTCCTTTGATGGGTTTAAATGGACAAATCATTTATCAAAATGTTCAGAAGACTGGAGATTATGTTCTTTGCCGTTTTATTCTATTCCGTTTCCATAGCAATGGGCACACTATTTGTCATTTTTAACTCAAAAATGTCATATTTTAACTAGTTTCTTCAAAAATAAATGGAGTAGAAACTTCATATGGTGTATAATTTAATTATCTATAAAATCATCACTTAAAGCCTTAATGTACGATTTCCGTCAAATTTTAATTTTTTTATTCTTTATTCAAAATGTTAAAAATAATATTAGTAATAACTGCCGGGAAGGGTTGCTGTCCATTTTAAGTTGAAATAACAAGGTAAAGTGAAAGAAATCCCACTGGTTATTTTGGCCATTTAACATGCAGTTCTATGGGAAGATATATTAGGCAAAAAAAAAAAAAAGGTTCGTCTCAAAGCTTGCGCGCGCGTTTGTAAAATCCCACGATTTGACAAAAAACAAATGCGGAAATTTTTTTTATTTAGTTTTTTTTTTCCAGAAAAAATCGGCGAAAATCAGACTTTTTTCTCAAAATACCATGAAAAAAAGTCAGGAATAAAATAAAAAAAAAAAAAAAATCGCATTTCGCATTTGTTTTTAAAGCTTTGAGACAACCTTTTTTTTTTGGCCTTGATAATTTTTTAAATTATGATAATATGTCAAACTTTGCTCTGTTGACCTACAAAGACAACAAATTTGGCCGATTCCTTTAGGTGCAAGTTGGGACATGTGTAAACATTACAAATATGCAAAAAAATCAGGTTTGAAAAAAATTAATTTCATATTTAAAATCGTACACTATGGCTTTAATTCAATATAAATTTTTTTTTTTTTTAAATTTAATTTATGGGTGAAATAACATTTTTTTTGTGATTTTTATGCAATTTTGACAAAAAATTTAATTTTTACATGGGGAAATATTTTCTGAAAAATGACTTATGCACCATGAAAAGTGTATCAATTTATTAAGGGTTCTTGTAGGAACATTCTCACAGTATTTTTGTGGGACATGAGAGCACATCAGACATATCAAATTACATTCTGAATACTAAGAATGTTCTTCTGATATCAAATAATTTTGATGTTTTGAAATTCGCGATATACATGTAATCATAGACCCTGGAAATAGAATGTAATACACATTTTATGGCAAATGATTTAGATGATTTAGAAATTGATTTTTCAACAGTCCTCAAAGTAAACTTTGTAAATCTACTAATGATATGTACTTGTAGCTGGGATGAAAAGCTGACGAACAATTGAAAATTTTGAACCTTTATATTGAAGATAGGCCTATGGATTTTTTTCCAAAAACACCAAAAAATTTAGGTCTTTTGGGATAAAGATCAAAATTATTAAAATTTTCAATTGATCGTCGGCTTTTCATCCCAGCTACATATTACTGTAAGTACATCATCTATCATTGGGGATTTTTATATTAGCTAACTTTGTGTAGCAAAATTACATTTGCTGCACAGCATGTGTGGTGGACCTAGTCTCACTTCCCTGGTCTGATGATGCATAACAAATATTTTGAAGGAAACAGTCATGGAAAACTTCTGAATACTAAATACTTACTGTTATCATGCACGTTACTAGCACGCTCTCATCACACCATGTTTATTTCGGAAGTTTATCCATCCAAGATCCAAGATCGGAGAGGCTGGCAGTTAGCATGTTTGTCATGTACATCTTTCCAGGATCTGTGTGTACATATACATCAAGATCTTCAGAACCACCATTTTGGATAGTAAGGGACTGTGCAATAAATCATGAGCCCCGGTCCCGAGGGGGCGGGGGGTAATTTTCCAAACGGCGTGCCAAAAAAAAACCCGTGTCCCCCTTGACCTGTCAGTCACCGAAATTGCTCGCCCACCCTCTCGGCTTATTTGCTCCCCCTTTGTAGGCCTATTTTTTTTAACAATTTGCGGCAAAAGGGATTTTGCATAGGCCTATTTCCCGGCCTATTTGAACTGCTTCCTTATAGAGCGTGTTAAAACTTTGATGCTCTTGAAACGTGTGCCAAAAATTATCGCTTACCACCTTCAACCAGCCAAAAATGGCTCCCTTATTGGCTTGCCAAAGTACCCCCCCCCCCTTTTACCCTCCCCGGCTCATAATTATTGCACAGCCCCTAAGAAGATGAGGTTTCTATGGTTATGAGTGTTTCTACTTTGTAAACTATTCCCTTGAAAAACAATGTTTTGATATTGCATAAAAATTAAAATAAAGAAATCTGAGAGTTCGATGTGATTCGTTTTAAAATTGGAAATATTTCAACATTAGTGATCATTATTAATGCCACGCATTATAGTCATTATAGATTATAGTAGGCCTATAATATAATCATCATTATTATTATTTTAATATCATCGTCGTCATAGTGACGTCATCGTCGATCATCATTTATATTTAGGGGATCATGCGCCGGATTTTCTCCAATGTGAATCCGTCCCTGTCTTGTTTCGTTCATTCAATGATGATTTACTTGTTCGTTTCGTTCATTCATTCATTCATTCATTTTACCAGTTTACCGGTTCATGATGATGATGATGAAACTTTGAGATGATGAACCACAAGTGAAAAGAAACTTTCGGAAACTCAGTTACTTTTGTATCTCGCGCTCATGCGGCACGTGGACCGATGATAGGCTAAATTCAAAGAAGTCAATAATATTTCCCATACAAAACTTTTATGTCAATTGTTTTATTTTACCAAATTTCAGACCTAAATCCTCTTTTCTCATTTTATATTGAATTTAAAATATCTCAAGTATGAAAAGATGTTGACTTTTTGAGCCATTTCAATTGGTCAAGCAACCGTTGATCGATTTCCACAGAAGAAACGCGCGCCAAACGTGTGGCTAAACATGGGGAAGAAGCTTAAACTTGAAAACTGAATGGATAATCCTGAAAAATGATACTTAATCCGAAATTAATAGTTTTCGATCTTGATCCTTGCTTTGTACAGCGGATTATACCGGCAACATGAAACACTGTGCCCGTAATCCAATTAACTTTTTTCTATTATTTAAAGAATGTTGACCAATAAGTATATCTTCTCTACTATTTCGTATTATTGTTGCCAAAATATATTTTTCAGTTGCTTTGTAATGGCGTTCAATTGCATGATGTACATAAAGCCAATATAAAATATTTGCCCATTTTCCTAAAATTTTGTTTCAAAATTTGCATAACCCGTTACCGTTGTGTGTGTGTGTGTGTTTTTTAATATTATCTTTATTATTTTTATTATTATTATATTATTATTAGTGTTAGTGTTATTATTATTATTTTGCTTGTTGTTTTGTTTGCGTATTTTTGTCTTCATCATTGTTTATTTTTGTTGTTGTTTGTTGATGTTGGTCTTTTGCTGTTTAAAAACATTCTTAATATTTTAGATTTATATATACTGAACCGCTTGTCTTTGGTCACTGAAATTTCAGTGTAGTAAATGGATTCCTTGCCCCAATAATATACATAACTTTTGTTACCAGTGTGTTATTATTTTTTGAGAAAAATGCAAAAATAGTCACAAATTTACCACAGGGGTGTAGTACCTATAAATAATAACGCTTTATAACCAAACCCGTTCATCATATTCCTCTATCATTGGCCTGAAATTTTATCATATCTCATTTCTAGGACTTTTCTGTAAATAAAATGGGACTTTTTCCATATTAAGGGGGTACTACACCCATGTGGTAAATTTTTGACTATTTTTGCATTTTTCTCAAAAAATAATTACACACTGGTAACAAAAGTTATGTATATTATTGGGGCAAGGAATCCAGTTACTACAGTAAAATTTCAGTGACTCAAGACAAGCGGTTCAGTACATATGATAGGAAACGAGGTACATCCTAGCGGTACCTTATTTCTTATCATAAATAACAAACCGCTTGTCTTGGGTCACTGAAATTCCAGTGTAGTAATTGGATTCCTTGCCCCTATAATATACATAACTTTTGTTACCACTGTGTTATTAGTTTTGAGAAAATGCAAAATAGACACAAGTTTATCGAGGGTGTAGTACCCCTTAAGAAAAATGTATATTAAAGAACAGCAGAAGTCTTCACACTGCGGATTTACGCAATTAGCTGCGAATTTAATCCAAATGTGGTCAAAATTATAAGATTTTTACATGCTTTTGGTTAATTTCGCAATTGTAGTAATCGCAGTTGTACCAGTGCAGCGAAGTGCCACTATGATAGTTTTGAAGAGTTGTACGATTTTCGCGATGCAGTGTATAATATTACCACTTTGCCTAACTTCATGATGCGTTTTCACGTGTAGTACGAGGTCAGGTGGCTGCACACAGCCCGGGTGACTTTCTAAATCAGGAGGATATTTAGGCCAATTACAATTGATTCTTAGTTTCCTGTTTCCCGCCCGCGTCCAAAGTAGAGAATTGCAAAATATTTAATTATTTTATTTATATTTTGGATTTTCTCTTTGAAAATAACTTTTAATGACTACCATTTGCTACTTTCTGACTTTGATCATATCATCTATAATGATGAATAAACATAGAACCTAATTGTACCATTACTTATGTATAAAATCAAACATAGTAGTAAAATAATTAAATGCATGCTCCTTGTCAAAATGGCTTGATGTAGGTTGCGACCACTTATTTTAAAATAAAGAAAATAAAAGATAATTAATAATTAATAATTAAAAGTCGCCTCATCCCTGGTTTTCAACCATGAAACAGGAAACTAAGAATTAATTGTGAAGGGCCTTAGGTATGATTTTTCATGAAATATATCTCATTTCTAGGACTTTTCTATAAATAAAATGTACTTTTTCCCCGTTGAGAAAACTGTACAGTAAAGAATAGGAGAATTCTCCACACTGCGAATTTACGCATTTAGCTGCGAATTTAATCCAAATTTCAGGTGGTGTATGACATGCATTCCCTAAATTCAGTAAATTTTCATCGTCAATCGTGCAATTGAATATGATTATTTTGAAATTTTAAAACGCTTGAAATATCACAAAAAAATAGGCCTATGTTGATAAATAATATAAATACAAGCTAAAACCGTTGGGGTTCGATAATGAACCCCACAAAACTAACCGAGTATATGAGTGCCTGGATCGAAAGTAAAACCGGTGAGTGTTTTGGATTCTCAAATTTTCAGAAAATGTTTGGTTTGGATGTTGAAGATTCTGCGCATAAAAATGCCATCAACTTTCTTGTTTTATGTTTGAAATATTATATTCATAGATGCAAATTTCAGGATGTCAACCCTAGTTTTCAAGCTTACAAGAACATGGTGAAAGTTAAATTTGGCACAGAATATAAAATTGCAGAAAGCAAAGGAAAACTGGGTAATCATTTTAAGAAATTTTCCTTTGATCTTGGTTTTTAATGGGATGTAATTTTCAAAGATCATTGTGTGTTATTTTTATTTGCACTGTGATATGGGAAAGTTATCTGTGTTTTGTTTTGTCACTTGTCTGCATGCATGTGGCGTAGCTAGGGGTGGGCAGGGTGGGCGACTCGCCCACCCTGGAAAAATCTGGGGGGAAATTTTGGAGGAGAAGGAAAAAAAGAGAAAGGAAAGGGGGGAAGAAAAAGGGGAAAAGAAGGGAAAAGAAAGGAAAGAAGGAAAAAGAAAGGAAAAAAAAAAAGAAAGAAGGGAAAGGAAAGAAGAGAAAAGGAAGAGGGAATGGGGAAAGAAAGGGTCAAGAGGGAAGGAAAAGCAACAGAGAGGAAACCTGAATAAATAAAAAAGAGGGAAATGAAAAAACAAAACAAAAGGGAAGCCTAAGAGGGATGGGGAAAGGAATAGGGAAAGGGGAACGAAAGAGGGGAAAAGAGGAAAAAACAACAACTTGCATGTTTATTGTGGGGAAGCATCATGCACAGGGGGAAGGAGTGTAAGAAAGGGGAAGAAATTGAAGAATATGAAGTTCAGGGAATTTAAGGAAGGGAACGGAAAGTGATTTGAGGGGAAGTAATTTGAGTGAGTGGAAGGGGGAAGGAGTGAGAGAAAGGGGAAGAAACTGAAGAATATGAAGAAGACGGAAAGAGACATAATGGAAACTTAAGGAACAGAAGGGGAAGTAATTGGAAAGTAATTTAATGGAAGGGGAAGGAATGAGAGAAGGGGGAAGAAATTGAAGAATGTAAAGAAGAATGAAAGAGAACGAAGGGGAGAAGTGGTAATAATTTAAGTGAATGTAATAGTGAATGTAACAACTTATTATTATCAACTCAAGAATATCAGTATTGTTTTATTGTATTGGTCTTTATTGTAAATTCATTTTTTGTGTCCTTTCAGATAATTCTAAAATCAAAAAGTTACATTTTTACATAGCAAAATGTTCACATGAAAACGTTACAAATGTATGCAAGGAGGCTTCTCCTGATGGTATAAAAATGCCCAAACCCCATGAGCTTCCGGGGGCTTCGCCCCCTGGACCCCCACCAGGGGCCCTAAAGTGGGCCCCTGGACCCCACGCCAGTGGTCGCTCCACTCGCTATGCTCGCTTCGCTCTAGTATTTACTAACTTGGGGGAAATTTTTTGAGCCTTGCCCACCCTGGCAAAGAGGGCTGGTTACGCCCCTGGTTTGGGGGATGTGTTGACTGTTGAGGGGGTGTTTGGGTGGGATTTTTGTTTTGTGTAGAAAATCCCTGGTCTAGTTTATTGATGTACATGTAACCAACATAATTTGTTCATATTATACAAGTATATGTTGTATATTGCTGATTCTGCCCACCCATGGCAGGGGGACCCAACAGTTACCTTTGTGTAGGCCTTTTCATGCTTTTGCTGGGCTACCACTTCTTATTTTGCTTGCCTTTTTCATCACTCTTAGATTGGTAGTGCGCAGCATTTGCTCTTTCTTTTTAACAGAGGTATTGGTTGGGTCCTGTTGTCATGGTGGGGTGGTATTATTTAAAATCTCATACATATTCTGATCTTTGTATGTATCTTGGTTACAGTAATTAAGATGGAGTCTGGTGGACCATGACTGTATGTTTTTTTTCCTTTCCACCAGGCCCAAGTGAATAAAAATGGAAAAAACAAAAACAAAAACAAAAAACCGAGTATATGGAAAATGCCATACTGCCGGGCGGTTTCACGAGTTGCCGGCTCGATCATGTCATCCGCCGCCTGCCAAATTTAGTCCAAATCTTCGGGAGTTACTGGTTCTCTCGCTTGGGTTATAAATGAACACACGGTGTACTAGCATTCCATTTTTGCCTAACTTCATGATGCACAATTGACACTGCACATCCGGGCTGCACAGACATGACAGAATCACACGTGAAGTATTGGGCGCAGCGCACGGGTGATATTTTAATAGCATACCAGTACATACGAGTACATTTTAATAATATTTGAGAACAAAAATGAAAATGAAAATCTGCTCTCCAACAAAAAATCGTATCTTTATTGTTACATAAAAATGCATGGTTCTGGTTCTGTGGCAACTTCGCGAGACTCTTATTCCTTGTCGAGGCTATCCCTTGATCATAATGTTAGGCATTATTTCTCCATAATTTGTACGAAACACCATGTGCCCGTATTTTCAACGAGTCGGGACGGGGAAGTATCTTTTTCTACTTCCCTGTTTTTAAAAGTACCGTAATTTCTGTTTAAAAGATTTTAATAGTAAATAACTTTTTATTGTATAATCCTGTTGAGTAAAATATATTTAAAAGAGCATTGCCGCATTTCGTGATCCACTCTTCTAAAAAAAATGAAATTAAAAAAAAAGGCTGAGATGTTAAATACAGGCCTAATTATGTTTGTGTGCAAAAAAATATCTTGTCAAGCGAATGAATAAATACAAATTTAATTTGTAGTATGTAAATGTTCTGCTATTGAATGGTATGAACTATTGCTAAGACTAAGAGCACGAAATAACATCTGAGCATGCAATATTTATATGAAGGATAGGCATAGGCCTACAAGTTATCTTGGCCTATCTGATTTTTGGTCTCAGCTCATGGCTCAATGAAAAAATTCAGATAGGAAATGAAATCATTTGGAGAACAAAATAAATCATTTCATAACATGCAAATGTGATGTCTTTCATTCACTGGTGATATAAGATGTCAAATATTTCATAATTTTAATTACTGGTATAATTTCAGGAACCGCCCAACAGGTGGATCGACTGCAAGTCGATATTATCGCGTGCCACCCTGAGAAAAAAATGCAAATGAATTCTCCCGAAGGCTTTACCACTCATCTCATCTCGTGTTTTAAGTGCCTTTCCTTAGCGCAAAAAGATTCCCATGGTGGTTTTAGGCCTTGTCTATTCTGTCTTATTGTTTACCAACAATAACCTGTTGTTGACTATCGGATTGGCATTGCCATTAAAATACCGCGAGTGTCTGTCTCAAAGTAGGCGGAGTTTTCCCACAGTAAAAAACTACAATGGCATTCCTGTGTGACGGCACGTGGGAAGATAGCCCTACCTAGCTGCACTAAAAGATTCGCCTAATCCCCTAGATGAGTACATGAGGTGGGCTAGATAGACCCAATCAGCACGTGGCACTGTAATACGATAAGCCACGGCGAATCAACCAATCATAAGCTGGTAAAGTCACGGTTCAGGTTGTGTATCGCCACGCGATTGGGCGGCTGCAAGTCCGTGTGGCCCCGTGTGCTGCACTGTGTCGGAATGTGTGTCCCCGATTGGTGCAAGTGAATCAAATGCTTTTGTGATCTGACACAAGTCGCACGCGAAACTTATTGACTTCATCTATCGAGATTTATTCCACCTGTATATCGTTGTGTTCATGTTTTGGACTTCAAAAAATTAAAGGATTTCTTACCAGCTGGATATACATGCATTATGCCTATGGATACTTGTACTATTACCACTCCTCTACAAAATATGACTATGGACAATAATAACAACCATGAAATGAAACCAAAAATGACTTCTGGACGCAGGGTAAGCAAAAATATTTATATTTTCTTATAATATTTGTTGGGTGTTGAATTGATGAGATGAGATGATATGATATACATGAATGATATAAATCTTGTTTAAAAGATAACATTATTTCTATCTCAACTTATGCATGCTGCTGAAATATATTTAGTTAATACTCCTCTATAGTTTCTAAAACTTATCCATGTTCTCTAAATCATGCATATGTTTCTTTTATTTATTACAGTCGTCCAAGCCTTTGATGGAGAAGAGAAGAAGAGCTCGCATCAATGACAGTCTTACTCAACTCAAGTCACTCATCCTGGAGGCCACAAATAAAGACGTAAGTTGAAGATTTCATCAAGTTTTCATGTAATTAATTAAGAATCATAATGATGAATGCAAAATTTAATATTTTTGCGATATAGTCATCATCATGTCAGAACTTCCAAGTTGCAATTAATTGTATGTACTGAATTCAATTCATTATGTTCTTGAAGATCATATTGGCGACTTCTATAAACTTTTTAGTGTAATCCTCTCTATTTTGTACAAAAATTGAGTATTTCTTCTTCGGGTGAAAACTATAGTACTAAGGAATCCTCAGTACCATATTTTTGTTAAGTGAATCATATGTTTTGAAGCTGAAGGTCATATTTTCCAAACACACATGACCTTTTCCATTCCATCCAGTGTTCATATATCGTGGGAATTTTAAAAACCTTGATGCATATTTCGTATTCATGCATTGTGTGAATTGTAAATCCACTGCTTTCAATTTATTCATTTGATATTATAAATGTTGTTACATGTCAAGGAAAATTGACAATTGTTAAAGACCTTGTGTATATGAAGGAATGTATTTAAAGTTCTTTTATGTAAACTTGTAACTTGGTTCTTATTGTAAGATTGTTGCTGGGCAGAGATTTGTACTTTTGATTGGAGGAATCAAGTTTTAATTGAATTTCATAATACCAGAAAAGATGATATGAATTGTGTTTAGCCAATCACAGATCGTGAAAGTTGTGTTTTTGGTCTGTTTCGATTTTCTTGCACTATATAAGTACTACTAGGAAGTCGGGTAGGAACTTATAGAGGAATTATTTCAGGAAGTCTTTTAGCATGTTTAGAGTCTTTTTTACATGTATCAAGGGGTATAAACCAGAAAAAATGGTTACGTTGAGTCTCCATTGTTTATGCTTGTGTCAGTTGTTTAACATGCTCAAATTCAGGCGGGAAAATTTTCGAACTGAAGTCATCTCTTCACGCTGAGAGATGATAACACTGTAATATGACACCCGTGTGACTATCATACGCGTGAGAGTCACACATTGGTCCATCCCAAAGACCTAGCCGCCACTATCTTGCACTCTTTACCGCGATGACAGATCCGCCCCAAGACGTCTTGGTGTTCCCATGCATGCATTCCGACATAGCATCTTCCCACAGCATGGTATCCCGCATCTTCCCTTTTCCTCCTCCTGGTAGATCAACATCCACGCGCTCATTGGCTCAAGAACGTCAAGCTGTCAGTCAATTTCTTACGGCGGTTGATTTGGATGAGAAGTTCTTTGTCTAAAATCAAAAATCTTTCCCACATGTCTTCAGATGATCCATTTACTAGAATTCCAATTCTTGAGTATCATCATTGATTGAGGTGTCAGAAGATGATTGGATTTATTTAGTTTTGTTATACAATTTCCTACAGTCCACACCTGTATTTTCAATACGCGAGACTGACAAATTAATTACACCTGAACTTAATTAGTAAATTATGGTGTCTGACTCTCGCGTTCTATTTCCTGGATTGGTGATCCTATTCAAAAAAACTTTTTTAAACACTTTACACCACCTCTTATGCGATCCTTGGGTATGATACTTGAACACGTTTCCTTATTCAGATCCTTGATGTTTGAAAAGATGGGAATTTAAGATGATTAACAAGGTGATGATAATCCAGTTCGAGATAAAAATGATGAATGTCCGGCCGCGATCATGAGTTAATTTTCTCGTCTGAGTTCACACGTGCAAGTTCTTGAGACGCATTTTGTATGAATTTATTGAAAAGATGATAAAAGATTTAATAATTGTAATTTACTGCGGTCAATATTGAACTGTGATTGACAAAGTCTTGAAATTTGTTACAAAAATGATTGAATCGTTTTACTGTATTTTGTCCATTTATTGAAAATAAGCAATATGATTATTAAATATCTACCGTATGTTTCGTTTTGTTCTTTCAGAGCTCTCGCCATTCCAAGCTGGAGAAAGCAGATATTCTGGAGATGACAGTCCGATACTTGAGGAATATGCAGAGACACCAAATATCAGGTAAGTTGTTGAAACCATACGAAAACAAAAATACCAAGGAAATAATGGCCTTTATTTTATTGAACATAATTATAGACTTTCTTTGGGCATGCAAGAAAGAAAAACATTTCGGCTCCGTTAAAAGGGAGTTACATTTTGCCGCTACAAATATCGCAGCTAGGTCTGTTTATTTTGGTCGAAACCATGAATGATAAACATTTCAAAGTTTAAATCGACATTTAATTTTTGCATGATGAGAATTGTATTTATCAATTTAAACATGCCATTTTAAAATTATACAAAAGCTGTTATTGACCAATTGATTATAATTGCATTGCGATGAATGGGGATAAATTGGGTCCGTCAGAATCAATGGCCACACCACCAGTAAAATGTGTTTTCGATCATCTACATTTACATTGCACGTGCCGCGGTGCCACAGGCAAAATCATCAGAATGGGGAAAAGCGCGCCAAACTTTTATGACTCAATGAAGGCACAGAGGTGATAAAATCATTTATCGGGTTGCGTAACGCCAATGAGTATCTGTTATCACGCCCGTATCGCAGTGACAAGTATGATCTATGGCAAAAACGCGCCAAAATAATACACGTGAATATCCTTGATCCCATTTCAAGATTGCCTTCCGACAAAAAGTGAAGATACCGTAGTTTTAATCAGGGATCCCTGTTTTAACAATATTTAAACCAAACGAATAACCTATAACCAAACTTTGGTCTTTATGGATCGCCCAACTAACGTTATTGTTTTCTTCCTTTTCTTTTAATCCAGGTTCACCAAACGGCACAGTAGACCTGAACCGCTACCGTCGTGGCTACAGTGAATGCCTCAACGAAGTCAACCGTTATCTCGAATCTGCAGAATCAGGAGTCCAACTCCGCACTCAACTCATTGGTCATCTCGCAAACCGCTGCAGCCCGCCCTCATCACCAGGACCCCAACAACAGCAACAGACCGTAGCCTTTGCGCCATCTCCCTCTCCAGCACCTATTGTGGCCGCTGCAATGATCCCAAGCTCCCAACATTCCACACCCGTCCAAGTACAAGTTGCTCCATCATCGGTTACCCGCAGTGAGATCCGAGTTGTACTGCCCCCTGAAGCTCTTTCTAATGGACAACTCCCGAGCCATTTTATTCCCGTTTACGCCCATGCTATCCCATCACCGACATCGCCAACTTCGTCAGTGGAGACTCCATCTTCCCCCTTGTCGACGACACCACCTCAGCAGCAGACATACGAACTATCATCTCAAATCTCTTATGAACAGCACCAACAAACAGTACCAATGTCATACATGCAAGGAGTCGCACCCACCACCACAAGCCCGATGGTTGCATGCACCGCACCATCCGTTGCCCGATCACCAGTCACCGTCCAATACGCGTCACCCGATGTTCACTTCTCCACAGCCACAGAAATCAGAATGCCAACTCCTCCAAATTCGCATGAACTTCGTCATGAAGCCACCGCTCCTCAACAACATCATGTTTACTACCAAAATGGACCCAATACATTGAAATCCGTCGTACCACAGTGCATACCTTCAGAAGAAAATGTTTGGAGACCGTGGTAGACTTGAAACTTTTTTACCATAGACTGTATACTAACTAGTACTACAAAGAGATTATATATTTTTACAGAAATACAGTATTTTTTTTATAAACATGCAACTCATGATAATGTTGCACGCATGCAGAAAGCCCAAATAACGGGCTTCAAACCAATTTCTTTGTAATGTTGATTTGAAAATGAGGCTGAACCATTCCTAACAAAAATTTCAGATGACGCTCAAAATTGTCTTGAAAAACATACGTCAAGTTTCTAAATATATTCATGAGTTCACAATTGCCTTGAAAACATAGAGGGCAATAATTTTGGATGAATCAAAGTTAATCGATGATATTATTCAAAATTGGTTACCATGGTTACGAAGAACGAACACATTGTCAACTTCATATTTGAATTAAGTAATGAAAACATTCCATGATAATTAATTGCTATGAATTCCAAATTTAACATTTTTATTGATGAACTGAAGAATTTGTAATACATACATATGATTTTTATTCATCAAATTATATAATTCATTCCACGTATATGAATTCAAAGAACAATACCTCATGAAAGTTTTCACAAATAAAATTCCAAAACATTCACTTGATTATAATGATTCTAATAATTCCACTTTTATACATGTAATCGTGTTTATTGCTGCTTTATTCATGTTTGTATATGACAGTGTTGAAGAGTATGGTCTTTGTTTATGAAATTATTAAAATGTTACAAATGAAACTTACAAATGAGTGTAATGTGTAGTTTATCGTGTTTACTGAAACGAAGAGTCTTTGGGACCGATTTCTTCAAGCATGGCTAGTGGTTAGGCTTCATAAGCCACCAGGCTATATCAATTTCACATCGTATATCACACTCTTGTATATCACTTTGAAAGATAAATCAATAAAATGATCCACATTATACTAGCCTGCTGGCTTAAGAAGCATGACTACTAGCCAAGCTTTGAGAAATCGGACCTTTCAGACCGGGATTCAAAACTGCCCCCCCCCCCCCCCTTCAGTTGTCCCTATCCTATTACACTACCCAGAACTTAGCATTACAATAGTAACTTTCATAATTTTTGCTTTCCCCGTCCAGTGCATGGCATGAGTGGCGTAGATTTCTTTTTGTCAAGGGGTTGGAGAAAAAAATCATGAAGTATAGGACCTATAATTTTATAGACAATTTTCGTACTACATGTATATACTTCGTCGCTATAGGCGGCGTTTGGCTCTGCTAACTCCCAATTTAGCGGAGCAGAAAACTGAAAGCGAGGCCAAAGATTTAATTACTCCCCTGATACTCCCATGCAATTATGTCAAGTTAATTTGCTATGTAACTATATTATAAGGACTATCTAGCTGAGACTTCGTACATATGTGAACAAGTAAAATAGAAGTATATTTATTATTACGTGTAGCATTTTGTTAATTTTAATCTGCATAATTAATTTGGGTTAATTTCTGGAAAAAATAACATGAACTCTAATTAATTATGCAGATTAAAATTAGCAAAATGCTAAACGTAATATACTTCTATTTTACTCGTACTAATTATGTACCAATTCTCAGCTATATGGTCCTTTTATATAGTTACTTTAGTTATAAATCTTTGGCCTCGCTTTCAGTTTTCTGCTCCGCTAAATTGGGAGTCCCTCATTGGAGTTACCAGAGCCAAACGCCGCAACGGCGACGAAGTGGTCAATTACGAAATCCATGCAGCACCTTTTGGCGACAGAATAAGTTTAATGCGCCCGAAAAAGTTCGGCATATTGAAGCTAAAATGGTGAAATGTGCTGTAAAAGCGGAACAGATTCGCGCGGAGAGCGCAAAATGGGCATATTTTAAACAGTGCAAGCAGACAAGAGCGTACTAGTACGTATACTATAGTACGTACAGACACCACGGTTTTCTCATCATGCTGTTCTGCATTATAACGAAATACAAAGGGTTTTACCCAAACCTCCTGGAATAGTTTATAGGCCCTTTAATAACCGATATTTTTTTACACACGTAATCAGAAGTTGACCCCTCCCATAAGGGAAGAAGTCGAAACTCGACCGCCGGTTGACCGAAGAAGAAATGGAAACCTGCTCCAACCAGACGGAACCGGCGGTCGACCGCCGGTCGAGTTTTGATTTCATCCCTAACGCCGAACGAAAGGACTTTCGTTATAGGCTAGGACGTCATCAAACTTTTGGTTTGTAAGCCATTTTTATGGGATTTTTCCTGGATTGTGATGTCATGTACCCGTTTGATATTGTCTATGCTTGGGCGAGTCATCAAGATACATCAGAATTGAACTTTTTGATACGATTTTTTTTTTCTTTTAGCATTTGTGAAAAAATGTCATAACTTGCGTTATAATGAATCGATAATCAATTCACACATTTTTTATTTTTACGCATGCAGGTGTTGCAAAAGTTTGAAAAATTTGGCTAATAAAACACAGCCTCGAGTGTTCAATTCATCCTGTCATGTTATAAGAAAGAAAAAGTGTGATCAGAAATCAAAGATGCGTCTTATGAGCGCTTCCTGCATGCGCTAAACCCATTCCTGAAGCTCATAAAATGGGATGAAAAAGATGATCCAAATTCTATGATCATGTGGCACAAAAGCAATAACACTGACCTAAGTGTTATAAGTTATAAAAATGAAAGGATATTGATGAAAGCAACAATAGATGATGATAAACACAAGATGTTGTTTAACTTAACGACTTTCGCACTTCAAAAACACTCCAGACACGTCAATTATTATGAGCACGTGTCAACTTCGAGTTTCATTGGTTTTTCTTGAGTATTATGTTGCAATGTTATAAATTTTAGTTAAACCTTAAACGCGCGTGCTTTTACAGGAGTGATACTTTTAAGTATAGCACTTAAAAGTTTATCAATACTTTTCTGAATACATTCGTTTAATTAACGCAGGTGTGGTCATTAAATAGTCTCACATTTAAGAAATTGAGTTTTTCGAGAATTTTAAATGTTGAACCGTTCCCGCCTCATATTTTCTCTATAATTAACCGTAGTGTGTTTCGGAAGATCGAAACCCCGGGATTGCAACTGCATAATTTAAGATCATCACAAGCAAATGACAAGCTTACTTCGACTGCCAGACATACATTTGCCTGTCACCAGAACATTATTTACTCCAAATGTAACATAATCTTCCAAATCTGTCTTAAAATATGTTCCTCCTCGCGAATTTGATTTGAGGTTCGTTTACATTAGTAGAAATTCTAGAATGCACGGACAAATGACTCTCAATGGAGCGATGAAGAGTTGCTCTCGCTGAAAAACAACAGTCATGTTGCCAATGCCTCGGCTTAGTCGTCATATTACGTGTATTATGCATGGTGCTATTGACGAAGTTTCGGTACTTCAAGTTCAGGGGCTGAATTTGGGACATGACAGAAGAAGGAGACATTGAGATGATCAGATCAGGTTCTTCAGATTACACCCTTCATTTCAATTGACCCGGGGTCCTAGTTATTTCCAACAGCTCTGACAAGCTATATAATCTGTTTCAGGCCCGTAGAGTTTGCGATTCCTTACGCGCTCGTGCTTACGCCCGGCCCGTGTAACTTCGATATTCAACATCTCTCGTCTGTGGCGCGATTTTAAATACCGGTACTTGACGGGTAAGCTCCAAGGCGTATAGAACCTGATCGCACCCTACAAGGTATTAGGATAATGTACCTCATCCACAAAAAGTTCACATTTTCAACAACAAAAAGTTCACATTTTCTGAAGGCGCGTTCGGGAAAGCTCATTCACAAGAACTCCAAGGAATTAATCAATAAAAGGTCCCAAAGACAATTTTATTTAGGGGCAAGACAAGTTTATACATCATTGTACGTGGTGAACATCATTTGGCAGTCTCTACTGCGATGGGTACCTGGGCGATAAAAAGATGTAAAAAATAGCAACACTGTCATCTGATATAAACCTTTATGACTCATGTGGCATCTAAATTGTCATAATGAAAGACAATTGCTTGAATTTGTTTATATGAAAATACATTAGTAACAGTATGCGGTGTCAAAATGGACATAACGTGTAGAATAGGTCATGACATACAACATTCCTTACCATGTTACCGGTACTTCATCTATCAAAACTTTACTGACAAGACCGTACTTTTTAAAGGATAACATAAACACATTGCGAGCATAATGTTGAAATGTTAAAAAAGTTCAAATTTCAAAGCATTTTATACACCAATTATACTTTCGTAGTACTCTCTTATTTTGTATTTAGCGTGCGGCAATCACTGATTATCAGTGAAGAAATCGACATGTGTCAATTACTTTACTTATGGCAGCGATCGCGCGCATTCATACCGTGATACGATGTGAATTTTACTCCCGTTTTCATTCTTTGCAACCACTTTTCAATCTTTTTAAGGGCGTTGAAATTATTTACGAATATTTAACTCGTAAATTCAATGTCCGAATCCACCTAAATTGTGGAAATATGACATTTTCGTTGATATCTATTGAATAATAATAATGTTAATATCATCATATATACCCCTTTATGGCACTCCTTTACTCTTTAGAATTAGAGTCGTGAAATATCTCGAAACTTTTTTTTAGTGCACCATTTATGTAGGTAGGGCTTGTAGGCCAATAGCCTGCATTAAACATGTTAAATCGGGTGAATTTGGCAAAGATATTGTATTTTTGTAGTCATTGTAATACATTGCACAACATCCAAAAGATTTTAACACTCTAAACACTTCAGTTTAACAAAAAAAGGAGGGGGCATTCACTCGCTTGACAAAACTTTATCGGAAATTGAATGGAACAATGAACACAAAGAATGCCTAGTCGCGTGGCGTACCGGACGTGGAATAAAAGCCAAGTTTATTGCCTCCGGCAAATTCGTAAAAAATACCGACTCGTTTTCTTGAACAACATTGTATTCATCGTCACATCGCGTTCAGCATTTATAATGTTTATTAAAATTCTTGAATTCTTTCAGGATTATTGAATCAATTCAAACAGAACTTTGAACTCTCATTTTCTTGGAAAGTTTCACAATTATTTGATAATGAGGAAATCAAGGTCATTATCCTCCCTTTTTCTTTGTTTCTTTAACGTCTTGATGACGAAAGGATTTTAATAGATCAATCAAGCATCGTTCAGATGAGTCAATACAAAATCGGGCGTCACGGTATGAATATGTAATTCAAAGTATTTTTGTTTAAATGCCAAACGTAATGTATCATACTAATAACGATTAAAATGCCATAAGAGTTGATTAAATCAATATATTAATGAAAAATAACATGTTGTTGCACTTTGATGTTTTGCAAAAGTTGATTCCTCAAATCATATACTTTGAAAACTTGACTTTATACGTGTTACAAAAGTGTTGTTGTTTCAGCTCTCTTTACAACATTACTCAAGAACCGCAGGACCTACAAAAGGAGCTGTTATATTTGAATCCTGCTACACACTCGCTATGAAATGATCCATGCAATTTTTGCCAAAGCTCACTACCATTCGCAAGATGCTGTGAACTACCAAATCGCAACAGTTAAAAAAGTTGGTAACCTTAAGCCCCACTACATACATATTTTTAATGAAACAGGTTTTATTTTGACAAATTGAAATCTAACTAGCCTCACTGCACCAATAAAAATATGAAATTGAATTCGGTGCTCCTCAGGAACATAACATCTGTTTATTGCTATCATCAGTAGATAGCACATCAAAAGTTCACGCTGATGAGAAGCGCCGCCGGTCATCCACCCCTACATCGGACAACTTGAACTACATAAAGGCTAAACTTTACTGTTGCTATTAGTATTAACAACGATTTAATTTTAAAGGAAAATGGTAGATAAATGACACTGACGTCATTATTTTTAATTATAGATCACAATTGAGACGAGCTGAGTAAACCCAAATCATAGATGGTGAATGTACACCGGGGGCAGGACAAGCTGACGATTAATTCTCAGAAATCCCAAAATTTGCGTCTTCCGGTTGCCTGTGCATTATACAATTGTGTAATAATATAATAATACTATAATATAATATAATAATATTTAATTCGGATTACAACTTTATATGAAGCATCCTTATTTTGTGATTAAGGCAAACTCAGCAAGTTCAAATACCTATACATAAGAAGAAACATTGATCATGTTGATTATTATCAAAATTGCTGCAATTATCTTACACGTGAAGCCACAATCTTATTCAAGTTTGTAAGTCAAGTAGAGAAATTAAAATATAAGGGTACGAATCATCCTAAACATGTTTTCTTATGTTTGTTTAATCAATTTTTGATAGGGATGATATTAAGTTAATCAATTTTTATTATATGACTGATGTGTATTTAATCAATTTTTGATAGGGCTTATATTCGTAATTATTAAGCTAACTGCAAAATTGTGGGCATATGAGATAATAAGATAATTAAGTATGTCTGAGCCCATTCTTATCCACCGTCAGTGGAGCCATGTCAAAGATGAGAACTAAACCTCATCTGACTTTGTGAATAAGAATTAAAGTATCAGTGAAGAAGCCAGCCCAAACATTGCCCACTAATCATACTAATTCTGATATAATCAATTTTTGATCGGGAGAATTTGTACTTATTAACTATTTTGGAAGAGAAATTAAATTACAGAGTTGGAGCCAGAGTTTACTAAAACTCCGGAAACACTGCATGATATGCCGTTTTTTTAAATGATAAGCGTTTTCAAGAGTTGTAAGAATGTGTAAACTGATGAAGTGGTTGCAAATATTCAAAAACATGTTTTAACAATGCTTTATTAATCATTTCTGCATGATGGTTAACATTTGTATTGCTCTTAACTTTGAAAGAGCGCACTTACAAAATATCCAGAAAATAAAAGCCATTAATTGTCATAACTATAGAACTGAGGCTTATATATAGCTCCGAAACATTCAACATCGCAATGTCTAAGTGTTTAAAGAATAAAACAAACATTGTTAACATGGGTGATTATATCGTAACCATGTTAACCCATGATTATAGGCAAATTTGAGTATCTAAAATATTCATATTTAGCATGTTTAGACGTCATCTGAATATTTTAAGTTATCACGTGACCCTAAAATAAGCATTAATATAAATGAAAATGATGCGAGTAATTTGAACTAAAACACGCTTTATTTATTCAAGTAAACTTTTGTGAATTCAATAATAATTTCATTTGTGTTAAAAATTCATTGAAACTGTATACATTACTTCACATGATAACATCAACTTAATTTTGTGTGTGTGTGCTGTCGTTACTCAAGTTTACAAAACCTTACTCAAGTTTGTGAAAAGTTCAGTTTTCTGTCTCAATACCTCCAATAACATGAATAATATCATCACTGATCATCACAGATAAAAGATCATATCATTTTAGCGATGAATTGGCTCGTGTTCCGTATTAAAAGTAACATTACTGAGGCCTGGGATTATAGGCCTATATAGTTCATGTTGGGTCATTGAAACTTTTTCTAGTTCATATCTGAACTTAAAATGCAAACGTTGTTGCGACCCATAAGGACAAGCTTCGATTGTGTCATTTGCGCAGACTTCACAACGAAACTCGATAAAGTCGAATATATATGATGCCATTTATGACCGATTATGGGTAGGCCTACAACGTCCGATGCTTTTTAAAAAGAAAAAATCAAAAATAATTCTCGCGTGTACGATAAGATACGTCATAGATAGTCGTAGATTTGAAATCCCTTCGTGACCTGTATACGGTTACCATGGTTACCAGTGGTCAAATTCAAAATTGCTCCACATCTTCAAATAAACTTTGGACCTTGTGCTAAACCCTCATGTCTTCATCACCAAGTGCATAGGTTCTGGTTCCCAGTCCCGTAGTTAGCAGCGGCACCTTTGATGTAAATCTCACGAAAGCCAAGGAATCACACCAAAACCATAATGATTTAAAATTATTACATTATAGAAATAATGTCATCCCTGGGCTGCGTGTCTGCTCGGTAGCCTTTGGAGATGCTGCCGTCATGGTGTAGTGTTGCAAATTATCCAAGTTTGTTGGCAGCGGCAGCCTGCACTTTCTCTCAATCCTCTTATCTTTCTTTCTCGATTGTTGGATTGTCGTGAACTTTGGTGGATGTGATTTCCATTGAGCCCTTTGTTACATGTCTGAATTAAATGTAGACCTATTTATAGAACACATTTTTCAATTCAGCTTTCAACATGAACATTCTTGAGTATTTCCTAGTATGTCATTGCTGGTATTTACCAATAAATACCGATCACCCGATTGGTTGTGCCACACAAAAAATTACTATCATTCCAAGTATACTTGTCATTATGAAACATGATCTTTATCCATGGCGTTCTTTTTTAAAGACAATTCTTGTATTCATATAAGCCATGCATGCTGATAATAAGCTTTTATTAGTTTTAAGGCTTGACTTAAACATTTTGCTTGAGTCTAACCCCATCAGGACCCAAGTATGGGCCCACCGTGGCTAAATAAAGTTGAATCTGAATCTGAACGACCGCGGTTCAACCATGAGTTCGGATTCGGAAACATGATTGTTTGAACAAATAAAAATCCCTTTAAAAGGGATGTGCAGCGACGGAAGTAAACTTTCAATTGTGGGATATGATATTGGGTAAACTTTGTTTTAATAAACTAATGATTTGATAATTTTCTGTCCTTCCATCGGGCCTTCCATTTTCATGATTGATTATATTATCATTTTTAGGGTAAGTAATATTTCACTTACAGATCCGCCGGACGGAGTCCAATGTATTAAACAAAAGATTATTGCTAATAGTAATAAGCACAAACCCCAATTTCTCATAAACTTGATCATATGAAATGTATTATTTTCATTTGAAGTTTCAGCTATAAAAGTATGTCACTCTATGCGCAGATTTGGGCACATATAGGCCGTGATGGAGTAATGTTCATATTGTGCAGAGGGCCCATTATAATGATAGCTTCATGATATTGCTATAGTAATTCCGGGTATATATATTTTTTAAACATGGATGGGTGGGTGGGGAAGGGTGAGTGGTGATGGGGATAGGCGTGTGATGTGGAAGGGGTGAAGTCGGTCTACAATAAACCCAGGCAGCAATGGCGTAGCCAGTGGGGGGCCAGGGGGCCGGTGCCCCCCGCTCGCCATGGCCGTCGGTTCATGTTAAGCCGTCGGTAGACGGAAGGTGTTGGCGAAAAAAAAATTGGGTTAACAATAGACTATTAAAAGGTGACAGAAAAAAAAGGGTGAATTTTCCAAAAATGATGAAAAATTTTGAATCATGCATAAAAAAAGTGTGTGTTTTTATGTTGTTGAACCATGCAAAAAAAATTTGGGTCAACAAATGACAACTTCCGTCGGCAAAAAAATATTTCCGTCGGTACATTTACAAGTTGTGCCCTTCCGGTTCCAAAATCCTGACTACGCCACTGCCAGGCAGTGAGGTTGTGCAGTCGCCGGGTGAAAGCCCATACCAGAGACGTTGTAGGCCTACATGTATGGCAATTGAAATCAAGGCGACCCCCTTTTTGGTCTTAAACAGGCCTAGGCATCATACATGCTCGTGATTCACGAAATGTTAATTGTTCGAAAAATTTCAGTTTTCATTAATTTGGCCTTATTGTGCATGAATCAATTTTGTTTTTAAAATGAATTTCTTCAGCATAATAATAGCTTTTTCACACCTATTTGGCCCAATTAATGTGAGTGAAGTCTTGGTCATAAAAGAAAAAACCCACTGCTAATTTTATAGATTTTGTCACGACTGAATTATGCAAGCAACGGGTAGATGTATTTTGCATCCACTCACCATTGCTCACATAGCTTCCTAAATCCAGTTTATTTCACAGAAAATATAAAATATGCACCATCCAAGTTATCAGTTGAGAGGTTGTGCATGTGTGAAAATATTGATTGGCTCTAAACAAAGGATTTGAACCGATGTCCTCCATCCCCGGTTGTCATTAAAGCCTTAATGTACAATTTTTGTCAAATTTTGATTTTGTTATAATTCTTTATTCAAAAAGTTGAAATAATATTAGTAATAACTGACGGGAATGGTTGCTGTCCATTTTAGGTTGAAATAACAAGGTAAAGTGAATGGTTCCCCACTGTTTATTTTGGCCATTTAACCTATAGTTCTATGGGAGGACATATTATCATAATTTTTAAATTATGATAAAATGTCAAACTTTGCTCTGTTGACTTACAAAGACAACAAATTTGGCCGATTCCATTTAGGTGCAAGTTGGGACATGTGTAAACATTACAAATATGCAAAAAAAAACCAGGTTTGGCTTAAACCTATTTGATCGTAGTACATTTTGTTGTATGTGTGAGACGAACTTTCGCGGTAGATTGCAATCATGCATGCTTTTGTTGCATGCATTTGAGTAGTCCGCCATATTTACGGTACATGTATGATATGTCATATGCACAGCCTCTATATGTGCTAGTTCGAATTTAGATGAGTCAATCGATAATAATCATGTAGGGCTTCTTACTCAGTCAATAAGAACACCATTATTGAATGGTCCTTTTCTTTTGGAGGTTTTTGATAAGGTGTATTACTGATAACGATTTTTGTTCAGGGACGATCACAGATTTTATGAAGCAATACCAATTCCCTGTACCCGGCTATTAAAACATGAAAATGCATGGTTGGCAAAATCTGGCCATTGCATACTCTACAACTAAAACGATTCTTTTGTTATATTATCGATATTATTCATAGCCCCCGCCCGGGCATAGCACACTTCACACAATACAAGAAGTCTGGTATGTTTGTGTCAACTGCCTATAAAAGTCAGGACAATAGTGTTTGTTACCGGATTCGCACCCTCCACTTGACTACATTCAACATGTTCAATTGAATTCAGTAACTGATCCTCTAACACGTGTAATTGCTGATGTGAAGTGTACTGTGAAATGGTCAGGGATTTTCATTTCCTGAAAAAATTTAACAGAGTTTTTCAATCCCTCCAAGTTGTCTGCTAAAATCAGTTATCAGTACAGTTGAGAAGGCATCGATCAATACGTAAATGTGGGGATAAAATAAAATAAAATAAAATAAAATGGCAACAGATTTCGCGTGCTCCCTCGCGTCACACGTCAGTAGGCCTAGTACATGTCGTAGGCCTATATTATGATGCTATAATAGTCCTAAAATGCGCTAGTCCTGAAAAATAAGGTTCGCTAGTCCAAAAAAAAAAGTTCTCTAGTCCAAAAGTAGGGCCGTATGAGCCCCTACCAAAAAAAACACACCAAAAAACACCCAAAAACCAAAAACCAAAAAAAACAAAAAAAAACAACAGCAAAAATCATGGACTGTATTTTATTTCTACAGTCCATGAAAAAACAAACAAACAAAAGAGACATGGAAACGATCATTGTTCTCTAATAAACATAATAATTTTTATGTATGATGTATAAAGCTTTCCAAAGTCTAACAAAATTTGACAAATCTAAAAAAGAAAGAAAAAATTCTGACAAATCCCAAATTGAGGATGGAGGGGAATAGAATCAAAACATTATTTTTTCGGCCTTACTCTCTTAAATTGGCCGATTGATATATGTCAATCTTTTAACGATTGATGATAGGAATCAATCTAAATAGATTGAAATGTTTTTTTGTTTTCACTCTAACTCTCTTTGTAGACTGATTTCACTATCTAATCAAGTGTTACTCCTAATGTACTACCAAATGACATGTGTTGCATATGTTTGGAATGAAATTTCAAACTGTTTTAGAGTGAACATTTTCAATCCTTTTTTTTTCAACTGGAAAGGACTTATCCCTAATTTGGGAGGACAAAAGATCAATCCTTTCTACTGAAAATTCAATCAAAAAAGATTTGCCTCTAACTTTCTAAGATTGTAAAATATTGAGAATCACTCCTTTTGAGTGATATACAGTCGAAAACGATTTGTCCCTAATTCGGGACGGCGAGATTGAAAATTCAATCTTTTTGAATATTTAATCGGGCAATTTAAGGGTAGACGAGGTATTGTTGGTCGAAGCAACCTAAAAATCGATTTTCATTATATAGATTAATATATTATTGAAAATTAACACCTTGATGTTTTGCAAAAGTTCATTCTACAAATCGTATACTTTGCAAACTTGCTTAATTTATCGTTGTTAATGAGTTACGTACGTTTTACAAAAGTGTTGTTGTTTCAGCCCTCTTTACAACTTAACTCAAGAATAGACTATGCCATAGTCGAATTTTATTAAGATATGTTATTATTAGTCATGATGAACCCATTTTGTTGAACTCAAAATTATACTGATGTTTATTAAAATTAAAGTATTCAATAGTAAAATGGTCATAAAGAATTAAGAATATCAGATGATTAGTGACAATAAAAGTAATTGAATGCAACATTATCTTGCATAATTATAATGGCTCACTTTAATACTGAACAATTCTGATTTTGGAATCTACCAGTTTATTGATAGCGAACCACGAAAATCCGACTATGGACTTTGAATTTTAAGCAGAACTTTCCCCGGGACTTTGCTCTCTAAAAACACACTGTCAAGCATACTTGTTTATCAGTCCATTAACCACAAGTACTAAGCATGGTATAGTACAAGACGCGCTAGATGTTTGATGAGAGATTAACTTTCGCGTCAACACAAAAGCGCCGCAAATACCACAGACAGTAAGTTGTGTACGGTGTAGTTAATGGTAATGGCGCGGGCCCGGAAGATTTAAACCATAGTGAGATATGGGCGACCAATCACAAGGCAGATCCATTTAAAGATGCATTACATCATGGCCAATTTTAGTTAGGCCAGAAATTGGCCTAACTCTCCATAGAGTCCCGTGTTAAAAATCTTAACCGCAAGGCAAAGTCAGTAGTCCACTTGGGAAGCTAACAAACAGAGGGAGTGCGGTGACTGAAAAGATCAGATACAGATGTGAAAATCTATCAGTTGCACACAAATCAATATAAATCAGAGTTTTATGCTTAAATTTAATAGCCAGAGTATGCAAAATGGGCAAGTGGACTACGGAGAAGTCTAACTCAAGAACCGCAGCACCTATAAAAGCATATTTGTGATATTTTAATTCTTCTACACGGTCGCTATGAATTGAGCAATGCAGTTTTTGCCAAAGCTCACTACCATTCGTAAGATGCTGTGAACTACCAAATCACAACAGTTTAAAATAATTAATAACCTTAAGAGAGTAAGGTAGCCTTTGTTGGGGTTAGGGTTAGGATTAGGGTACACTCTAAATTACAAGGATTTAAAAATAAATCCGTAAGGATTGTAATTAGGGACTAATCAATTTTAGATTGAAAATTAATAGATTTGAATTTTAAATCTTTTAATTTTAAATTTGAATTTTAAATTTAAGATTTGAATTTTAAATTACGTCGTCACTTATGTCGTCATTTATCTTATCATCTCGAAATTATGTTGTCATTTATGTTGTCATTATCTCGTCATCTCGAAATTATGTCGTCATCTCGAAATTATCTCATCATCTCGAAATTATGTTGTCACTTATGTCGTCATTTATCTCGTCATCTCGAAATTATGTCGTCATCTCGAAATTATCTCATCATCTCGAAATTATGTCGTCACTTATGTCGTCATTTATCTCATCATCTCGAAATTATGTTGTCACGTATGTCGTCATTTATCTCGTCATCTCGAAATTATGTCGTCATCTCGAAATTATATCATCATCTCGTCACTTATGTCATCACTTATGTTGTCATTTATCTCATCATCTCGAAATTATGTCGTCACTTATGTCGTCATTTATCTCGTCATCTTGAAATTATGTCGTCATCTCGAAATTATCTCATCATCTCGAAATTATGTTGTCACTTATGTTGTAATTTATCTCATCATCTCGAAATTATGTTGTCACTTATGTCGTCATTTATCTCGTCATCTCGAAATTATGTTGTAACTTATGTAATCATTTATCTCGTCATTTCGAAATTATGTCGTCATCTCGAAATTATCTCATCATCTCAAAATTATGTTGTCACTTATGTCGTCATTTATCTCGTCATCTCGAAATTATGTTGTCATCTCGAAATTATCTCATCATCTCGAAATTATGTCGTCACTTATGTCGTCATTTATCTCATCATCTCGAAATTATGTTGTCACGTATGTCGTCATTTATCTCTTCATCTCGAAATTATGTCGTCACTTATGTCGTCATTTATCTCGTCATCTTGAAATAATGTCGTCATCTCAAAATTATCTCATCTCGAAATTATGTTGTCACTTATGTCGTCATTTATCTCGTCATCTCGAAATTATGTTGTAACTTATGTAATCATTTATCTCGTCATCTCGAAATTATGTCGTCATCTCAAAATCATCTCATCATCTCGAAATTATGTTGTCACTTATGTCGTCATTTATCTCGTCATCTCGAAATTATGTCGTCATCTCGAAATTATCTCATCATCTCGAAATTATGTCGTCACTTATGTCGTCAATTATCTCATCATCTCGAAATTATGTTGTCACGTATGTCGTCATTTATCTCTTCATCTCGAAATTATGTTGTCACTTATGTCGTCATTTATCTCGTCATCTTGAAATTATGTCGTCATCTCGAAATTATCTCATCATCTCGAAATTATGTTGTCACTTATGTTGTAATTTATCTCATCATCTCGAAATTATGTTGTCACTTATGTCGTCATTTATCTCGTCATCTCGAAATTATGTTGTAACTTATGTAATCATTTATCTCGTCATCTCGAAATTATGCTGTCACTTACGTCATCATTTATCTCGTCATCTCGAAATTATGTCGTCATCTCGAAATTATCTCATCATCTCGAAATTATGTTGTCACGTATGTCGTCATTTATCTCTTCATCTCGAAATTATGTTGTCATTTATGTCGTCATTTATCTTGTCATCTCGAAATTATGTCGTCATCTCAAAATTATCTCATCATCTCGAAATTATGTTGTCACTTATGTTGTAATTTATCTCATCATCTCGAAATTATGTTGTCACATATGTCATCATTTATGTCGTCATCTCGTCAAGTCGTCAACCCGTCATGTCCCTTCAGAGCGTCCGTAGGAGAAAGGTCAAACTATACTTTTTCTGAATCCTAAATATGATGCATGCATTGGTATGGTTTTAACCAGATTTAACAAACTTTGAAATTTGACCCCGTATAATCAGCCATTTCGGTTAATCGGGGATATTTTGTGGGACTGCACTGCTCAGTCCGACACGCCGCTAGTCCGACAACACAAATTCCCTGTACTTAGAGGTGCGTCAGTCCGAAACTGATGAAAAGCACGGTGCTAGTCCGAAAAAAGGCATGCGCTAGTCCGAAAATGAAAACCACTGCAACAGTCTGACACGATGCAAAGTCCGAATCTGAAAACACAGTTTTCAGTCCGACACGCCGCTAGTCCGAATCCGAAATACACTGCGCTAGTCCGAATTTGGAAAACACTTCTTCAGTCCGACACTGGGCTAGTCCGAAACTGAAAATCATGGCGCTAGTCCGAAACTGAAAACTACAGCGCTAGTCTGAATCTGAAAAACACTGCGCTAGTCCGAATCTGAAAAACACTGCGCTAGTCCGAATATCAGACTAGCGCAGTGTTTCCTCCTGTTTTTTAGAATTGGACTAGTGCAGTCAGACTGAAGGAGTGTTTTCCAGATTCGGACTAGCGCCATGGTTTTCATTTTCGGACTAGCGCAGTGGTTTTCATTTTCAGACTAGCGGTGTGTCGGACTGGCAAAGTGTATTTTAGATTTGGACTACCGGCGTGTCGGACTAGGGGAGTGTCGGACTAGCAGCGTGTCGGACTAACGCCCTGTACCCGGTACATTACTCGAGACCTCTAGCTTCGAATTTGCACACGATAGTTACACATTCGATGCTAGAGTCCTTTGCTATCGATTTTCGGTCGGACAGTGGTGCAATTTTGTGCACCGGAGGATATTTTATTTTGTTAATGTTGAAATTTGGATGAAAGTTATTTAGATGAGTCAACTGAAGTTAACTGTATCATTTGAGCAAGATTTGCCTATTTTGGACAGTCTAAAATTTTGATGAAGTGTAATTTTAGCAACATTTTTGATGCAATCGCCTGTGGTGTACTTCTGAACTTCCATTGCTTTACACGGTGTCATGCTTCAGCGAATCTGACTAGATTTTGAATGCAATGGTCTCTAGCCTTACTCGAGAACTCTTAGCTTTGAATTTGCACACGATAGTTACGCATTCGATGCTAGAGTGCTTTACTATGGTTTTTCGATTAGGACAGCGGTGCAATTTTTTACACCGGAGGTTATTTATTCTCTTAATGTTGAAATTTGGATGAAAGTTATTTCGATGAGTCAACTGTATCTTTTGAGCAAGATTGGCGTATTTTGGACAGTTTAAAATTTTGCTGAAGTGTAATTTTAGCAACATTTTTGATGCAATCGCCTGTCGTGATCAGCTGTGTTTACTTCTGAACTTCCATTGCTTTACACGGTGTCATGCTTCAGCGAATCCGACTAGATTTTGAATGCAATGGTCTCTAGCCTAGAATGTAAAGCTATCGGTAAGCAAATTCTTGGCTAGAGTTCTCGAGCAACCCTAGCCTAGAATGTGAAGCTATCGGTGAGCAAATTATTGGCTAGACTTCTCGAGCAACCGGTACCGTACACTTACACACTGGACTTCTCCGCCATGCCTTTCCCTTCGCAACAACCATTGCCATGCCCTATGAATTGCCATAGGTACATTACTCGAGACCTCTAGCTTCGAATTTGCACACGATAGTTACACATTCGATGCTAGAGTCCTTTGCTATCGATTTTTGGTCGGACAGTGGTGCAATTTTGTGCACCGGAGGATATTTTATTTTGTTAATGTTGAAATTTGGATGAAAGTTATTTAGATGAGTCAACTGAAGTTAACTGTATCATTTGAGCAAGATTTGCCTATTTTGGACAGTCTAAAATTTTGATGAAGTGTAATTTTAGCAACATTTTTGATGCAATCGCCTGTCGTGATCGGCTCTGTTTACTTCTGAACTTCCATTGCTTTACACGGTGTCATGCTTCAGCGAATCTGACTAGATTTTGAATGCAATGGTCTCTAGCCTTAGGCCTACTCGAGAACTCTTAGCTTTGAATTTGCACACGATAGTTACGCATTCGATGCTAGAGTACTTTACTATGGTTTTTCGGTCGGACAGCGGTGCAATTTTTTACACCGGAGGTTATTTATTCTCTTAATGTTGAAATTTGGATGAAAGTTATTTTGATGAGTCAACTGTATCTTTTGAGCAAGATTGGCGTATTTTGGACAGTTTAAAATTTTGCTGAAGTGTAATTTTAGCAACATTTTTGATGCAATCGCCTGTCGTGATCAGCTGTGTTTACTTCTTAACTTCCATTGCTTTACACGGTGTCATGCTTCAGCGAATCCGACTAGATTTTGAATGCAATGGTCTCTGGCCTAGAATGTGAAGCTATCGGTGAGCAAATTCTTGGCTAGAGTTCTCGAGCAACTCTAGCCTAGAATGTGAAGCTATCGGTGAGCAAATTATTGGCTAGACTTCTCGAGCAACCGGTACCATACACTTACACACGGGACTGCCCCTTAGTTATGAATTATTTTTGACTTCTCCGCCATGCCTTTCCCTTTGCAACAACCATTGCCATGCCCTATGAATTGCCCTCGGGAATGACATCAAGCGATGACAATACAATATAGAACCAAACCCTAGCCCATAATCTCAATACATTTACAATTGATCACTGCATTATGACTTACATTACAAACGGGTCCGACGAACTCAGATGATGATGCAAATAGACTGCGGAACCCGGTCCTTAATTAGCCAGCCATGTATCTGTGGTCATGAACCGACTTGCATCTGTCATGTCTAGTATATTCACCGGACGGCATAACTTAATGATAATTACATGCATGTCCGTTCATAAGTTCTCTGGTCCGTTTTGGCTTTTTCCCAGTAACTGTTGATACATAATTCATCAGCTATAAATCCACATGTTTCCTTCACCGTGTTTGCGTTCAATACAGAGATGATACGGCTCAATGGAATGGGCTGTGATATAGTATTCAATAGGTTATTTCATAATAAAAACTTGATCCAATGAGATCGATTGTACTTTCTGGCCAACAAAGTAACATTCGAGCTCATTAGTATTTGTTTATCGCTCGTCGCTATCTACTGGAGTATATACAAGTGTAAAGGGGGAGTGAAGTGGGTGTGACCAATCAGAATCCAGAAGACATTATTCTCTATTTGATTTGGAGGTAAAAACATAGACAACTAGAAGTGCAGCCTCTATCGTCGAACTCGTTTGACATGAATAGAGGGCCAAAACACTTTTCGTCGACGTATCGCATTTTAAGGGGACGTATCGTCCATATTAAGGGTACGTAGCGTGATTTCGCCGATTTTTGTGTTAACACCACGGATTGTATTTTCGTAATTTTTGCAGCATTTATAAGGAACCTGTGAATTTTCTAAGATTGTGATGTGAAGTTCAAGCCTCTTCTCAGATTGCATGAGTAAGAGGACGCTAGGTTTAGGGTTCCTAGAAGTAAAACGTCCCCTGTACATCACAAATCATAAGTTGATCTAAATCAATTTCATAATAAGATCAGCTAATGCTTTGTGATGTCCTTAGTTTTTGCTTCCAAAACATTTTTGTAGGGGGCGCTATTCAATGCCTAAAAAGGTGTTTCACTAGACTCCCCCACAGCCGAGTTGATTCTGTTCGCTCGACACAAACCGGCGGCGGAGGAGACTACGGAAAAAAAGGCCTGCTGCTGATTAAGTCCTAAACCGCCTGGGAATCGAGACTACTAATTGATGGTATGACAAGCTGCAAATAACAAAGCCGGCTGAATGAAAACAAATGATTTTGGAGTTTGGATCAGGAAAGTTGGATTCTGTTTGGATTGGAACTTTAGAAGACTAGACAGTAAATACGAATGACATTTGCAAGAGATCATTCATGAAATTGGGATCATACTAGCAGAGTTCTTAAAGTAAGTCTTACACTCACTCGGGCCCTCACTCTCCTCTCCTTGCAGAATTTACCATTCAGTTTCAATCTGTGTAAGAACTTGATTTACTTCTTCTACTTCTGTACTCGGCGGTAGGATCCACATGTGGATGTATAGCCGATGGACTTGGTCCATGAGCGGTGCAGGAGTGAGTGTGCCAGTGCGTACCGGTATAATACAGTGTGCGAGTAAGAAACCAACAGCTGCAGACTAGATTGATGCAGCTACAGCTCCCCTATATTTAGCCCGACCCGGGAGCCCGACACACCATGGCCCAACGTTGCTCCTTCCTCACAGTAAGGGGAAGGCCAGTGGAAATCGTAGTGACGGAGGGGTGAGTACCTCGGGCTACAGCTCGAGTGAAAACAACATTCACATTCACTGAACTCTGGAGTGTATCACAAGCTATCACACTATTGTGCCAGGTTCGACTCTCTGCAAATAAAAATATGCGATAAGTTGTTTTCACTCCAATGGATGTGACGTGGCCCTGACCGAGAGAATACATGTATACTATTATAGTCAACTATACATGTATAGGTCACAATGTTGAATGTAAACATATTATTACATGAGTAGTAGGGCCTATGGCTCGTAATTTCTGATAACATCCAACTCCGGGATCCACTAATTTGACTAAACAAGCGCTTAGCCTAGTACCAGCATAGTGGGTGTACAACCCTGTTGACTTTCCTATTCAGCGAGACATTAGACTGCGGAACTATCAGTCTTCAATGATAGTCATTTATTCTCTATTCTCTCGGTCGGGTTGTTTCATCCAGTGCACTTACTCATTTCTAACGACTGTCAAAGGGGACACCCTCGCGAAATCACCGGTTTGTACCAGGCGGCGAGTGGCATGATGGAGCCGGCAAAACCGCTCGGCCGTACAATGTTAGTTTTGTGGGGTTCATTATCGAACCCCAACGGTTTTAGCTGGCATTTATATTGTTATTTATTAAATTATGTCTATTTGTTTCTGATATTTCAAGCGTTTTAAAATTTCAAAATAATCCCATTCAATTATGCACTTATCAAGTCTTTCCCCGGCCCTGGGGGACCCGGAACATAGTGGGGAACATGCCGGGACGTAGCCGGGGATGTACACAAAATCATTGCCCCGCAGGCCGGGAAGTTAGCCGGGACTTGGCTGGGGATGTACAGTAGATCGTCCCCGCTATGCCGGGCCAATCATTCATGTTAGCGGGGGCTTTTACCGGGGTTTACAATTTTCCCTCCGCACTGCCGGGACATAGCGGGGAAGAAGTCACACCATTAAAAAACATCAGTATACCAAGAACGGCCGATTTTGACATGCATACTCTTCTGTAATGCACTATTTTCACGATTGTGGCACTACAAAGCAAACTGAGGATTGGGGTAATTACTTGTTTTAACTTAAGTAACCAATATTATATTACCTAAAACCAATTTTGTGCATCTATAAATGAAAGTCTACTTTTTTTAAAACACTTTATTTTCTTTAAATCCTTATGCGTCTGCATGTAAATTAAGGCTTAACATGTTGATATCTTTAAAATTATCGGCATGCACTATTAAATTGGCCGTGTCGTCCCGCTACGGACGAAATGCAATATTATTGCCCTAAAAAGTTTAATTAACTTTGAACTTTTCTTCTTCTTCTTTTTATCTATGCCCGTACAACAGGGCATAGATATTGTATTTGTTGTGTTCAGTCTTCTCCTTCTTCTTCGCCTAGCTTCTCGCACTTCTAGCATTTCGCAAAAAAACCCCAAACAAATAAAGAAATTTCCGTGTACCGTATATTAAACTCTGCAAGATGGGCTGGGGCATAGCCGGGATTGTACATTGTTTGAACGCAAGTCCCGGCCCATGGGGTCGGGGATTGATCCAGGATTGTCACACTGTAGCCCAGCTAGCGGGGGCCGAGTCATAGCGGGGATGTACAGAAAATTTATGCCCCGTAGGCCGGGACTTTAACGGGGTCAGTGCCGGGAGACCCGTGAGGGACAATGCATCTGTGTACGAGGTATATGTTGAACCAAGAATGATGTGGCAGGCCCTTTTCTGGATTCGTTCAATCCGTTGAGTTTGCTGGATGGTGATACTGCCGTGCCATACAGGCGAAGCATACTCAACTGTGGGACAAACATATCCCACGTACACAGAAACAAGTTCCTCCACGGGTACTCCAAAACGCTTCAGTCTGCTCAGCATGTAAATTCTGCGACTGCCGCTTTTAGAAATCATACTGTTGACTTTGTAAGTCCCAGCATAGTAGGCCTAGAATCTTGGTTTCATTCACCAACTCTAGCTTTTTTCCAGCAATAACAAGATCAGGTGGGTTGGGCGGCTGCCTTTTGAAGCAGATTTGCATAACCTTACATTTGGAGGGATTAAGCTTGAGGTGGTTCATGTTGGCCCAATCATCCAGGTTCTGGACATCCAAATCTATCTGAGAAGGCTGGTTGGCAGGACGGCCTTCCGCAAGGCTCAGGTCGTCGACATACTTGAAGCTGCAAGCTTTGGCATTTTCAGAAGCATCATTGACAAGAGCAATAAAAATAATGGGACCAAGTAAGGTGCCTTGTGGCACTCCACATGAAAGAGTCTCCCACTCAGATAGTGCAGATTGATATTGCACTCTATGACGCCGGGATGTGTATGGCCAGGGTGTGGTCTAATTTCAGCTCAATCGGAACTTGTATTCAGAGATTTTGACCTTTGACCTTGAACTTCGACCTTTGGGGTTGAGGCTATTATAGACATCCCCACCATTTTTGTAAGACTCAATTGGCCGGAAATGACCCCTTAACCCTAACCCTCCTGTATACTACAAAATACTACTTGATATCTGTTCGTGTGTGCATCCCACGTGGTGTGATGACGCAATTGCCCTAAGCGATGTATAGGCACGGTTTCTCTGGCCAGCTAAGACCAAGACCCGTGGCAAAGTGTCGCATGAACCCAGTGGTTGGCGTCTTGCGAGGGTCTCGGTTTGAATCCCACCCAGAGCAAACAACTTCTTTCTTTGTTTTCTCTCTTTATTCCTTCCTTCTTTCCCTTCCCGTCACCAAAAAGCCCTTAGGCGGTTAGGGTTAATGACCTTTGACCTCAAATCTTTTTGATAACTTTCTTGTAGAAACCTTTTCTGTATCCAATCATAATTTGAGTATTTCGTTTCTAGTATATTCCATTTCCACTTTTCTTTTCAAATTTGTCACTTTACTTTCATACATAAAGTACTGGTACAGTTCCTTGTGTGTACTAGACCAAGGCACAAGCTGATCTATCTTGTTTTTCATAGGGCAAATAATGGGTCTATAAAAATGCTTCTTTCTTTCCAAATTAGTCACTTTTCTTTCGAACTGTTGTTTTCCATCCTCCATGATTGATGACCAACCACAAGGAAATGAAATCTGTCTTGGTGAATTTCCCAAACTTTTTATTTCTGTTAAGAAATCATTGAAACTGGTAACATTACTTCATATGATAACATCAACTTGTTGCGCTGTGGTTTCTTAAGTTTAAAAAACCTTTCTCAAGTTTGTGAAAAGTTCAGTTTTCTGTCTCAATACCTCCAATTATAGCATCATTGTTTAAAGATCATATCATTTTTGGCTATGAATTGGCTCGTGTTTCATATTACACAGACTTTTATGTGAAATCAACATGTCCTCTAAAACTGTTGGTTCACCTGAACTTTTTAAGATTTGTTCAAACTTTGTTGTGACCAAACCTGGGATATATTTGGTATTTTCCATTTTGTTCATATTTGTCATGCGAGAACCACATTCTGATCCTAGGTGGAACCAGGCTATGACTTTTGAGTGAGTGTTGTTAATTCCTTTAAAAGCTCTCCTAAACCCAGGCCTGTAGCCAAGGGTGGTTGTGGTGGTGGCAACGCACCCCCAATAAATATGCAAAAGCTCTTATTATATAGCAAAATTGGGCCAAAAATGTCAACATTTTTGGTAAATATACCCCAAATCATTTGTTTCAAAAATAGGATCCAGAAATAAGGGATAAACATCTATAACTAGGTCTATTTTTGGCCAGCCTGAAGATTTCTCTTGAAAAAGTCTGCATTTGGAAAATCTGCATCCCCACCCCCACATTCTGGCTTCTGGTCCGCTCAGCGGCAATTTGAATTTGTTAACATGATGCTCAATTAAATTACTCTTAACAGCTATCCTAAAGATTGTACATGTAGTTTGCCTGCAATTTCAAAAGCAAAAGCCTGATAAAATCGTGGAAACCTCCAAATCGTCCAAAATCATAAGTACTATTAGTAATAGGATAGCCTAAGTACTAATTTTTACTTACTTATTTCCTGGTTCTGTATATTTTATTTATTTGTTCGTTATTTATTCAGGAAAATTCCATCAATACAAAAGTACTGGTCTCCCTGGAAGCCCTGATAACATACATAACATTCATATACAAATAACACTATATAAGAATATGAATAATTAATATACAAACATAGAAATAAAGAACAGGTTCAAATTAACAAATTAATGAGGAAGGCTATAATAAGTTACTTGATGTCTTAAACACAAACAAAATTATAAGACATTCTTGAACTCATTCAAGCTTAGTGAATCCAAATTGGCACAGAGATTAAAAGGAAGTCTATTCCATGAAGTGGCAGCTCTATAATGAAATGTTCTCTGCCCAGAAGATAATTTCCACCTTGGAACAACCAATTTGTTATGTGATTGACTTGAGTGTTCTTAGGATGAGTAGAGGAGGTGAAAGTGAATTGAGATGACAAATAATGTGGAGCAATGTTCTTTAGACATTTAAAAACTAAAATAAGTAACTGATTCTCCCACCTACTATCAAGTTTAACCCATTCCAGGTCTTTCATCATTTTGTCCACTGGTGTTCTTATGTCTGCAGAAAGTAAAATACGGGCAAGTCGATTCTGTAGAATCTGAAGCTCATTTTTGTGACAAGCACTAAAATTTGACCAAACAGAGCTGCAGTAGTCAAAGTGAGGAAAGACAAGGGCTTGGGCAAGTGTTTTAACTGATCTAAAAGGAAGATACTTTTTTACTCTACAAATAACACCAATATACTTTTGGCATGTTAAGTGTTGGATTGGTTTGTACTTCATTCTATGTTCAGGAGTATTGCTATAAAACCATTTGTGACACGATCAAGGGAAATGAGTCAGATGTTGCTTATATTGATTTTGAGATATTGGTAAAGAAAGTGTTAAAATTCTTTTATTTTATATTGTTTTCAGCAATTCATAAATTAACATAACTTCGCAAAGAAAAGTCATATCAACATGGGGTTTTCAGTTTCTGAAAGCTCTAAATGTCCTCTTTAGAAACGTAAGTATTAAAAACTCATTTTCAACCAGGGTCGACATGTGACTCGTTCCCCTTGATCATGTCACATTTTGAGTGCAAAACAGCACTCTCGGACGGATGTTTCCACTTATAATAGGCCGTAATGATAACCTTCTAGAAAAAAACTCTATCAAGAGTAAAAGAAAAGTTCTCTGAGCTCAAAAACACTTTTGGTTCTTTGAAGAGCAATTTATAGCTTTACAGAACCTTCTATACAGAATAGCTTAGAACTTGTGGGGGTAAATAATCATCATTATTATGAGAGTTCTTTGCAAAAGGTTCAAAACTCCCGTCAAATCTATTTAGAGAAGTTTGTCCCCATATAAAATCATAGTTGCTGGTTGCTAGTTCATAACCTACTGTTTTATAGTCATGATAGTGATGAATTTTAGTTTTTAGTTGGCATTTTGAGGTAGGATTCCAAAGGAAACACATTGATCTCGGAATATGGTCTCCTAAAATCAGGGCCTAAAATACTAAGATATATTTTATAATCAGCTTATTTCATGATCCCATATCTTACCATACTTAATCATATTAATATGAAACATGTATTAGATCCTATTCAGATATAATGGGATTATGAGTAGTAATCTGAAGATTACAAGTAGGATTATCATTATCTGTTAATTACTATTTCTTTGTTCGCCCATTTTATCTGTCAAAATTCTGTAAAATATGTCTGGTTTTGGTTTGAGTAATGACATGATTATTGTACTCAGGTCTTTATTCACAAAAGATGTTAAAAATGTCCTGATGTGCAATTTTTTGAATCTAGATATAGGCCTAAACCATAAAAAGAAATCTAAGCCGATAATATTTTTAAAGATATCACTGAAAAAAAAGAAGCCTAAACCTATCCCTACCAATCATAGGTTTATTTTAATTTTGTTCTTCTATGCGCATATTTTTTTATAAGCGGATATCGGCACTTTAGAAGTTCTTGTTAAAAATTAGTATTAATCTTAGTGAATGAATTTTTAAAGATATACCGAAAAAGGGTCCAAACCCTACCAGCAAATCTGAGCGGATGAACTTTTAAAGATATAACTGAAAAGAGTGAAAAGAATATTATTATAAAAATAAGGCACCAGGAAACATATTTATCAGTATTAAAAATCCATGGATTTATATTCCGCGATTACTCAAGATCATTGTACTTTATAGTAATTCACAGAGAACGGAGGTCTAAGATCAAACAATCAGTCATGACTTGCCTCAAGTTTTCAGAAACCAAATAAGTCAACTCAGATATTTAATTTTCCCATAGAGATAATACAGTGACTTGAGATTCAACTTAACTGACTTGACAATTAGCCAGAAATGACTTGACATTGACTTGACCATGAAATAGCTCTGTTATAACACTGCTTGATGACCATAATGATACCCAATCAAGTAATTGCAAACTTCCATACATGTATCTTTGAGGCTCAAACATGCAATAAATCACAGGGAATGGGAGGAATAAACCCTCCCAATATTCAACAAGGCAGTGCCGTAACTTGAATCATCCTATTTGGGGGGGCACCAGACCTGATGGGGGGGTGGACAAGCCATTTTTCAGCAATTTTCCTGTGGGATTTTCTAAATTTTCAAATTGATGGGTGGACTGTGCCTCTATGATGCTACACCACTGCAACAAGGGGGGATTGTCCTTACAACTGTCCCCCAATATTATGCAAATGTATGCATGTATGTGCCCTACCAAATTTAGCCTCATATTTGACCACTTTAGCTTTTAAAATATAAATTTGCACACACTTCAACACAGTGGCGTAACCAGTGGCAGCTTGCCCCCCCCCAAAAAAAAAACTGTGAAGAAGATCAGAAAATAGGCAACAAATTAAGCTTGTACATAAATACTACAACTTTTGATCAGAACTTGAGAAATTTGTATCTTGCCCCCCCCCCCGGAACAGTGGCGTGCATCGTGGCCGCCCCAACCCGGGGGCTGAAGAAAAACAATTTTGCCGCCCCTTCTTTAACAGCCCGAAAAGGTTGACCCAATTTTTTCACGGTCGTTTGAAAAGTGAAGAGCAAAAAAAAAAAAAATTTTAGGCGCTAGCGCCCTAAAAGCAAACTTTTTCCAAATTTTTAATGCTTTTGCAATTTTTGTGCCCTTTTTATTGACTAATTGCGTTTTGCCGCCTCCTTTCGGTTTTGCCGCCCTGTTTTGTTTTGCCGCCCCTGTTTTTGCCGCCTTTCTTCTTCCGCCGCCCTTCGTTTTTGCAGCCCCCTACTTTGACCCGAGGGCTCGCGCTAAAGCCGAAAAGGTTGACCCAATTTTTTTCACGGTCGTTTGAAAAAGTGAAGAGCAAAAAAAAAAAAAAAAAAAAAAAGGATTTTAGGCGCTAGCGCCCTAAAAGCAAACTTTTTTCCAAATTTTTAATGCTTTTGCAATTTTTGTGCCCTTTTTATTGACTAATTCGTTTTGCCGCCCTTTCGGTTTTGCGCCCTGTTTTGTTTTGCCGCCCTGTTTTTGCCGCCCTTCTTCTTCCTTGCCCTTCGTTTTTTGCCCCTACTTTGACCCGGAGGCTCGCGCTCAAAGCCCCCAAAAAAATACTGGCGCATGCGGAAGGTCAGGTCTGGTTACGCCACTACTTCAGTACATTTGTAGCTGCAGTCTGTGGCCCTTACAGACTGCAGCCACTGATCACCATGATGATCTATTTGACTGAGCATGGTCAGTGGGCACTTTGTGTCTTCCTCATCATGCTTTGCTAAATAGACATATTCCAGTTTTTCCACTTTTGCTTGCCCAGCCCAGGTAAGTCACATTTTTGTCACTACCTTCGGTGTTTGATTCCCATCTGATGATATTAAAACTGACATCTTGAGATAAGCTTACCATCTCACCCACACCACCCTCAAACTAGCTGTAATAACAACCAAGTATATAACACCAACATTGCTCTACTTTACTTATTCAAATCAGCAAAGAATACAACAATTGAATCAATTCACAAAAATGGTATCATTTTCCCTAATATCACAACGGATACCATTACATTTCAAATTTGGTTATGTTTATAGAATTGTTTCTGATAGAGTTACTTCAAAATTCTTAGGTGCGTTGGGTAGTAGGTAACATCTGGCAAATTAAGGTATTATTTGAGGTAGGTTTGTGTTACCTGGTGTCGAGTAGTTTAAATTTCAAAATGGGGTATTTGATTTCTGATAAAATCACATTTTAATAAAATGGAAAATTGAAGGTAATCTGTGTTATTCTTCTTTGATAGGAAAAGTGTTTCTTGAGGAGGGATGAAATTGCAGTGTGGCATAACCTGGATGATAAGCTGCGATAGAGGCCTAGATCAAGACATGGGGAGACTGAACATGTCATGTGACAAAAACTGACCAATCCTACAACTTGCACTGAAGCGAAAACTTTTGCACCAAGGTAAGCATGGCAAGAGTAAATTGAAGACAAACCGGCATAGCATTAATTCCTGATATGCCAGATGTAACTGCTAGATGTTACCTATGGGTAGGGGTATGTGTGGCAGATTTGAGGTGCTCAGTCTTTTTGGTATAACTTTGGGTTGCAATTTTCAGAGAATTGGTTTGGAGATGGGGTGGGTTTTTCAGTTTTTTTTAATTTGCAGAAAATTCACCAGAATTGGGCAAATTTACTGTAATTTTAAGCAAAAATAATGAAAATGGGTCTACTCACTCTACTGGGTCCCTTTTGTTGTCAAAGTTGGTACATTTTGGGGTATGGTTTCAAAATCTCAGCCTCACATCCCTAACCAAACCAAAGTTGAGACCCCTAGAAGTAGAGTTCACTCCATCAGGAAAAAGTGCATTTTTTGCTTGAACCTCCATGCAGCAGGGGACTCTAAGGACCCCACCCCTGCCCCATATCTTTATTGGATAAAGAACCGCTTTTGTTCTCAAATTTTAAAGAGCAAATTGAGGTAATTCTACCAACAATGTTATCTGCTTTTGGAAAAAAGTAAGTTTGGTGTTAGCAGCACTTTTCCTAAATTTTACCAATTGACTTGTGTTTAAAAAAATCAAAGAAACATTACCTTCTTTTGGCTGATTATGTTACTATGGTGAATGTACCACCTGATTCACACCTTGCTTTCTCCCTGCAGTGGTCAGGGGAAAACATGATCAAACCGAATTAGGAATTTAATTACTCCAGGGAACGTCCTCCATCATCGGTCTAGAAACACCTCCAAGGTAAGCAATTGATGGTGTAAAACTAAAAGCAACTTGTTCAACCTGGGCGGCCGTTTGGGTGGATCTATTTCAAGCGGCCCATGTAACAAGAGGCTTTGTTCTTTTCGGTTTATACTGATGTACAAAAAAATGTCTCGGTGCTTGTAAGACGAGGAAAAAGAAAACAATTCAATAGAAGAAAATTAAAACAACACAAAACATGTGGAACAAATGTAAATCAACATTTTGGATTTTGGATTTTCATCTGATGCACTTTCCCGGCAAACAAGTTTTGAGTGGTTTCTGGTGTTCCTAAGTCTCTTTTGCAGACTTCGGTAGTGTATCGTAAAAAATGTTAATCCGTTGTAAACAATGCCACTTTCGTGAAGCTTGGTCTCAAGCATGTGATCAGCAGAAAGTAGATATCCATTTTATAGTTGGCTATTCCACCAGGGTTATAATAAGTCACCAAAATTTCAGATTGAGTCAACTCATTCGGATTAGCCATATGTTTTAGCTTGAACCAAGTCAAATCACTTGAGTCAAATCACTTGAGTCAAATCAACCTCATTTTACTTGGAGTCACAGGTCATGCTTTGCTACAACCAATAACTCTGTGTTTCACTCTCCTTCAGGTAGCTGCCCTGAAGATCCCTCTCATCTGGAGCATGAACTTGAAGAACCAATGACTTTTCTGTCACATAGCTCAGAATGATTGTCCAGCGAAGTGTGGAGGAGCTCTGTGAACTTAAACTGAAGCAAGTAAGTTCCAAACTTTACATTCTTTCAAAGTCACTCCCATTGTGGCCAGTACACCATCCGCGATAATCAACTTTTGAAAAGCACCCTAAACAAGGATTTAACCCTTGGTTAAAACGATACGCTAAACAGGTAACACATGCCTGTTTTCATACCCTAAACAGGGATTTTATTCCTTGCATCAAATTTCATACCCTAAATTTCATTTCCGCGCATTAGCAATTGCAATTTTGCTACCCTTTTTCCCAATATTTCATGTTTTTGACTCCCTAAACATGATACGCATGTATCTTGCCTACCCACGAAAAACTACCCTTTTTACGCGTTTTTATTATCGCGGATGGTGTACAGGCCACAATGGGAGTGACCCCCGGGCTACCTGGGCTGACTACAACATGAAGCAACTGCACATGAAACACTTCTGTGTCTCCATGGTTTTTTTTTCACTTGAGTATACTGCTGAAGGCTAAGGATAAGGGGGGTTTAAGGTGCAATAGTTGACAAGCATGGGCTAATTACAATTTAAACCAACCAAATTAGTTTCAATTTGTTAAAGTCTAACCTTGTAGCCTCAATTATACCTTACATGTGCATAGGGAATTAATTGATATGGTGTGAAAATAAAATATTGTTATGAACCAACTTGTTGGTCTGTTTTTATCTACGGTTGAACTGAACATGGAAAGTAAGAGACATTCCATGGTCTGAAAAGTGTAATAAGCTGTACATTGTCAACAGTGGGGCCGAAGTGCCCACCCCCACCAATCAAAAACAGGGCTGGACATGCGCAGATTTAGAGGGGCGCAGCCGGCCTGTGCTAACTTTTTGGCGGATCCCAAGAAAAGAAAGAAAAGGGAAGGAGGGAAAAAAAAGAGGGAAAAAAAGAAAGGGAAAAAATAAAAGAAAAGAAAATAAAGAAAACAAACAAACGGAACAACGTAAAAGGAAAGAAAGAAAGAAAATTTGTTAAAGCTCCATTTAGAAGCACCACGGGGGAAGAACATCTTAATGCCTTGATCATGTTGATGCTCTTACTTATTCACAAGGATATCAAAATTGACTATGGGAAAGTTATAGACATGTTTGCCACAACAAAGTATCCTTGCAGAATGTTGTTAAATAACCCACTTGCAAATTAAAGGTAACGTTACAATAGTTCAAATTAATTTTCTTAAATCTTCCCCTTTGCTTCCCACGTAGTTGCATAAAAAAGGCAAAAAGTGAATAGAAATCTTCCACACAGTTGTTACTCATTTTTGGCAAAGAATAATAAAATTAAAATTTGATTGAAATTGTATATGGCTTTAACAATAACATGCTTATGCACTAGGCCTGGCATTTTCGGGTAATTTTGTACCCGGGTACCCGCCGCAATTTTCGGGCGGGTAACCAGGCACCTGAAATTGTAAAAAAAAAAAAAAAAAAATTTTTTTTTTTTTTTTTAAAGTTTTTATTTTTCGGTTTTGTAGTGTCTCTGGACCTAGACCTAAATGCCAGGATCATTCATGGTTGACCTAAAAAAAAAAAAAAAAAAAAAATTTCAAGATATTTTGTTATTTTTTATATGAAAATTGATAATTTGTATTCATGTCATAGTCTATTAATGATTTCAAAATGTATTGAATTTGAATGCATTTTGAAATCATTAATAGACTATGACATGAATACAAATTATCAATTTTCATATTAAAAATAACAAAATATCTTGAATTTTTTTTTTTTTTTTTTTTTTTTTGAATTCTACCCGGGAGGTATTTCCTACCGGTAATGTAATCTCGGCGGGTACCGTTTACCCGACCGAAAATGCCAGCCTTATTATGCACCCGTAGTTCCAATTAGGCCAATTACCGTATTCGTCCGAGTATAGTCCCACGTTCGAGTATAATCCCACCCCCATTTTTCAAAAATTTCAGAATTGTAAAAAAAAAAAAATAATAAAATAATTTTTTTTTAAGTTTTTTTTTTTTTCGGTTTTGGAGTGTCCCAACCTAAACCTAGATGCTAAAAAAATTCATGGTTGACCAAAAAAAAAAAAAAAAAAAAAAAAAAAATCAAGATTTTTGTATTTTTAATATGAAAATTGATAATTTGTATTCATGTCATACTCTATTTATGATTTCAAAATGCATTGAATTTGAATGCATTTTGAAATCATTAATAGAGTATGACATGAAAACAAAGTATCAATTTTCATATTAAAAATACAAAATATCTTGAAATTTTTTTTTTTTTTTTTTGAAATTCGAGTATAATCCCACCCCCCAATTGTGAAAATTTTTCACATAAAAACTGGTGGGACTATACTCGGACCAATACGGTAATACAGTTTGTTTTCATACCTCATTTCTTCTTTTTGCTTGACTACCATTTATTGTGTTTAAATAGTTATTTTTTATACCAAATTCAATTTTACCTTTTTATTGTTGTCTTTTGTCTCTAACAATAGATAAGACTTAACCGAGACAAACTGACTAGAAATTCTTTGTTTTTGGTATAAAAAATTGGGATATAAAGAAACGGTATTTGCAAAAAGTGCAAAATGGGCTATTCCAGAAATAAGTACACACCCCTATAGAAGTACATTATCAATCAAAGAAATATCTGGATATCAGAGGTTGCTTTCTGAAAACGACTAGAATTCCAGTTGCCAAAGTTGCTGGAAAAAGCTTGGATATGCAATAAAATGTATACAAAATCACGGATTTGTCTGAAATAACCCCTGAAATTGAGGATTTCTGATTTTTTGCTGGATATGTTCGCCTTTTGGAAACTTTAAAAGTCTGGTTTTCCAACAAGCACGATTGGACAAAAAGTCCGGAAATCCAAACTCCTCTATAGCGGGTGTGCATCTATTTTCTGGAATAGCCCAATATTTGGCACAGGTTGTGTCCGGGGGTTGTGTGTACTGTTCCATTTAATAGCACCTATTAAACACATGATTATTTGCATTAATTGGTGCATAACTGCATTTTCATATTCAGCATAATTTCTGACACCAAATTGTACTTTATCACAGAGAAGTAAGCAACTTTTGTGAAATCAATGCCCTGTTTAAAGTTACAACTTGTAACACGTCATAAATATGAATTTGACTCAAAACCTATAGAAAATTCAAAATTCTAATTCATTTACAAAATTGCATGAATACATTATTATTTTAGTCAAATGGTTTTGTAATTCTTTAGACAATTTCCTGTTAACAAAAATATCATCTGATATAAAATATCCAGTATTTTTGCAAATGACAGTGAAAGTTCCTCACAAATACAGTTCCTATTCAGTATTTCATTTGGTCCACTTTCAATATACATGTATCATTATAATGTATTCATCCCTGTATTAAAGCATAGATCATTTGATTCAAGTGCAAATTCATATTTCCTTCAAACAAATGGTCATTGTTATGCCGAGTGGGGGCTTAAATGATGTCATGGCTTTAAAATTGTGCAAACATACAAAAAGCAGCAAATTCAATAAAAAAGTTATTGCAAATAATTACACATCTTTATCCCCAATCCTGATTGCATTGTTTTGAAATGGTTTGAAATTCAATGACATTTTCTCAATAAAATAGAAGTTAATACCATGGCACCAACAGGTTGTTTTGATCTGGTTACCAAGGTGATGGGCCAGAGACCACGCTGGCTGGTCCATCCACACGTGCCGTCACACGTCAGGCCACCAAGCGGACACGCTCTGATATGCCTCAAGGAGCACACCCACCATTGGAATCGATGCCAGTCATACAACTCTTCTGAATTCAGATTGATATGAACTGATGTGAATTTGGCTCAGTGAAACTCAAACTGCATTAAAATGGGAGGATACAGATTGCAGACACTGTTAGGCAAGTCTGCCCATATATAATAACCAGGGTGGGTTGTGTGACATACATGTACCTCCAATCTTCACCAAATTGTTAACTAATCACACAGAATCTATTTTCTTGGGTGAATATGTCCAAAGTACACCTGAAAAGCCCACTTTTGAGGAAATAAGTCCACTTTTAACATTGTCGCTCAAGAAAGTAGAGACTATATCTGAATTTTTCCTACAAATTTGGAACTTTTGGACAGGATCAGGAATGCAGCGGTATAGCCTATTGCACCAAAGTTGTTAAGGGGCAACTAGCCCTGGCTTGAAATAATGAGAAAAATTGGTCAAATATATGATGTGCATCTTTAATTGGGGCCATTTATTACCAACATCCACTATGATAATGGTCTAAAGCAGTAGAGAATCTCAAATGCGGGTGCTATGTTGTTCCACTCTGGTAAGGTAATTTTAAGAGTAGGGCTAGCAGGAATATTTTGCAATTTTACCCCTTTTGGACATTTTGTTCTATAGTATGCCATTAATGCCTGACTGGCAAAACAAAGGAATGTAATAAAAACATATATTTAATAGGCAGGAAATTATTTTTTCTGCCCATATTATTTTATTCCATATAAAATTGACATGCAAATAGGCCTATATCCAGACTGAACAATTGTGATATCAGATGTTCCTCATGCACTAAAGTATGCAAAAAATGATTTTCTTAACAAATTACAAAATTGTATTTTTGTGAGAAATTGATTTGTGTCAATTGGGGTCACTTCCAATGGGAGAAAAACAGAAAAATATTTTTTTAAATTCAAACTGTTCAAATAAAGGTGTAAATTAAACTCTGTTAACCTCAGCACATTTTTGGAATTGTACATATGTGTTTATATAATCATAGTAATATTTGAGAATAAGCAGTTGTTGTGGAAACATTAGGGAATTATAACAATGGCTGACAATAATGAACAACACACGGCATTATATCATTTACATATGGCAAGAAACTTTTTTCTACATTCTAAAAACAATTGTTTTAACTTCTGGTCTATTTTTAACCTGGGGGCACTCAACTTTAATTTTGGTAGAGGTGTGCAGGCAGAGCGCCGAACTTTGCAGGTAAAATGATTTTCAGGCAAATAGGGGCTTGATGAACTAAAATTTCAACTTTTTTGGGGTGGGGTGGGCCTGGGGGTGGGGAGGGGTCTAGTGAATTAATACTGGGCCAAATCCATAGGCTGTGGAGCTAAAACAAATCCAAATTTGGGACCCTTGACCGCTGCACATACTTGTACCCCTCCCATTTATTGTGGCATCAGAAGGAAAGGAAACAATAATTTATGTCTATGACATGATGTAAAGTTTAATTTTATAATCGCTGATAGGCCTATACTTTGTTGTCCATGCCAGGCTTGAGGCTTCAGAGCCAAAGCAAAATTATTTTACATTTTTCATTTTAGGTTCCATCTTGTGACAGAGTCTTGTGATTCCTGTTTCTGCTTCAGTTAAAATCAAAATTATGCAGATGTGAGCTATATCCAACAGGGTTCAGTTTTTTCCGGCAAAAACCTGTATTTTGCCGTTGCAAAAACTGGCAAAAACTCACATATTCACGCAAATATTAAAAAGTAACACAGAAAGCTCATAAACAGTAACACAAAACTTTTAAGGAATCATTCAACATATTTTTTGTAATCACTACAGGGCCAAATCTTGAAAATTGAAAGCTTTCATAGCTTCTAATTATACAATAATCATTTGCTTGCTATATAGGGTCTCATTAGTTTTGTGCATTCTCCATAGCAAGTCTTCAACAAGTTAACACAATTAGTAAATTCTAGACAAAATTTGTAAAGTTTAGCACAAAATTGGTACTGAATCGTAGACAAAATTGATAAATATACAACCATATTATGGGATAATGCTTACAGCCTATTGTGGTCCAATCTTCCTAATCGATATTGGGTCAGGTGTTAATGACAGAAGTCATTTTTCACTGGATTTTATACCATTGTAGGTACAAAACCCACCTTATGTACAAATTGAAACCTGACATGACCAAAACCAGACTGATGAAAAGAAGTCTTTTACAAACTTCTCTGTTAAAATTAATTGATTTTTTGGGGTACGATCACCTGTACACGTTTCGGAAGTCGGACGACTGTGAGAAGAATGAGGCTTTAGTTGTAGGCACCATACATAGTATCATTAACCCTGACGTTATGGTCTGTAAGCTTACTCAACCATAACTGATGATACTGACTTAGCTTGTTACAAAGTCAAGTTGGCTGTTCTGTAGCTTTATGTGCGGTAACTTTGGGCAACAATTCAAGTAGTTTTCTTTCTTTGCTAAGAAGCTGAAGAAAGAACATTAAGGTTTTTTCTTGTTTCCTCTTGTTTCCTGTGTCCTTCATGTTTTACATGTATTTTTGAAAAATTTGATAGATTACTTTGACTTATACTTGGTTGCCAACTTTCAGAAAAACAACATAGCAAGCATTATGATAGTTTGTCTTTGTTAAAGATCTACTCCATCCAGGATCGAGTGCTGAGTGTCGAAGTTGCAAGCACATTATGTTGGCAGTTAAACAGTTTCCGGGGATCAGTTTCTTAGGCTGTGATACAGACTACTGTAAGACATGATGGGAGATTTTTGGCCCAGTTTTCTGTCTGTTGAAATTGCCAGTTGCATGCTATTATTCACCAGTGGCATAGCATGGGTCATCATATTGGGGGAGCACCGACCATGATGGGGTGGAGGGCACGGGGTCTGATTGGCGGGCACAAGCTGTTTTTTGACTATTTTCATATGGGATTTTCTATATTTTGCAATAGATTGGGGGGGCACATGCATCCTGTGTCCCTACGACATTACGCCACTGCTACTCACCAGTACCACCACTTCCTGGCTCTTTTGCTATCCAGACATCCAGGCCCGTAATCAGAATTTATTTGGGGGGGGCTGATTTTGAAAAAGTGGACTTGGGGGCAGATTTTGAAAAAGTGGACTTTTTTTCTTCAAAATTTGGACCTTTATTTTTTCGCTTGTTACGCTTTCATAAATGGGACTTTTGGGACAAAAAGGGATTTTTTTTGGCATTTGGCGATGGGGGGATGTCTGCCCCCTCGCCCCCTGGTTACAGGCCTGCAGATCTGAGACGAATATTCGTCTCAGCTGCAGATAGCCTATCCAGGCAGTCAGAATTAATAGGTAAATTTTCACGGGAAAATTTTCTGGACACGTGACACCCATGGGCGCAGACATATTAGCATTATGGAATGTGACCCCGAGCACAGCGGGTGTTCTTCCAATGTATTTGAATAGGAAGAATTCTTCCTTTGAGGCAAAATAAGTTACTTGTCGCAAGTTAATAATGTTATGGTAAGAGTTTCCGAAGATAAATATTTTTTTCCGTAGATAGATATTTTTGAAATTATGTTTTGATGATATTGTGAAAAAATTTCTATCAAAATTGCGGTCAAAAATACTATTCCAATTCAAAATTACTAAGACTTGAATAGCGAGATCACCGCCGGGGGTCAGAGATCAGGCTCGAGGTTACACTCACATTGATACGCATTGGTCACGTGTCCAGAACATTTTCCCGTGAAAATTTACCTATTAATGTTGACTGCCAGGTCAGGGAGAGGGTGTTCGGTTCAGCTCTTGGGCTAGCGGCTACACACTCCTGGCCCAAGTCTGCATGCGAGCATACAGTAGTAAACACTGGACACAGACTGCATTGAAACTTTGAACAGAAGAGGAAAACAAATATGCAAATTCTATTTTAGCAATTTCTTGAGAGACACGCATCAGCATCTTCAATTTTTACAATAAATATAAACATGTTTTTCCTCTGCACCTGCTTTCATTGACATGATTAAGAATCCTGGGGTGGGTGTGAGGCTGGGGTGCACTCACACAAGTCAGTTCCATAAAGATTCTGCCAAATATTCACCAAAACAAAATGTCCTGAAGGTGCAAACAGAGTTTGTGAGACATGCTTTCAAAGTGACAATACTTTCCTTCCTGTGACCCCACCCCAAAAAGTCAGAAAACTTTTATTTGTTCAGATATAATATGTATACATGTACCAGTTTTACCAACACCTCTAAGTGTTATGTTAGAGTGACCCACTTCCACTGAACCTTCAAAATCAATGCACTTTTGAAAACATTTTTCCAACTGTTTTCAATATCCCAGAAGACTTGCACATTTTATGTGTTATATTTTACACTAATTGGTGTATGAAAAGAAAAAATCTGGGCTAACACTAACTACTTTGATCATGCCCGCCCCTCGAAAGGTTTCTTAACAAATAAAAGAAATATGGTACATACTTTTTGCAAAACTAACCATGTTCATTTTTTCCATGTAGGTATTATTTCCACCCACATAGAGGCATAGATTACAAAGTAAGGGAAGTGTGAATGTTTATATCCTGGGAGACTTTAAAAGTGGCTGCTAAACTACTTGAAAATGAAACCTTAGTTTTGTGAGACAATAAACCATGATCAACAATAAAGTACAAAACACAAGACATTGTACTTTTCTTTACTTGTCCACAGAAAGAACTTGAACGATATTATTTTATAAAGATTTATTTTACAAAATTAAATTTTCATCTGGAAAAAGTACAGACAGAAGTTAAATCTCCCATTATCCCTATAAATCTGAAGAGGTAATTCTTAGTATTCCTTCTTTCCTTCCTTCCTTCCTTCCTTACTTGCTTGCTTGCTTGCTTCATCCCTTCCTCCCTCCCTCCCCATTCCTTCCGTCCTCCCTCCCCAATTCTTCCTTCCTCCATTCTTTCTTCCCTCCCTTCCTCTATCTCCTCCTTCCTTCCTTCCTTTTCTCTTTTTGTTTCTTTTCTTTTTTGTACTCTTTCTTTCTTTTGCATGTTTTATTTCTCTTTTCTTATGTTACTTGCTTGATTTCTTCTTGCATGCTCGCTTGACTTTCTTTAGCGCTTGTTGATGTTAGCTTTCTTTCTTGCATCCTGGCTTACGTATCTTGCATGTTGGCTTTCTTTGTAGTGTTGTTTGCTGGCTTTCTTGCTTGCTTACTTGGTGGCTTGGCTTTTTTTCTTGCTTGTTGGCTTTCCCATGTTTTGGCTTTCTTACTTGCTTTTTTTTTCCTTAGCAGAGTGTAGTTGATATTGGACTCTTTTCATTGCTTACTTTCTTTGAACTTTAATTTATCATTTTACATAATACAAAGCGAGCAATCAATGCTAGTGCAATTTGCACAATTCAAAGCAGAACCAGTTTCGTTCCATTCAGGAACACAAGGTACACGTTATTGTGGGATGTAATTAAATATGAACTAGAAAATGAACAAGAAAGGAAAAACATGGAAAAGATTGATGTTGGACTTAAAATTACAAGACTCTGATTACCTACAATATTTTGACATTGAAGTAAATCGCTAAAAGAGTTTACTGAAAGCAGGTGCATAGGTAATCACTCAAAATTGATTAAGCATTATTACCGTACATTATGAAAAGGAAACTCAACGAATGGGCAAAAACTGCGACACAAAAGAAAGAAAATGATAAAAATGTCTGTTCTTAGTCGTAATCAGTCGTTGATGTGGACTGCCATTTTGATGACTACCTACTATCATTTAAGTAGAATAGAGACGACGTGTAATTCAAAGTGGGGTTATTTTGCGGAATTCAATTATCGATTGTGTTAGGGCTATTTGCCCCAACAAAAGAAACTTTGTATCAATTAAAAGTCATGCATGGTTTATTATTAATATTACGTAGCCTAGAGCGATTGCAAAGCACCAAACCATGTCATGGTTTGACACAACTTTTGGTCATTAATAATGCGGGAAAATGGTGATGCGTGCTTCAAAGAATAATAAGTGACTTCTGCACAAGCAAAATCTTAATAATGCATCAACTGTGGGGAGCCAAAAAAGAAAGATTGTAAATTTTCTTTTCAATTGCCGACCATTATAGAGGAGATGAAAAGTGCTAAAATTACAGAGGGGCTGAGAGGACAACATTTGCTGTTTACAGTACCCAGGTACTAAGTATTAAGAAATATTAAGCTTTTGTAGCAAGTGGGGTGGCCGGGGGCATGGCTGCCCACTTTTTGAGAAATTTGTTATGTTTTTCTTTATATCTTTACAATTTGGGCATATATTTGTATTTTGGCCGTCCCACATTTGCGATTTCGGCCCCACATTGTTTGACCTTGCTATGACCCTGAGTGACCCAGATAATTTGTGTGTGTGTGTGGGGGGGGGGGGGCAGGGCCGTAGCAAGGTTGAAAAATGTGGGGCGGCCATCATAAATGTGAGGCGGCCAAATACAAATATATGCCCAAATTGAAATAAAGATATAAAGAAAAACATAACAAATTTCTCAAAAAGTGGGGCGGCCATGGCATCCCCGGCCGCCCCGCTTGCTACGGCCCTGGGGGTACACACTCAATACAAACCATGCAGGGATGTGCTGCATTTTGGTGTATCAAATTGTAAAACCTCAGACAATTTGGCCACAAATATTGACTTTTGGTATATATGAATGGGTCCTGATTTTGAGCAAAATTGGTACAGCTATGGGTCCAATTTTGTATTTTCAGCAGCAACTCCTCTGCCTTGGGCTGAAACCATTATTAAAACATTTTTACTGCCTAAAACTGCTGACTGGTAAACCTGAGACGAACCTAGCTGTAATAATTCTACCACTGGGAAAGATTATTAAATGTTTTAATTTCATTTTATTTTTCAATTGGCAGGTATTTGTGATACCAAAGGCCTACATGAAGAGCTGACCATATATAAGACTGATGATCTTAGAGAAAGCAACCCTGATGTCCCAGATGTGTCTAGTCAATGTTTACTAGGTGAGACTCATAACATTATGGACAAGTAAAGACCGTGGCATATGGTTATGCATTTCTCTTACAATGTTTACCATTTTTCATCAAAATTTGTTCCCCCCCCCACCTGCCATATTTTCATCAAAATTTGCCCCCCCAAAAAACAACAACAACACTATGGTGCTACATTGTCCACTGCTCTGCCTTGCCCTATGATGTCAGCAGTGGTGTAGAATGAGTCATCCTATTGGTGGGCACCAACCATGCATTGGGGCAGTGGTGTAACTAGGGGGGGGGGCAACTGGGCAGTGGGGCAACATGCTCAAGGCCAAGGGCGCCACCCTTATAGGGGGGCACCAAATTGACAAATTCAGCATCGATTCTGGGCCCCTCCAAGCGATGAAAGTCAAAATATTTGTGCGCTTCGCATGCATTTCAACACAAAATCAATTGAAAGAACATTTTAAGATCGATATTCTAGTAACCAAAATTTATTAGTGGTAGGTCTTATTTGTCCGCGCAATTGTTTCAAGAATTGGGGGGTAGGGGCACCAAGTTTGTTTCTTGCCCCAGGCGCTACCAACCCTAGTTACGCCACTGGATTGGGGCACCAGGCTTGATGGGGGGAGGGCCCGGGAGGGTGCACAAGTCATTTTTCAGCAATTTTCCTGCAGGATTTTCTAAATTTTCAAATGGATTGAGGGCACTATGATGCTACAATACATATCAATATGCCTTTGATTCCCTTCCAGTGTTCGAAATTTTGGTTGTCCGTTCGCCCGGGACAACTAAAACATGCACCGGACAACCGAAAATAATGCTCTAGTTGTCCGGCGGACAACCAAAGATCTACAGCCAAAAGTCACTTTTTCAGCATGTTAGTTTGCTCAAACCTGACACAACTGATGAATTGTTAAATATTTAAGAGTAACTGTTCATAAATTGACTACACTCAATCCACTTTATTGGTCACATCACATATAGTTGTTTCGGATTGTGACAGCTTAGGGACAACCGAAAACTTTGGCGGACAACCAGAAATTACAACCTGGTTGTCCGTGGGACAACCTGTTTTATTTTCTTAATTCGGACACTGTTCCCTTCATTTCTCCATCCTTTGCCATGGGCACAAACACATCAACACACCAATGAATGCAATAGAGGTGAACCAAATCTTTCATAAATCTGCGGCAACACGTAAAGTTGAATGTGTTTATTAATTTCCAATATCAAAACATAAAAGGCCAATGAGGGCATCATACATCACCTGAGCGAGTGAGTGGGTTGCGCTTGTCAGAATATTAGGATGATTAAAAGCACTAATAGTTTGCCTTGACTTGACATTGAAAATGATATAATAATTCAATTCTGTATGCAATACATTATTATTAACATTATTTGAAATTATACTAGTTATTCTGTCTGTGTTATAGTCTGCTTAGTGAGAAAAAAAGAAAGAGGGCAGAAGATAGAGAGAGGGGCTCATGTCACAGGGGAAATACAGTGGCGTGAAGTGACGGGGCCAGATTATTCAGTTCCCCCGAATGGAGTCTGATTAGGAGTGTAATGTGCGGACGTAGCCCGCACTGCGAGCTGCTTGCCGCGAAGCCCCTCACGGATGGGGTCCAGGGCCGCCCGCCTTAGGGTTTTAGCGTTTTAAAAGGCAAAGGAATCCTATTTTGAGGGGGCAAATTTTGATGTTTTTGCGCCATCCCCCGAATGACCTGTGTCCCCTGCCCCCCTTTGCAGTTTGTTTCACTACAAAATTGATCATCAAAAAATGCAAAAGTTGCCTTAGGACACTAACAGCCGATTTTGAGTTTCCCGTCACATAATTTCTGAAAACAAGTGAGGTAACTTTTTCATTATTCATTATTTTTCTGCCTTTCATTATATGACCAACAGGCATGTAAAATGTGTTGTTATTTGCCGCTCACTCACATGAAGATGGCTGTTTAGCCCAAATGAGATTCAAAAGTATACTAAAAAGAGTCTGCAAGGTTGACAGCAAAATGTATGTTTTGATTTTGATTTTTCCACAAAAAATATATAGATATTCATCAATTTTGTTGCAAATATAACCAGTTTTTGTCGGTATTTTTTGGAAAATCACAATAATGAATTCAAGCAGAGGAGGCTTAAAGGCATTCCTACAATGCACTATGATTGGGAAATTTGACCAATATAACCTGATTTTAGAGGCAAAGTCCCCATTGCCACACACACAAAATGGTCATTTTAAAACTGCAGCCAACGAGCTAATAGTTGAGACTTAGGACTGATATTTGATTTTCTTACAGGAAACATTCATATTGTCCCACTGCATTAATTTTATTCCCAAGTCTCGATGTTTTCAATGTTAAATAATAGGATGAAAACATCAGATATTTGCACACAATCCCAATGCAAAGTATGGTCAACATGCCACATGTGTACAAAAACCAGACATACCAAGGTCAGAAACCCCATTGGGCCATGGGAATGTCTTTAAACATCCTCTGGAATTCAAGTGAGGGTCAGAAAATGAAGTGAGGGCGGGTGACGGGAAACTCAAAATCGACTTTCCTTGGCCTTAACTAGATTTGCAACTTTGACACATTTTTGGTAACTTTGTGTAACTTTGAGAATTTAGTAAAAGTTTGCACATTTTTGTGGAGAATCTGAAATGTACATCTTGGTGCAGCTTTTGTGCAATTTTGATTATCCCATAAAGTGGACATATCGAGGGTATGCAATACGACATCACTCATAACAGAGTCATCCTCATTTAAATAAAATTCTGTCCTCCATAAGGTACCACGGGAAAATTTGCATGATAATACAATAAAACGTGTGATAGGTATGAATAGTTGTGGAATCTGTTAGTCTTGGTTAAACAACTTCAAGCTCTTGGTTCACCTTGTCTGTAATATTTTATTCAATATTCAAAGTATAATTGTGTGACCCTTAAGGGTATCCGTGGGGAGAACACTAAGTGATACTGCCAGGTCGGGACCAGGTGCATGTTTGTTCATGGTCTACAGGTGTAACTAGGTTGTTGTATATTCTATAATTTTCCTGGTGTGTTAACTGTGATTACATCTAGACACCAGTTTATTTTTTATTTGAATGGGACCCTAATTTAATGAGAAAAACGCCGAAAAAGAGAGGCCCGGCAAAAGCCGATTTGCAGACAATTTTGTAGCTACAGACAGCTCGTATTCCATATAACAACTACGGAAACCAATCAGTGCCAGAAGTGTTGATTTATATTTCATCCACTTAGGTTTGGCTTAACGCACTAAAAGGTAAAACTTTAAGGCTGATCATTTTAATTATAAATGTAGTGTGTGTGTAAAAGTATATTTCTCAAAATGGAGGAGAGCGCCTATGACTATTGTCCGTTCTGTCTACATGGTCTATGATAATTGTTTTCTTACCAAAATATATTCACTTAACACAGACCACGGTTGCCAAACAAATGAGGGCAAACCGCGGGTCAAATCATTGAAAAGTCGCCCAATATTTTTTTTATCAACCGTTGGTTTCTATGAGATAAAAAACTACCAGAAGTAGCGTAAGCCAATGTTGAGAAGTCATGCAATATTTTTCTTAACCATCAATTGGTGTCTATAGGACAGGAAATTGTCGCGAGGAAAATCTTCAAAACTCATCCTATTGACCTAGGCCTATTACATCGCTGGGTTTGGCAACCCTGCAATATATACAGTTATATAACATCGCACCGCATTGTGAGGTGAACGAACTGAATGTTGACATTGTATTCAGGATTTAAAACAAGAACTGTCTTTAAACAGACAATGCGGTTGGTATAAAACATAGCGTGTGATATCATGATATCAACTTCAACATCTAAAAACAAAAGTAAAGAAATAATTTAGGGCGGAATAAATAAACAGCGTACAGCAGGTGCTATCGTGTCAATAATGATAAGAGGAACATGAAAAAAAACCAGCAGAGAGCATGCACCCCAGTAAAGAGTTAAATAAAGCAAGGAAAAATCATAATGTGCAGAAGGCCTACTTTTCGGATGATATTCACAGAAACAAAAATAAAGAACTAAAGATCTAAAAATAAAAGTAAAGAAAATGAGGGCGAAATAAATAAACAGCGTACAGCATGTGCTGACTTGTCAATAACGATAAGAGGTGCATGTACCTCAATAAAGAGTTTAAATAAAACAAGGAAAATCATAATGTGTATAGGCCTACTTTTCGGATGATATTCACTGAAACAGAAAAAAAGAAATAAGTTTAAAGAATTATATATTTTAAGATTAGATAATGAACAATCATACATAAAAATGTGACATGTGTCTGATGATATTTATACACTTCGAGCAAAAACTAAAGAACTACTTAACACGCGACATAAATAGCCATATTTTATGAACGAACTGAATGTTGACATTGCGGACCAGGATTTGAAACAAGAACTGTTTTCAAAAAGAAAACACGGTTGGTATAAAAACATAGCGTGTGCCATCATGATATAAACTTCAAAATCTAAAAACACAAGTAAAGAAATAATTTAGGGCGAAATAAATAAACAGCATACAGCAGGTGCTATCTTGTCAATAATGATAAGAGGAACATGAAAAAACCAGCAGAGAGCATGCACCCCAGTAAAGAGTTAAATAAAGCAAGGCAAAATCATAATGTGCAGGAGGCCTACTTTTCGGATGATATTCACAGAAACAAAAATAAAGAACTACGTTAGTACGTTTAAAAAATTATATAATTTGAAATTAAATACATACATAAAAATGTGACATGTGTCTGATGATAATTATACAAATTAAAAAAATACTTAACACGCAACATAAATAAACAGCCATCTATCAAGAATGACAAGAGGAACATGAAAAAAAACACCTAATATATGAGAGCATGCACCCCAATAAAGAATTGCTTTAAAATAAAACAATGAAAAATCATGACATGTGAAATGTATGTTGATACACTTATACATAATACTCAAGGGTGAAATAAAAAACACCTTATCTACCGATATTTCCACAGTTAAACATACTCAGTGATCACTTGTACTAAAACAAAAATAAAGAAATACTTCACAAATGATAAGAGGAACACATAAAAAATAAATAAGCGAACATGTCCCAAAAAAGAATTAGTAAAAGATAAAATAATGATAAAACGTACAAGAAGGGACAAAATATTTGTCGCAAAAACTTATTAAATGCTCATTTGCTCTAAGATATTTAATGTTTGCAATTTACTCCTAGTTTATCATTTATTTATTATTTATCTAGGCTTATATATCTTTTATTTATTTATCTATTAATTTATCTATTTATCAATTTATTTCAATATCATTATTACATGTATTAAGTGCCTATTTATAATGATATTTAAATCTATCAACATTATGCTTACGTCATCCAGGAGTTATTATCCCACTTGAAATCGCCATATAAACACAAATTAATAAAGAAATACACAATGGGTGAAATAAAAAGCATGATCTATCTTTTCAAGAATGAAAAGAGGATATAAAAATATAACAGAGCATGTCCTATAAACATAAAGAATTATTTTAAATCGTACAAATGTGAAACATGTAATATGACATATACTTAAGGGATCTGGAATGAGCGTTTTGAGCGTTTCGACAGTATTTTGTGTGGGAAATGAGAGCACATCAGACATATCGAATTGCATTCTGAATACGAAGAATGTCTTTCTCATATCAAATAATTTTCATTTTTTGAAATTCACGATATAATGCAAATTTTATGACAAATTATTAAAATTTGATATTTTTCACATTTTTGATATATAACAGTCCTCGAAGTAAATTTTATAAATCTAATGACATATTCTTAAAGTGTATGTAGCTGGGAGGAAAAGCCGACGATCAATTGAAAATTTTGACCTTTCATATTGAAGATATGGATTTTATTTCCCAAAAAGACCTATTTTTTGTTGTTTTTGTTTTGGGGAAAAATCCATATCTTCAATACGAAAGGTCAAAATTTTCAATTGATCGTCGGCCTTTCCTCCCAGCTACATATACTTAAAGAATGTATCATTAAATTTATAAAATTTACTTCGAGGACTGTTATATATCAAAAATATCAATTTTTAATGATTTGTCATAAAATGTGTATTACATTGCGAATTTCAAAAAATCAAAATTATTTGATATCAGGACATTCTTAGTATTCAGAATGCAATTCGATATGTCTGATGTGCTCTAATGTCCCACAATAAATACTGTCCAAACGTTCATACCCCAGCCCTTAACATAAAACAAAATAAAACGGTCATGATAATATAACATTAAGGGCGAACACCACTAATGAAGCGTCTTGGTTGAAATGCACGTGAAAATTAATGTCTTTCTTTGCTCAATTTGAGGCCTTTTTGGCTTTCATAGTTGCCTGATGTACTGCCGTTACATTTTATTAAGAAACAAGGTAGTATAGTTTCTCTCCATTGATTTTGCAATGGCGTCTCCAGGAGGGGGGCTTAATGGCTAAAATCGCCAAAAACCGCCTGATTTTACATATCCCTCTAGCGTTGGTTGTCAGTACATTGCCGTCACTCCTCATCAAGTGTTGACAAAGACAACAGTGGTTGTTGAAACGTACACAGTAAGTGCATTTTCTTGGATCAGATACTACTTAACTCTGGTTTACTAGTTTACTCTACCGATCCTGATGAATTTGTTCAATCAATAACGATAGCTGGGGACCAATCACAAGCCAGATTCATTTAAAGATGCATTACATCATGACCAATTTTAGTTAGGCCAGAAATTGGCCTAACTCTCCATAGAATCCCGTGTTAAAAATGTTATCCGCAATCCAAAGTCAGTAGTCCACTTGGGAAGCTAACAAACAGAGGGAGTACGGTGACTGAAAAGATTAGATGTGAAAATCTATCAATTGTGCACAAATAATAATCAGAGTTTTAAGCTTAAATGCAATAGCCAGAAGCACAATTGGCAAGTGGAGTACGGATAATATACACCCTGGAAGGAAAAAAACCCAGTATTTGAAACGAGGAAATGTGCAATATGACTTAATGTAATACATTAGAAAAGGCTTAAAAGGCAACTATTAGGCCCTGATTCATATTTAATCCTCATTTAGGCCTGTAAATTAGATTGTCTGTGTAAATTTAGCAGGATCCGACTTTTTATGACGACTTTCAAAATGTGTTACATTTCAGAAACACCAAGCTGTTTGTGAGGTGGCGTTAGCTGTATGGGTTATAGGTTGAACTTTTTACAATATTTCTGGAAAAAAAATCCTGAAATCCATATATATTAATTTTTACAATGGATGTCGTCATCTGACCTTCTGCTTGCAGAAAGGGAAGTTTTGAAGAACTGAGTTGTTTTCCGGCCCCTGTCTGTACAGAAAGTCAGTGGGGTTATTTACTGGTGTGCACCCTAAAAGGCCCTTGTCATAACCAATGGTGGCGGCATGATTTTTCCCGTGCATGAGGGTTTAGGCCAAATTAAATTATATGTCTAAACTTGAGGTTGCATGTGTAAAACATGGTCTTTTTTTAACGCATGTTTGGGGTATTGAAATGATATTTTTTTGGCTTGCACAATCATGGTAAAGATCCATGTCATAGATAAGAGATTATAGGACATACAATACTTGGTAGGCCTAATGATAATGCGTAAACTTTGTACCTGTTAGGGAACTGAAATCAGACTGAAAACACAAACGTCATGGGAGGCTCTGTCTCACCAGTTGCATTTACAAGGCCCTTGTTATAACCAGTGGTGGCGGATGATTTTTTTCTGGGGGAAGGGTCACACAAGGTTCTGAACAGAAACGTCACATACGGACCAACCCACACTACCGAGAACCGCGAATGCCGAGAACCGCGAAAGCCGAGAACCGCTCTAGTTAATTTATTATTTTCTGTCCTGTGCAGACAGTCCCATTTTAAGGTGAGTGTCCGACATGCTTACAGTGTAAAACTACTAATTGAAATAGTTGCAATTGGCACGTACCACTGATAAAATACCCTCAACAACTTTTGTTCTTTTTTATCCTGATTCGGTAGAGAGATAGTCCGGAACTCCATAAAATGGTACAGAGTCTTTAAAGAAAGGGTAATTTGGCAGTAAAGTTGCAATCAAAAGTTTTTAAAGGTGTAAATAACATGATCAGTGACTTTCATTTGCGGCTAGAATGAGATCTGTGGTCCATTTGTTGGGTCGTTGGCACCTGTGTTCAGCAGCCATATCTCCTTGCATCAGAAGCCATGCGTGAGGTGTTATTGGACTCTGAGTGACTCTGATCCTGGTACTAACCAAGCTTAACCATCTCAAGCCTCTATTAAAAGTTTGTCCATTTCTAAAAATAATGAAATATTACAGTTTGATCAGCTCGTAAACGGCGGGCCTTATAACATTACGGAATAATATCAATATATTTTATTTGGAGAATTGTCTTGTGAGATCTTGGTAGAAATATTACAAATTATCATAATTGAGGCCTGTACTGTGTCTACTTTCTTTAACACACAAAATATAGACCAGACAGGTCAACTTTATCATTCTGAACGTGGGTCTACTTTTCGGCGTAGTGATAAAAGCCTAATAATTCCCGCCGATTATAAGCTGATCAAAGTATAATATAATAGTTGTGCCACAAAAAAGTATACTGTTTACCTTATCTGATTATACTGCAAGTTTCTGCTATCTACTGAAGATAGCAGCACAAACATTTGTACAAGGATGTGCCACTGAAATAGGTCTCCATTTCAGCTTGCTTGTGTAAGGTTGGCACCTACCCCTTTTGTGTCAACATTGGTATATAGATGAGTCCCTCTTTTCAAAATTGGTTTGAAATTAGCCACATTTTGTGAATCTTGAGCATACAGCAATGTTGAGAAAACTTGTTTAAATTTGGCCTAAAATCCGGGCATTGGGTATAAAAATTATCCCATTTTGTGTGTGAAAATTTATATAAATATGCATCCAGACTCATAAGGCACCACCCTACCCAAACCAAATTTGAGTAACACCATAGATGAAAAATGCCCAAACAATGTGTGGTATCAATAACAGACTGTCTGAGTGAGACTATTTTTGCATTACAAACTATATAAACAATAAATATTCTTTCAAATTTAATAATTTAGAGGAAGAAAATAAGAAAGAATAATAATATTCGATTTCAAATTCTTAACAGTAACAGCTTTGCAAACAAAAAACGCTGATACAACAGTTCCAAAATTCATACATTAAAAATACAGTGATTATGCACATTCAATATGACCATTTTACATTCAAAAGAACCATTCACAGTACAAATGGTATAAATTGAATGAAAGTAGGAAGTGATACAGTTTCTCCTTACATTTCCCAAAGCACCAAGTTTACATTAGAAATAAAATAGTTTGAAGTTGATTATCACAGGTGTTTAGGATCCACAATTATGCTCATCTATCAGGCCACAGTTCTTTAACCCCAATACATTTGTACATTCATTGAATGACCTTAGAAAATTTGGGTACAAAACCTCATACTCTTCAACTTGAGGTCAAATTTTGCACTACCAGTGTTTAATTGAGGTTATTGAACTCTGCCATTGGGATGAGGCCATTGTGGTTCATAGTGTATACAGTTGCTAGACCAGGTGAGAAGACTTACACTTTCCTTACAAATAGTATTAACCATTACAATGTTTTATTCCACATTTTTCCATTATTCATTCTTGCACCTAAAAACATAATAAAACACCTTTCAATAGCATAATGGCACCCCTTTTAACTTGTTATAGTTTTGTATGTTGTTATTAAAAGGGGTTTACACCTAACACAATGCCGGGTGTTTAACTTTTGTGAAGTTTTAAACTGTTTTACCGGAGGCAGAGATTGTAACATTCACACTTATTATTTGGTCATGAGAACTTTGCATCATTGACAAAATGAAATGTTGCACTTTTTTGTTCCCTTTTCCCCCCTTTTTTGTTTGCAAATGTCTAAGTTGCTGTTTAAATATTGCAAATAAGATTGAAACTTTCCAGCTCTCGTTTGGACTGTTATCCGATACCTGGAGCATGATATAAAATGTCTGAGAGTTACAATCGGAGAGTTTTGGCCATTAAAAAGATTTCTGAAACATGTAGGAAGTTTTGTTGACCAAATAAAAACAGTCATGGGTGTCATCCATGGGAGACTGCAGATTGGAGGACTCCCCTACAGTAAAATGAGCCACCTTTATTCTTTTCAGCAGTGCAAAGTTTGGCAATTCAGTCCAAATGAACTAATACCACTGCAATTGCAAATCTGCACTGGAAATGTTTGCAAAATAGCTCCCATATGCAACCTAAATCTGAGACCTACCAGTGTTAGAAACTTGGGCCAAAACCCTATAATAAAGAGGAGTTTGGATTTCTGGACTCATTTGTCCAGTCTTGATTGTTGGAAATCCCGGATATTTAATGTGTCCAAAGGTGAAAAAATCCAGAAAAATATAATAGTTCCAGAAAGCAGTGGTATATTAACTAGGGTTGGTAGAGCCCGGGGCAAGAAACAAAATTGGCGCCCCTACCCCCCCTGAGAATATCTTAGTCGCGGGGGTGTGGATTACGCCACTGCCAAAAAGCCTCAATTTGAGAGCTTATTTTGGACATTTCTGTGATTTTGTTGTCCATTTAATTGCATTTCCCAGTTTTTTCAAGTAACATTGCATGGCAACAGGAATTCCACTCGCTTTCAGAAAGCAAACTAAGAAATCCAGACATTTCTTTTATTGCAAAGTTACTCCTCTTCTATAGGGGGTGTGCACTTATTTTCTGAAATAGCCCATTACAGCAAACTGATTTGCAACAGTAACACCTGTATGCTTCATTATGACCCCAATTAAGTGTTTTCTAATTATCAGTCTAAATAGTTTCTATCAAGTACACCATATAGGTAGAAAGAAAAAGTGCAAAATATAATCAATCATTTACTTGTACATGAAGTGTAATTGTATAGATTATTTGACAATGAAGGTGCAGCCCTGTTTACCAGCTCAGTGTAGAAATCGGGTATAGGGAAAAATTATTACAATACTGCCCAAATTCAGGAAGTCTTATACTTTCATTATTCATAACAGTATGTCAGTTCCAGTGGCGTAGTCAGGGGGAAGGGTCCCCCCAATTTCATTTCCTTAGGAAAATAAATCATAGTGCTGGATCAGTGTCACTATTCGCTGTGATAGTGTGCAAAATTGATCCTTGCCAGGTCATCTAGTTCACGCTATCTGTGTTCAGAACCATAATCAAAATGATCACTACACAAAGTCAATAGGTTGCTAACAAGTGTGCAAACAAAGCACAGACCACTTCAACAGCAAATAGGATATCCCTGGTTAGATACAAGATTGTTTTTGAAGTGAGTGAATCAAACAATTCACAACTTCATTTGGAAATATCGTGGTGCATAGTAGATACGCCACTATGTGCTACACTTTTTCTGTTTTTTGTACCATTTTCTTATGATATGAAAAATTTAATTACTTATTTTTCAGCTTTGAGACTTGGCATAATTGAAGAGAACGATATTTAAAATCTAAAACAAAAATTGCAAAAGTCACCAAAAATCACGATATGTCACTATGTGATAGGCTAAACCCAACGATATGAACAAAAATGTTCAATATTATACAAATATTGACTGCTATGAGGGGCATGGTTAAAATTATAGGCCCAAGGTGATCTCAAAACCATGACTATGCCCGAGGCGTGCCGAGGGGCATAGTCATGGTTTTGAGATCACCAAGGGCCTATAATTTTAACCAAACCCCAAATAAAAAGCAGTCAATATTTGTTTTATATACCAAATCTTAAGATTCTTGTCATCTGTTTGGTTAAGCATCGATTTTGGGAAGAGAAATTAATAGTTTCAAAGCGAACGGCACACAGATTACAATCTGCGATTTATGCGTCATTATAGCGCCTGAAAACATTAACGCGTGCCAAATATCATTTTACGCTGGGAAAAGCACGCAGTTTGATCGTGACGCACGTGACCGGTCCATAGTTCATTTCCATGGACCGGTCCATAGTTCATTTGAGGTATATAAATATATATATAAAAAGAAAATTTGACTAAGATGTTGCATTGCAATACACTGGACTCAGCCTTATTCTTTAACTGCATAAAATAATCTGCACTTCAGGGGTTCTCCCACATCTCAAAAACTTATCTAAATCTCTCAAAAATCATGAGGTTTCTGTATTATTTAGTCTGATCTGGAATTTGATAAAAACATGAATAGAAATCTTACAGTTGCAAATATGTCAGTGCGTGGGAAAATATTAACAGTGTACATGTTTCTTTTGCATTTCATATTTTTGTATCCGATTAGTTTTACGGATCACCATGACAATAGAATGCAAATTATGCTTTATCCATTCCCTCAAGTTAGTGTTCAGTTTGGGCTTATCAAACAGGCTATTCTAGCTGAAATCCATACACCCCCTGAACACATGACCTTAATCGTCCACACAGGGAGTGTGAATTTCAGATGGGGCTACGTCCATTTGAAATTTATACTCCCTGTGTGGAAGATTAAGGTCATGTGTTCAGGGGGTGTATGGATTTCAACTGGAATAGCCCATTCCTCTAGTTAGTGTTAATTTTTGATGGATTTATTTTGAGATCAGAAATTTGTTAACTATAATTTTTTTTCATATCGAACTATAGAGACTTGTGAAACCTGTGTGGCAGTGATTTTTATCAATAGCAAATTTCAAAACAAGTTTCCGATGTAAACATCTTGGGCAAAGCGAGACTTCATAAATATTTTGTGAGTTAAAGGTGCACTTTTAGTTTCAAAGTGACACTTCATATATATTTGAGTTTAGGGCAGTTTAGTTTTATAATCTGTAATTCCATTCACTGTCTCGTATTTTTTACCACCACATCCCCCAGCAAAACATTGCAGTGGCATAGCCAAGGAGGGGAGAGGGACAAAAGTGGCAGCCTCATTGGCGGCGCCAGGGACATGGGGGCCCAGTTATAGAACTCTTGCCCCTAGTTATCCCTAGTAAAAACCCAAAAATTTCCACTTTTTGCTGCAATTTTGTGCAAAATTTGTTGACTTTGCCCCTCCCCGGATGTACCCAGAAAAAATACCGGACAACATATGTGCCCCAAGCTCCCCTGTTTGAAAACTGCAACACAAAGAAAGTGCTTCTACCATGTCTACATTATTCATAGGTAGGGAAATCATACAACATAATACAAAAGGACAAGAGGAAAACACTGGAAAGTGTTGAAAAGTATGGTGACAAATCTCAGCATGCCCCTTTAATCCATTCAGTTACCACTGGATAAGCTGAATTCATAGGGTCCAGAAAACAATGCCTTAATCCTGAAACACCTGTGATCTGGTTAAGCTTAAACAATGAAATTAATTTGCATGCCTACTAATCTTCATGAAGTGTTTAATCTGTGGATCTAAAGTGACAGAAAATATGAAAAACAAAACTGTAGTTAGTCCTTTAATATCTGGGCAAAGTATTTGTGATACAAAGACAAAATGAAATTTTATAAAAAAACCTGTTTTTTATAGTTTAATTGAATAAAATATGGAAGTATCTGCAGAGGTAGCACCAGTGATCAGCTGATATGGAGGCATGAAAAAGTTTCCTGTCCCACACTGGGGTCCCACATCCCTTCATCCATCAAGCTATATACACCATTAAAACATCCAAAATATTGAACAAATATAATAAGGACAAAAATTCACAATTTTCATGATAGGGTGTTATGCTCCACCCTCGGCCTCAAACATGTCAAATGGAATTTCACAATGGACTATTCCATCCATGCACCCGTCCCGGGGCACCCGTATGGAAGACATTACCTTAATCTTCCACACAGGGGGTGTAGATTTCAAATGGAATCACCCATTCAGGAAACCCCACTTGAAATTCACATCACCCTCTGTGTGGAAGATATATATAGGGTGTTTGGATCACAGGTACGGTATGGATTTCAACTGGAATAACCCCATTCAAGTGTTTTGCCCAATTAATTGCATGTTTCTGGTTTTGCCTGCCCCACATGCATCATCAAGCTGACCAGTACATAATACATGCAATACTTCGATGCATGCATGTGTAGCAACATGTCAACAAATTTCATGTATTTGATGACAAATCTGAGCCCAATTGCCATGGTAACAAAAATCCCAATTAAGTACCAATTAATATTTGATAATATTGGTATACCCTTAATGATCTATCAGCACTTAAATGTGATAAATGGATCAGAATTTGGGGGATTAACATGATTAGTTGGATTAAGGGATCAACCCAATGGGTTCATAATTTCTGGGTCACACTCGAGTCACATTGTTAAACTTGAATTTGGAAATTTAATTACTTACGTTTTTCAATTTAGAGAAATGAAATGTACACGATTTAGAATGAGAGAGGGGGAAAGAGATGGAGATGGGAAGACAGACATAGAGCAAAAGAGGAAGAGAGGGAGAGATTGATAAAGTTCATTAAACATGTTAAAGCACTTGTTCGGTTTGTAGCATGCGCATATATTGGGGGGGCTTTGGGGTGCGAGCTCTCTGGGGTAAAAGCAGGGGGCGGCCAAAACAAAGGGGGCGGCGGAAGAAGAACGGGCAGGCAAAAAGAATTAGCAAAATTTGAAAAAGTATGAAAAAATTGTACTATACATCAAAATGTGTTGCTTTTAGGGCGCTAGCACTTATAATCCCTTTTTTTTTTTTTTTGCTCTTCACTTTTTAAAACCACCGGAAAAAAAAATTGGGTCAACCATTTCGGGCTGTTGAGGAAGGGGCGGAAAACCTGGACAGGCCCTCTCTGACAAAACCTGGGCACGAGGAACTGGTATGGAACCAGTTCCAGTTCATTATTCATTTTGTTAAGTTGTATATTTATATTCTTTGTCTTTTTCCTGAATGATGTTTACTATGTTTTCAATTCAAGTTATTCTTTTACTCTTTCTTTATCTTCTTCATTTTAACAGGATCTGCAAGGAAACTGATTATGAAAAAGAAAACCAGTTCCAACTGTATACCTCTTGAAGCTTACTTGCTACCGGCCACCAGAGCCCTTGCACCAACCAGCCTTCTGATTGATATGCTAGATAGAGTATATTCGGACAATACAGATAGAGAGCCATATTAAAAAGCTTTCATGCCTATCGTCACTATTCCATCAAGCCAGCCAGTTTGGATGTGTCCAGAGAAAATGTGACACAATCTGGTCCATGGGGGCCAAAGGAGGCATCTTTGAAAATTGAGTTACTGTAATTATTACATTACACATACAATAGGCTATCATATACTGAAAACACCAAAGGTCTAGCATACATATAGTTCTAAAGTTATGAAGTTTTTTGATGTCTATTTCCTCAAGTTATGTATTTTATTGTTTTTTACTCCATATTTTTACCTTTATCTCAGTTTCAATTTCAATTTTGCTGCCTTTGGCCCCCATGGACCAGATTGTGTCAAAAATTATTCATACTTTCTGTAATGTTTTGTACATTGTGCTATCTACTGAAGATAGCACTACAATTAGCTAAACTTTGATTAGTACCACCATGGTAGACCTCATTACATTGATTGATTTAATGTTCCTTAAAATGAGTAGACTTGCTACAAGTCTTCATTTTTTTTTTATAGTACAGTACTATAAATTGATCCATTTTTCTATCACTTTATCTCTATGTGAGTACATGTGGCCTAGCGAAGTTTAAAAAGCCAAAACAATATGGAAAGACAAAAGAACTTGCAATCAGGCCCGTACGCAGGGGGGGTGCGGGGGTGCGACGCCCCTCCCCCCCAAATTTGAAAAAGTATACAAAAAGTCTCAAAATTTCAAAAAAATCAGGCGTTTTACGCTTTTTTTGGACAAAAAAGTCACAATTTTGTACACATTTCACAAAATCGCCAATCTTGGAAAAAGGTCCACTTTTTCAAACTCAGCACCCCCCCCAAATGAAATCCTGCGTACAGGCCTGCTTGCAATAGTTCAGTCATTTGTAGACCATGGTGGAACCAGGGATGGTGGAAGTAAGCAATTTTAAGGGTAGACGTGGCATTGTTGGTCGAAGCAGCTAAAATATCGATTTTCATTATCTAAATTTCGTGATCCTAGCATCCTCTTTTTATGACATTGTTCAGTAGATATCCATGAAAAAAGCTTATTCCCAAAATTTCAGTTGATTCTGATTTTGCGTTTGCGAGTTATGCATGATTATGTGTATTACACTGCTCCATAGGGCACTGTTGTAATTTCGTTCTGGTATATCAGAACGAAATTCAAATTTGACGATATTTTTGCTAAACGAATTAATCTGCAAGATATTTTTGGTACATAAACATTATCATAGCCAGAGGTTTCCAGTGGTATAAAAATCTCAACTTTTTTTGAGAAAAATGGGGAGATGAGGCTGAGGATCACGAAATGCCCTTTTAATATATTATTGAAAAATAACACTTTGATGTTTTGGAAAAGTTTATTATACAAATCAATAATTTGAAAACTTGCTTGATTTATTGTTGTTAATGAGTTATACGTTTTGCAAAAGTTTTGTTGTTTCAGCCCTCTTTACAACTTAACTCAAGAACCATGACCTACCAAAGTATATCTGTGATATTCGAATTCATCTATACACACTCGATATGACATGATCAATGCAGTTTTTGCCAAAGCTCACTACCATTCGCAAGATGCTGTGAACTACCAAATCGCAACAGTTTAAAATAGTTGCTAACCTTAAGGGATCTAAAATGAGCGTTTATTGCGTTTTCGACAGTATTTTTTGTGGGACATGAGAGCACCTCAGACCTATCGAATTGCATTCTGAATACTGAAGCATGTCTTTCTGATATCAAATAATTTTCATTTTTCGAAAATCGCAATATAATACAAATTTTATGACAAATTATAAAGATTTGATATTTTTCAAATTTTTGATATATAACAGTCCTCGAAGTAAATTATATAAATCTAATGATATATTCTTAAAGTGTGTGTAGCAGGGAGGAAAAGCCGATGGTCAATTGAAAATTTTGACCTTTCATATTGAAGATATGGATTTTTTTCCCAAAAAGGCCTAATTTTTTTTGGTGTTTTGGGAAAAAAATCCATATCTTCAATACGAAAGGTCAAAATTTTCAATTGATCGTCGGCTTTTCATCCCACCTACATACACTTTAAGTATAAATCATCATATTTATAAAGTTTACTTCAAGTACTGTTAAATATCAATTTTTAATGATTTGCCATATAATGTTTATTAAATTGCGAATTTCAAAAAATCAAAATTATTTGATATCAGAATGACATTCTTCGTATTCAGAATGCAATTCGATATGTCTGCTGTGCTCTAATGTCCCAAAATAAATACTGTCCAAACGTTCATACCCCAGCCCTTAAGAGAGTGAGAGCCCGAAGTGAGCATGGTGAGAGAGAAAGAAACAGTCTGATGCCTTGGACCAAGACTATTCATACGCACCATCAATTTTTGTTTACTCTTTATGTGAATAAAATATCTTGAATTGGATCAAGTGATCATTTGTACTTGTAGTAAAAAAGTTGTACTCTTGCATAATAAAACAGGTAAAAAGCATATAATAAAAATATTATAATAAAATAATTTTCTGTGGTCTATGTATACTTTATTTATAAACAGCTTTCAGGCAGTTTTAAGAAAGAACCCAGCTTTTTGATCCCTGTTAATATGGTTAGCTTTTGAGGGTAACAATTTCATGCTCAATAAATATGATACATTGTATTTTACCATCACAAGCAATTTTATGCATGGTGATTAGTCATAAATGTGCAGGCTTTGATTTCCAAGTAAAGATTAAAATTAAAATTCATCTTTTTCCACATAACCACACAATGTTTTTCTTTATCAGCAGAATAGTTAAACTCAATGCAAGGTGCAATCATTGCTGAGTGTTAAAAACCAACAAAAAGGAACAACACCATCTCATTTTACTGTTTCATCAGTGGACCGAAATAATAAGATTAAATGAAAGAAAAGCAATGTAGAAATTATTTGAGATGCAAACTTTGTGTTATGAATATGACTAAATGATTTTGGTTAACTTGATTTAAAAAAAAATTATTTCAATTACAATTGGCAAAAGCCGAAAGTGCCAAGAGAGCAAACACTTAAAGCCATATTATAACATTTGCTGAGGAAGACGCCCTCACTGAATTTTTAAAATTCCTTTTTTACACGATTAAATTGTACTTTATTAAACCAATATACCCTGCAAAAATCAAGACTCTAAGTGCTGTAGTTTTGTCAAAATCCGTGATTTTGAATTAAAGGCTGATTCAGCGCTTTATTATTACGATGGAATTATTAGTCGAACGCATACACGATGTTCATAACACACAGTACGTCACGGCGTGCGGGACGGTGATATACACAACAAAGGGTCGTACCACAACATGACCGAAGGAGTGGTACGTATTGGCGACATGTGCGCTGGTAGTAAATTCCAATTTTCTTTGTTTTGCCGTAGTTGTTCGGCTCAAAAATAAAAGGGGATATATCTGACAGTAAAAGCTAACATTTTATGGCAAAGAAATGCTAATCTATTTTGTTTGAAAATGTTATAAGCCCTGATAGTTTAGTCAACAAAAATGACATACTGCTGAACATGTCATATTGGGAATTTGATAATATCAAAATTAGGCTTACTAGTTTATTTAAATATATTCGGTCAGATCGGTTATAAAAAAAAGAGAAAATGTTTCGGTCATTTTGTATCAAACATAACAAAACAAACCGCATAAATGATTTATTATGCTAATTCTTCTTAATCCCTTGTATATTGATTAAAATAAATTAACAAGTAATATGCTAAAACAAAGACTTTTTAATAAGGTAATACTGGGCATTAATATCATTCGCGTGCCGACATGTGGTTACACGTGCCTTAACCTTTATAGGCACACGTCTTCAAGAACCACAAGTTTACGCCTTTATTCGCGTGTTGGGAACAAAAAGGTGTCTTTTTGTTAAAACATGTTAATTCAATGGTTCTGTATAATATAAAAAATAAAATACCCCAAAAGTTGCTGCAAACGAAACTTAAACAATTGTTAGAGTAAAATTTGTAGGGGGTGATGGTAAAAAACAGGTTTTTGCAGCCCTGGGTTTTTGCAACCCGGTTAGATGTGAACATGGAATAAATAAGCTACTTAGGCGTACAGAATTTCGCATAAAATAATTGAAACGACAGGAAATTAGTTTTTAAATTGGTACCACACAATAACAAAACAATTCTTCGTAAAAATGTGGTATGTTCAAAGAAAACTTAGAAGCTATTGTATTAAAAATGTTTATATTTTTATATAATTTTTTACATATTTTTTATTCTAATTTTTGACATGATATGACAAAAATCAAGGTATTCAAAATTGTGGGTCATGGATCAAAATCCAGACCAACGCAAAATATATCTGTAAATAAATTTAGTTGGGGGGGGGCTTAGACCTACACATGTAGCAATGCTTGAATATAGGCCTAAATCACTATTATCAGCAACTTGATATGGTTGCCATAGTAACATGTAAACCAGCTTGACGCTATGGTGTAACTTTCTACAGCTGTTTTAAATGACCTCTGCCCAGATCCAGGGATTCTTGCCACGTTGGCTGTTACATGGTAGGCCTATATAATGCTATAACCATAACCATGCTATTATATAATAAAGGAAATTATTCATTTGCCAAAGAAAAAAGGCTTCTCGAATTTTAAAAAAAATTATTTTTACTTCCACAAATAAAAAGCAAAGATAGGTAGACTTTAACATTGTCAGACTATCAATATTATTTTATCTTCAAAGTAATACTATATAGATAAATTGAGTTTGGCATGCACCTATATCATACGAAGCACGGATGGTTCAGTGGTAGAATTCTCGCCTGCCACGCGGGAGGCCCGGGTTCGATTCCCGGTCCGTGCACATTTTTGGAACCGAAATTGTAAAATAAGTTTTATATTTCATATAAGCTTGAATTTCTATGGAATCAAACATTTTTAGTTACGTGTTTTTTTCCCTAATGCGTTATTATTTGAAAGAACTGTCATGACTGTGACTTTTTAAATGCTTCTATTTCAAGAAACCGCATGCTATTTATTTATTTATTTATTTATTTATTTATTTATTTATTTATTTATTTATTTATTTATTTATTTATTTATTTATTTATTTATTTATTTATTTATTTATTTATTTATTTATTTATTGGGGTGACCAATCAATGAACTGGCACTGTTTTCCCTTGGTTCCCAGGTAAACTATGAACAAACATAGGCCTATAAAGCTATATTTATACACCCAATTTGACAAAAAAATTCGTTTTTCAAGTGTAGCCAGGAATTTTTCAGAAGGGTGGCGGAGGGAGGGCAGGGGAAATTTAACGAAAATGCTTTTAAAAAATGTGCTACAAAAAAGGGGGGATTTAAAACCTACACATACAGGCCAGTATGCATATAGGCTTTTTAGCCTGGCTTGAGCATTTTGTTCGAGCCTGGTCCTATCAGGACCCAAGCGTGTCTCCACACGGAGCGACCATTTAAAACAAACAAACATGCATAGGCTAGTATCAGGGCGCCAACATCTTTTAAAAATATCACGGGCATGCCATGTGGTAAAGACTACAATAACCCATTTCAACTTATGGCGTAACACGAAGAAGCACGGATGGTTCAGTGGTAGAATTCTCGCCTGCCACGCGGGAGGCCCGGGTTCGATTCCCGGTCCGTGCATATTTTTGGAACCGAAACTGGAAAAAAAGGCTTTATATTTCACATAAATAAGCTTGAATTTCCATGGAATCAAAAAGTTAATGACATATTTTTCCCCTAAATGCGTAATTATTTAAAAAAACTTTTTAAATGCATTTTAAAATTATATTTCAAGAAACTACATGCTATGAACACACGCTAACACACCCAGTTTGTCAAAAATGTTTAGGGTTCATTTTTCAAGTGTAGCCAGGAATATTCCAGAATGGTGGGGGAGGGCAGGGGAGTGGACAATTTCACGAAAATGCTGAAAAAATGAGCTAGGAATTACAAAAAAGGGGAAAATGTCTAAAAACTTCACATATGAGAGCGCCCAGCATCCTAAATATCACGAAGCATGACTGTGGTAAAGACTACAATAGGCCTAATGAGTATACATGTACATGACACACGTTAAAGCACGGATGGTTCAGTGGTAAGTTCTCGCCTGCCACGCGGGAGGCCCGGGTTCGATTCCTGGTCCGTGCAAGTGTTTTTGTCAACCGAAAATGTATTATATTTCACATTTATATTTATATAGGCAAATATATAGTACTTGCATTTTCAGAATAAAAAGCTAGTGAAATGATTTTTTTTTCGTTTCCACATAGGCCCCTAGTACTAGGCCTACGTATTGTTTGAAAGTTCTAACGGAATATCTTTTGTTGAGGGTTAGACCAACTTATTAGAGCCTTCATTATGACAACTTTTAAGAGGCCCATTCACTTGGCCGAAAAAAATAGTAGGCATAGGCCTTGCGACGATTTTGAAATCGGTGACTGTTTTTCCCTGCCCGCACCCGACTCAAAATCAGTCCAAAAATATCCATTCTCGAAACTTTCACAACTTTACATTCTTATACTTATAGACAACGATATATTTCCACTAATTTATAAAGTGTTGCGCAATTCTTCCAACAAAATGCTTTTATTAACACATATTTTACAGATATTTTTGTAAAACAAAATTTGAATTAGCCCATTTTTCCAAAGGCATAATGCGCACGGAAACGAACGCGCGCGGCAGCTTTGAGACCGCAGGCCCCTACAATTTTTTCTAACTTTTTCTAACTTATCTTTTGTTACCCCATTTACCATGCACTTTGACTGATTTTGAAGAGAAATGTTCAGAAATGGACGAAACAGGTAGCCAAGAAAACATTCATTTCATGATTGCCCAGTATTTCGACATCTTGGACAGATGCGAACACACGTCTTCTTTACAAGGTAATCCCATGCACACAGTCATCCAAATAAACAAAAACGTCATTGAGTCACGATTTTTACCCAACAGAAAGAAAATCTTATCCCAATTGTCCACCTGAGCAAACCTAGCCCCATTGAGGTACCGTCTAAGAATAAACATGGAATTTAAAATCCGTTGTCATTTTGGCTAAAGGGAAAGAGCTCAAATCTGATGTGAAATTAAGCATAAATTGTTTTGACATGAAGACAAACGTGTATTTAGGCAGTTATTCTGGCAAAGTTATTATTTTCTTAGAGAAATTTGGAATGTGACGAAGAGTTTGTCAAAGTGATCAGCGATGAACTAAAGGTGTTCAACACGCGCGGGTTTATGCGTCAAAAGGATGAAGATGTCAGGATTTTGGAAGCTGTCAAAATAGACGAAACGTGTGGATGTCTAATGATTTGTTAAGATTTACGTAAGCATCAATCTTTGTGATCTTTAGAAGTCTTTAGAAATGTGATCGTTGTCTAAACTCACAGGTGGTAGATTTACCTGTTGAACATGGTTGAATCACATGATACGCTTGCATCATCAGTGATGAACATGGAGTTGTGTGAATGACCTAGGCATAATTCATAGAAGCAGGTACGTCTGTACATGTTCCGGCTGGAAGGAAGGAAGATAGTGATGAGCAAGCAAATGCATGCATTTTAAAGATAAATGAAAATCGATCATCATGATGAATCGATGATGATGTCAGATAATGATCATGATCATGATGATGATTCAGATGGCATGACGACGATAATAATGATGACGATGATAGCATAATTTGGAAACCGTGAAAGACGACAGTGAAAAATTTCCATATTTTCAACGCAGAGTTTTCAACGGGTCTAAGACTCGCAGTAAGACTACGGATGAGAACTCGAGCGGTGATTGGACAGAAGTTAGTTCCTTTGGCGGATGATTAGTCTTCTACGCAGCCAGTTTGGTAACGCTCAGGGAGCGGAACCAAACTGGCTACTGTGGAGACTAGCGGATGTGAAACATCTTTGATGTGAATAGACTTGGGATAAGACTTGCACGTTCACGCAACACATAGTTGGCTCCTTTGAAAATAGTTGGGGCAATCATGTGAGTTTTTGTGCACTGTATGATATACATATTTGACCAAGTTTGCTAAAATGAAAAACTACAAAAGACTGACAATAATTATGCATGACCATGATGACCTCCCTGAAGAATAAAGCATCATAACGGCACGCGGCAGGTGCCAGCGCACACAACGCGGATTAAAAACTTTAAACATGTTTAAAGAGCCCTCTCCACTATTATTTAACGTTCTGATCAAATACGCACCTCACTTTACTATCATTTGAAAAGTATTTACTTTGCAACGCATACAGTTTGGAAGTATTGTGACAACAGCACCGATAAAGCGTTCAAAACACTTATACATGTTTTGAAGAACTTAATCATGGTAATACCATGTTTTGTATATACCAAAAGCTGATAATTAAACAAGAGTTTTGGTACTTTTGTTCACTTATACTTTCGTTTTCGTAGTTTAAAATTTAGTTGAAAACAACAAGAGACTATTCGCGCTCGTCAGGGCATTTCAATTTTAAGCCGAGGCTTATTGAGAAAAGTGTTGGTAAATAGTTAGTAAACAGGAAACTGTTTGCAGAAAACGTTTAAATATCTGGTTATATTTAATGATAAATATTGCGTTTAAAACGTTTAATTAATATGACGAAATATATTTCAAAACATTTTTGCTAGAACATATTTTACAACATTTAAAAAAAATGTTGGTGCCTTGTTTTCATATTATCAGAAGTTCAGTTAAAAAAGTTTTCATATAAACCAGACATTTAAATGTTGAATTCATAATATCTCAGTCATTTGACATGTAGTGGAAAAAAATGTGTAAAAAAAATCACATTTGCAACACGTTTGTGTTTACTGGGCACCAGTCATTTCTCTTGTGTAAAACGATCACGATTTCATGATCACTTCTCTAAAAATTGCGAATGGAATTGATGTCTGACTGTTGACCGTGATATTTAACGAGGGATCACTAGACCGATTTGGGATAAAATAGCAGAACCTTTCTACAATGAAAAACATGAAATAAACCTTGATTTGGAGAAAACAAGACCATTTTAGTAGATAGATCACCGGAATAGTTCCACATCTTTATGATATCTTGATTACGACCATTTCAGGGTTTATTGCTCTTAAAACTGTTCAAGAAAAAGATGAAAATGTCTCCTATGTTTAGCCTGACATTGCAATGGTCACAAATAAATTGTGTGTGGCATGGATATATTGATCATGTTGATAGAAACAGTGCCGAAAGATTTAACAATTTCATTAATTTATTGCCATGTTTTTCACTTTGAACAAGGTCGATTATAAAATGGATTGCCGAAATGGGAATAACATTTTCTGAGCATGTTGCCACTCTTGTGTTGCCACATAGGCATATCGCGAAACTTGTGATGGCGCTATTATTTATTACAGACAGGTCCCTGTACTGGACTGGTCATGCCACTGCACATGCAAAGATTCGCGTGGTCAGGCCGTCAGGATGCACAGGCACTCTGCTTCGGGGAACTTGCTTGATTGAGTACTAGTATTTGCGGGAAGAAAACAAACAAGAAAACAATTAAACAACCAAAAATAGCAACAACAAATTCAGGAAAGCAAACAAATAGTAGGCCTATACAGACAAAAAATACACAAATATAATACACAGACAAAAAAACAAAAACAAAACAGCTTCATCATCAACTCTCTGCATCACTATCATTTAGACGTAAAAGCGCAAGCTCCAAACGAGGCCAACAATTTATACTTTTATAGTTTTTTCATGCATGTTGATATGTTCTTACCATGTCCATGTCGAGACAAAAATGACATGCATACAATGACCAATGACGCCCCTGTATACCGAGACAATAAAGAAACATCCCTAAGCTCCATCACCTAGCTGCAAATATCTCATTTTACTAGGCCCTAAGTTTTTTTTTTTATGGAAATATATATTTTCAATTTTTGTCGAATACTGCTGCTCATTCCTAATTCAAGGCAAATTTATACCGGATTATGATATTTTGAAGGACTCTACAAAAACAAACGAGGTGAAGGACAAACAAGCATTTTGCTATGTTCTGGGTTTTTATATGCGAGTTTCATCTAAAATCTATAATGGTTTCACATAGACATGACTCAATGGACAGTACGCGCTACTGCATACATGGACTGGATCTAAGACTAGTGCCAAATGGACCGTTTTCATTGGTTGAAAGTTCTCAAAGTAGTCAACATCAGGTAGACCTAGTACAAGTCTCATGGATACAATTTTAGTTAATGTATCAAAGCATAATCGGCGATATAACATACACGTTTAAGGTTAAACAAAGTGTTGAAGGGCTTTACCTCCAGAAAAAATATATTATTACCTTATACGTAAGAAAATATGTCTACTTATCATGTGAAATAAAAAAATCCGGAAAAAATTGTGTGAAAATGTGTTTTAGCCTATTTTTTAGCTGTTATCAAGCACTATTATTCGATTTGTTTACAAGCGCCAAGCAACTGTCGTCTGGGAGAGTGATTGACATCTTTATTATTAGAGAAGAATGGAATCTGTATAGTTCATGAATATTCATGTAGTATTTACACAACCTGTATCCCAGCCATTTTTGCCTAGTTATCGTAATCGTTCATATAAGACGCCCATATGATCCATGGTGTTAAACTGATATTCAACAACTTTATATCTCTCGATCTTTGCGATCCGAAATATTGAATTTCAACTTTAGGCACATCTCTAGCAAGGTAATAAATACCTGTCACAAATAGAGGTCTTGAAATGTTACTTGCAACGTTAAAAATGTGAATAGAGGAACAAATCGGGTTCAAACATGCTTCAAAAATATGAAGGTAATTGTCAACGCCTACTCCCAGAATAGCAGGAATAGGTCAGACTTCATAATGGAGTGTTCATATATTTTAGTGGGGACAAAGAATTTGGAACTTATTTCGGGAAATTTCCTGGGTTTTTGGTTTTTTTTTTTATTTTATCTTCCTGTTCGGGTGTTTCGGTTGGCACATTTTCGGGGCATTTTCATGCACTTTACAGGAGTTTTTCGTGGTTTCTCTGTAGCTGCCGTGTGTACTTTTCCCCACGTACAGGGTATAAATCCCGGGGTATAAATAAATAAATGAATAATAACATATCAAAAAAAGAATCTAGAACTTCAACGTCAAAAAACAAGACAAATTGTACCCTGCTAAAAATATCAACCCATATCCTCTCTGAGAATAAAAATAATAAGACTCCAACCTCACCTGCAAAAAATATTTTTTCGGGGATAATTTGGGATAAGTTCGGGCCTATTTTATTGCGACAATTTTCAAAATCTATAAGGTGAAATGTGTCGTGGGGATGTGCGGCAGATTTGGGGTGCATTTTCAGCCATTTAGTTTAGACTCTGTTGTATTTTTAGCCATGATTTTATTGACCCTCAGTGTCATGAAAATTAGGTTCAAGAAGGGTATTTTCAATAATTTTCTCGAAAAAGTAAATATTTGCGAAAACTTTCAGTCCAAAAGTTGATACAATTTTGGGTCTGTTTTCTTCAAATTTGGTTTAAAATCGTACCGTAGTTTTTCGGAGTCACAGCCTCACATCCTTACCCAAACCAGCTTGAGAAGGTTCCCCCTGGTGTGTGCAAATTTGTAATTTATAGGCCTACACTCGTTATTTAAGCCTAAAATCAAAGTGTTAATACCATTAACACTGCCATGGCCCGTTTTGTCGTGATGACTGGCTTCCAAAATGTAGGCCTATTTTAAATTATAAATCTGGTCCCGCTAGAGGTGTGTTTTTACCCGCGGAGGTCTCTCCTCGGGTTCGTGGATGTGCCACAGTTTTGGGGTAGGCCTACCTTTTCAACGACTATGATGGGTGGGTTTACAGCGAAGACCAACTTTTGGGCGCATTTTGGCAAAAGTGCCCTTAAAATAGCGTCAAATTAGGCCAAATTTGGATGACTTTGATCACCGCGGTACAAATGTTTTGAAGAGACCCGCCTGAGGTGTTTTATTTTAAAAAATGGTCGGGCCTGCTAAAAACCTCCCGGAATCAAGCATGGGTAGGCCTACCAAAATGCCTTGAGACCCCCCCACCCAGCGCCGGGACCTACATGACATGATATTCTCCGCGAGTCCACCAGAAAATATAAAAATACAACATTTTGATAGGCCTACTATATTTGTCTGTATAAAGAGCTAGGCGTACCGGGATTTGCCGACTCAGTCCAATGTTCATTTTGAACCATTAATATTTGAGCCACGGCGCTCGGGAATGTGAAAAGCGGGGGGGACGGTAGGAGCAACAAATTATTCAGGACGATGCGTGAGATTTTACTCATTTTCCAGCTTTTTGCGTGAGTTTTATTACGTAGGCGTGAGATTATACTACCTTGGCGTTAGACCGTGAGAAAGTGACCCAATGCGTGAGACTCACGGCCAATGCGTGAGAGTTGACAGCCCTGCTTGTAGGCCTACCGCGTATGTCTACCGTGATGACAGTAGCGTAGCTGCCGGGGGGGGGGCAATTGCAAAAATTGCCTATTTGGGCCCCCGCCCCCTAGTGCAAGGAAAAAAAGGGAAAGGGGGGAGAGAAAGAGGAAAAAGAGGAGAGGGTGAGAGGAGGGCAGAGAGATGGGGAATCCAAACGATATGCAATACAGCTCAATAGGCCTACCATATACGATTATGATAAGCCTGGCAAAATTGTCTATTTGGGCCCCCCCCCCAGTGGGAAATTTGGTGGATATTTGGGCCCCTCCCCATAGGGCCTACAGTCTTGCCCCTCCTGGAAAAAATCCCAGCTACGCCGCTGCGTGATGATGTTGCAAAGTTGCGGAAGTTCATTCATAAATTTCCCATTTCCACTCGACAACAACAGACCAGCACGCAGCGCGCAGTAGCTAATCCCCGAGCTAATCAGAGACATGTGCGTTTCTCTTTCAACAGAAAATAATGTGACCATGTGACTGACACGATGTACGCTTCAAATAATTATGCTCTCGGCGTCAAAAGTATGATAATGGAAAATATTTATAATGAACACTCCCTTATTTAGCCACACCTTTCTCGTGTTGCCTGGTATATCAGCAAAATCCTACACTATCGCCTTCCCTTGGTAAAATCCCTGATAAAAACTCGTGATATTGAAATTGAATTTCAGCGCCAGAACTTCCGTCATTCTAGCATCATGGATGGATAGGCTATGCAGTGGCGCCGCTAGGGGGGGCAGTATTTCCCCAATATTTTTCTTTCTCATCCAGTTTTTAGGCAAAATCCCCACAATTATGTAATTTTCCACTTTTTGCGGCAATTTCAAGTGCAATAAGTGCCCCCGTCTCAAATTCACTTCCACCCGGGCCCCATGCCCGGAAAAAAATTCTGGTTCCGCCACTACGGGTATGGCCATAGCTAGGGGCGCCCCCCCGTTGCCCTTGGTTATGCTGGACGTATGAGAAATTTAGAGCTTGTTCAATTCCGCCAATTTTAGAAATTTTAAAGGTAGGCCTATATACAGTGTAGGCATGTATATAGCCTATAGAAAAACGGATCACAGTCAAATAAAATATAAAAATCGTAGGCCCAATAATTTTACTAATGGCATTTATTGAGCTGCTCACTTCTTGAAAATCCTATGGTTTAATATTGATATTATATAATTGAGCTCCTTGTCAAGCTCCTCAGTAGGCCTACACATAGGAGAGTGACTAACTGAGCTCCCGATATTTTCAGAAATGAAGGCCTGGCCTATTAAATGAATAATTAGGATTGAGGCAGCCTTTTGTTTCATTTTACAGAACTTTTTTAATCCCCCAAAATTAGTGGTTTTTTTTAATGGAGAGTAGGCTTTTAAAACGAAATTCAAATTTGGCAATATTTTCCATTGCTTAATGAATTGATCTGCGTGAAAATGCCTAAACATGTGGCCAGAGCGGGATGACTGGTATAAAAATCTTAACTTATGAGAAAGGACGTAGGCCTATGGGGTTGTATGAGGCTGTGGATCACGAAATGCCCCTTTAATGTGTGCTAGGTAAAGTCATTCTTCCTTTCGACCTGCCAAAATTTAATTTTATTCCCTCCCCGGCCCCGGCTTGCCAAAAATTGCTTTCTCGAAAGGCTGTGCACGCAGTACCGGTATTAGCCTACTAATTATAAGCCAAAATTTCCAAGCGACTCGCTAAAAATCGCTTGCCTCCCGTCTCGGCCAGCCGAAAATCGCTTGTCCGCACCCCCTGGACTGCCAAATTTTGTGGCCCCCTCCCCTTGGCCTGCCAAAATGCCCCATCCCTTTGCATATAGCCTATATATAGGCATATGCCAATTTTTGGGATCCCCAATTTCCATACCCATACCCATACCTTAAATGGATTTCTAAATATCTACCTGTTGCAAGCGCAGCATTGGCGCTGGATTTTAAGCTAGAAAATACCTAAATATTTTAAAATCCAAACTCGGCAACACCACTTGCCCTCGGCAACACCACTTGGCAAATACAGCCCGTCGTAACAATGTCGTACGTAAACATGTGTTTTAAAAAGAAATGAGAGTGTCACTTCTGTCCAAAAAATTTCGAATTTTGGCCTTGAGCAGCGACAATCAGAGGTAAGAAAAACACAGTATGACGCAGCTTGAAATATAGAATCACTATATCAATTTTGAAGTTTGTACTTCAAAGCACAAGCCGAAACGAGGTGAAATGGTTCGAAAAAAAATTGATTTCGCTGTATCTTTTTATCGCGAAACTAGACAATTTGGCAGCAGCGAGTCGGAAAAATAGCAAATATCTCAATTTTCTGCTATCGAAATGAAAATTTAAATAGCACCTGCATGCAGAAGAGGGTTTATAGAAATAATGTAGGTCAGAATTTTGTCTATGAAATCTTGCACGGAATTATTATTACTGGTTACAAAACGACATACAAGTGGAGGCCATTTTACTTCAAATTCGGCCAACATTTTAAGCTTACATAAAAATCGAGACAACCAATATCAAGAATGAATATGCACATTCTTTTATTGACTTGTTTGTAATGTGCGTCGAAGTTCCCAACAAAATCGCCACTTCCAATGAGAAATTATGGCCGTGTTCCCAAAAATCTTGATGCTCCGGATATCGAAAAAAATTTGAAATGTTTGAAAAGTACATTTCATTTTGAGCCAAGTGGAAAATTCAAGCATAATAATGACCCTTACACTTTCAGCTTTTAGACGTAGTTTGCGCTTTCTCTCTCCGATATTTATTTCCAGAAATAGATAAGTTTAAAGGGGGCTACGTGCATCCCATTTTGCTTCTGAAAATGGCAAAATTGTGTATAACCTTAAGGGTTTTTATTATTAGTAGTATTAGACGGAGTATTGGCTTGTGAAAATTCCTCCTATGTGTGTGGGTTTTTACGTGGGGAAGGGAACCGACATGTTCCATTTCAGATTTAGTTGGATTTTCCCCTTTCCAGGGATTTTCTCACACTTGAAACTTGGTGTAAGCAAAAACCTTTGAAAGATTATTTGAAAATAAAATAATCTGAATCTGAAGTCTTAATTACCTTTAATTTGTATACAAATAATTTGATAGGTCATCTGAGGTCAAATTAGTAAGATGGTTGGCTTTCATTTTTCCTGATATTTTCTTACACATTTTTATCCTGAAACTTGATGTAACAATTCGAAGATCATCAGCAGTCAAATTAGCATTTTCACAAAACGAATCTTAGTACTCTTACTTTCAAGGTCAAGTAAGTAAATATTCTTGGAAATGTTAACTTTGATTATAATGCGACAGCCACAGCCAAAGGGACTTTGCAGTTAAGAATCCCTGTATTTTCAAAACATCTTATTATGCCCATAGATTTTCTATTTATTCATATTAATCGATACAATCTCATATTCTGTTTTTTTACAGTTTTATCAAATTTATTGTATAAAAAATATTGAACTACATGTAAAATTTACGCAATAATAATCACACAGAATAATGTTTTCTATTGCAAATGGTTCATAGTATTTATTATCATCATATTCTTTTGGACAAAACATACACAATACAATAATTATAATATTAATGGTACATGCAATGAATAAATCCATGTCCATAGTTGCTGTCCACACAGCAGGCCTAAAAGTATGGTCACACAATTTCTCCTGACCAGTGTCAGTGTGCAGCATTGCACTATTCCAGTTGAAATCCATACACCCTATGGAAGACATGACCTTAATCTCCCACACAGGGGGTGTAGATTTCAAATGGAGTCACCACTCAGGTATCCCATTTGAAATTCACACTTCCAAGGGGTGCATGGATTTCAACTGGAATAGCCCATTAGCACATATCGACTGCTCAGTGGTTTAAGTGCAATAACTGCCCTGTGAACATTTGGCAATTTACACACAGTATATTGTACTCGTCTACATATGGCAGATACACATGGCAGCTACTGCACTTACCCACTTCTGGCACTGAGTAGTCAATATCTTCCCTCCCTGCAGTATCTGCCAATCAATAATGTACTGCATTTCACAGGGGGCAGATTGAATCACAAGTGTGTGTGTGTGTGCCTCTCAAATGAAAACACATTATCTGCAATGTTATTTCCTTGTATATATTGTATTATACATAAGCATGATGAAGGGCAGACTAATTAAAAACACTAATCTCCAAAGTTTAAAGAGGAAGCCCCACCAGAGCAGTTCTTCTGGGGTGAACCAAACCTGCCTGGTTATCAAATTAATCAGTGACAAAGTTATCTCTGAATTTGACAGGTGAATCATTGTGATATATGCCATTTACAGATATGGCAGGTATACAGTATGGCATTTGATGTGATATTGCATATAAATAATATTCTCATAAAGATTTGTGTTTGACGGATCATGGGCAAGACAGTTCTTTCTGAAATGACCATAGCCCCCTGAATTAATTGCAATTGCTCTGATATATACCAGTTTTCCTGATGTGTAATGTCCGCAAAACTGTGGTGTATCCTGTAAGTGGGGCAGCCTGCCCCCTTGGAAAAAATATTTTCAGATAAAAGAGGCAAAACAAAATTGTTACCTGACCCCCTAAAGAACACCAGTTTCCCATGAAGGACTTTTGATAATAAAACAATATTCTTGGCATATCAATCATCACATAAACCCAATGCTGGAAATAAACACAAATTTCCATGAGCAATTTGGGCCTCTGGCCTTAAACTTTTGTGGCCCTCAAATAAAACTTTTTTTAATAAAAGTTTTTTAATAGGTAAAAAAAACCACGTCTATATATTTATATATTTCTGGGATTTTGAAGTGGATATTAAAATTATAACTATATTGACAGAAATATCATGATATAATACGTCTTACTGACTTGAGTGTCTGAAGTTTCGCAAGCCGGCCGGGCCTGAACAGTAGCGTTTTAGCAGGTCCATGGTGATTTTCATTATCATTTAGCCCAACTTATTTCTAGCCCTGCATATACCACATAATGAAGAATAACTGACAAGTATAAACCATCTGTGTCTACACCCTTTTGAGACTCTACAGGGCGACGCTATCAATTTTTTAACAGTGTAAAGCCGTATTATTTCTTTGTCCCTACCTGCGCTGGCCAAATCAGCCAAGCCACTTCACAGGTTATGTTTACACTTATCTGGTATTCAACACTATGCACAAATAGAAGTATACTGTAAACGGAATACCGTATATACAGTATACTTCTATGTGATTGCAGCCTAACGCAGACAAATCAAAAATATATCATTCTGATGAGCACTAATAACATTAGCCTTTTAAAAATATGGCAGGCACAAAAGGAGAGGCGTACTTCAGTTTGGGTAATCTTTTATATGCTTCTCAGCTGACAAAAGATTCCCAAATCGAAGTACGCCCTCTCCTTTTGTGCCCGCCATAATTGAAAATGGTTTATTGATGTTGTATTATTAATCTTTCATTGCATCTGTACATTGCAATTATGAACATTGCATTAACAACTTTTTTCTGTTTTGTTTTAGATGAAGTAGAAAATGTTTCAATGACCATGTTTTTATTTGCTACAGTGTATAGAATATCATACATCATAAAAATGTTTTTGTTAAAGATAATGTTTTTGATTGTAATAGACAAGATCAGTAGAGTGTCGCAGGCGTAAGGACGAATTGCTGCCAAAGGCAGTAGGCTATTAAAGCGTCAACAGTGGACCACTCTAGTTTCTTTGAGTGTGTGGTACCCAGTAGTTTCTCTCCCTATGTAAAATATAGGTACATGGTCTGTTACAGAAACAGGTCTAATTCTAGCTCGTTCACGTAGCGGTTCCGTTGTCCCACTGGCCTACTAAACGTAGATTGCATGGCGATCGGAGTGTTATCGTCAGAGCACCTCGGACTAGTCTAATTCATGTGTAAAGTTTGTTTGGCTTATATAAGGCGGAAAAAATAAAACTCATAACACCGTGTATTGATATAGAATGGCAGGTACACAGTTGGGCACAATGCTTACGCTAGCTGTGTGTTGTGTAATGCGTGACTGGCGCACGCTATGTGAATTTAAGCGAGCATGAGTTGGGACTTTATTGACACGTACAGTAACAAAAGCCGAATAATTTCCACCTTATATAAGCCGAAAAACTTAAGCTCTAGCTAGTAGCTGCCAACATAGGCAAGATAAAAAATATAAATAGGAGATACTTGATTTGTAGAAGCTATTTCTAATGTACATTATGAAAACTGCCTTCATAAGTAATACAAAATGTTTCAAAAAGAACAAGTTTTTATCAAGTTTATTTTAACTTGCATGATATCTCATTTCTGTAACCACGGTAACCATGGATAAATGGGAAAGAGTGAAAAAGTTCCACTCTCTTAAAGGATGATATAAGATGTTTGAGTGGCAATCAGGCTGAAAAGAATGAAGTTGTATTTTGTGGTGGCGATATTCCACTCTTTTGAGAGTGAATAATCTTGCTGGTCCCTCATTACACTTTAGTAAAATTCAGCTGAATTTTGGCTGAAAAACTGCTGAATTTAGCAAGTTAAAAAAAACATTAAAATTCTCCCAGAATAAAATATCTGGGTTGGTCGGGCCGTAAAACAGTTTTTTTTTTCTTTTCCGCTTTACTCATAGCTTTTGAGTGGGGGGTGCAAAAATGGTCCTTCATACCATTGATCCATGTTCAAACATGGAAATGAGATGATATTTATAACGGAATATAATGGAATCACACTCCTTTTCAATTAGGAAAGTTAGTCAATGATACCAATGGTTAGGATCAGGGGCAACACCAGAGTAAATTATTGGAGTGGTGAAATTAACACAGGGGTCTAGAGGGTAGCACCCTGGTGGGGTCAGGATGTTTAACATCATGAAAAAAAAAAAAAGAAACTCAGAAAAATTGCATTTCTTCTATTTTTCAAATACGACCAAAATTCCTTACATCTTTTTCAAAATCACAGATGACGACTCTCCCCCTCCACCCCTGGCAATAGGTATTTCAAGTAGTTCTTGGCCATGGAGGAATGAAGCTGTTACATCTATGTAGCGTACAAGATGTGTGCACACAATCTTCTGGACTGCGTTATAAACACGCAGAGCTACAAGCGTGCTATGCAGAATTGTCCACCTTGACCAAGAACTATTTACCTCAAGTTGATTGTAAAGAAAACTAAAATGAAGTAAAGCAAAAAAATCAAACAAGTTACACATGTATAAACCATACCATTCAGTTCTGTCACCTGCAATATATATGGCCAGAAATGCTCATCTCATTGAGAAAATGCTGATATTTAGTTACTGCATGTTTCATCCGAGAAATTGTTGCGAAGAACTCCAGCAGCTGGCCTATGCACTGGATCTCTATACATTTGCAAACCTCTGTATTTTTCATGATACCCTGGCCCTGCTAGCATCAAGAGAATCACCAAATTACATCATTTGATGCCATCATAATTGGTACACTTCCTTTACCAAATCCAAATTGAATTCCGGTTGAAATCCATACACCCCTATGGGGGACTGCTCTATAATCCGACGCTTCTATAATCCGAAGGTTCTTTAGTCCGAAGGTTCGCTAGTCCGAACATGTGTTCATAGCATTCGCTAGTCCGAATTTAAAAGAGGTTCTCTAGTCCGAAAAAAAATTCAAAAGAGGTTCTTTATTCTGACGATTCTGAACCCTAATTGTACCAAACATATAAACATACAATTCACAAAGCATCTGCAAGCATGGGTATCCCATGTGATACGATTCCATCATCATGCGAACAGTCATGGGCACCAAAAACTTTGCCGGCCAAGGTTAAGATCCCTGTGGCACGGTATGACTGTGTACGTGTCTGGCACCCGAAGGGTCCCTGCTTCAAAACCACACCAGAGAAAAGAAGTTTTCTCATCTTCTTCTTTATTTCTTCCTTCCTCCTTTCCTTACGTCTCACAAAAATAGGCCTGAGGTATTAGGGTTAATCCCACACAAGGGGTGTAGATTTCATATAGATGAAATTCACACTCTCTGTATAGAAGATTAAGTTCATGTCTTTTCTAACATGCATAAAGTCCGATTCAGACTCTACATCACAGCGCGATGTGATGCCATTAAAACTGAATTCTGAGCCAGGTTTTTATGAGCTCGGCGGTGAAAATTATCATCGAAGTGCACGCTTGTGATTGGCTGCTGGAAAATCAAGGTCGGAAGAATGACTACAAAAGGAGATGCAGAACCCACATGCTTTAAAACATCGCACAATTTTATTACGAGAAGCTACAATGTTTTAAAAGTATCCCAATCATGCTGCGATGTGGAGTCTGAATCAAATTTAAGGGGTGTATGGATTTCAACTGGAATAGCCCAACATGTGATGCTCGCCAATGAAATTATAATTATCACCAGACAATTGCATGATTCACCAAGTTCCAGACTTGGGCTCTCTCTTCATGGCAGCATCCATATTAACATGTGAGTGGTAGTAGATGGTGAACACTTTTCATTGTCTGTATCCAGCCAGAACTATATATAAGTAGAACGGAAAAACAAAAGTTGTTGGCCCGTCTTCATCCCCATATTCTTGGTAACCATGGAAACATGTCATCATACTTTCTCCTTCTGTAGTGCTTCGATAAATGCTTCTAGTTTCTCTTGAATCTGTCGCACCCGTTCTGCAAGAAGAACAAAGAAACAAAAAGAGGAAAATTTATTAGAATTGGACATTAACTGATTTGAATTGACATGAAAACAATTATGTGATGACTGAGATGCAGAGATTTGGATCATAGTTTGCTGTTTAAACATTACTACTAAATAATAAACGTACAAGTTTACAATACAATAAACAAGCAAACAACAGACAAACAAATAAACAGATGAAACATTGGACTACAAGTTCACACACAAAAGTCTTCAAAGGCGCTGGGAAATATTGTGTATGTGTTATATACCCTACATCTGATGTTGCTGTTGTTGTTTTCCTTTTACATGCTATAGTCAATATCAATTTTGAAAAGAGACTTTTTTGATGAGAACTCACTAAAATTAGAATCATCATTCCGTTTACAACACCATTCTGTTTAATACTGTTGCCAATGAACATGATGAATGGTAAATTATGGTGAGCAGCCAATCAGTGGGACTGTCATTACAGACTAGCATGCTTAAAATATTCTGATTTGGTGAAAAGATTCTGATTCCAATTTGTATATACTTCAACTATAATCAAAATAAGTAGGAGTTATAAAAAAAAATACAACAAAAATAAAGCCAGGCTTACATGATGTAACACAAATATATAAATTCAGCATATTTACATAACTATACAATCAAATTGAATATTTTTACAATTTTCTTTAACAGAAACCCGTGTTTAATATACTATTCTGCCTAATATCATGAATTTTGAGTACCTTTAAAAGAGAAGCATTTACAAAGAGATTAAACATTTAGCAGAATATATCAATCATTCCGAAAGTTGTGAAAAGCAATAAAAAGATGAAGTAAAATTCTGTAATCGCATGGCTTACAATTCCTTCAACAGAGATTTCATGGTATATTAACATAGGGATATTTGAATTGATTGTAAATTGCAATGATTGCAATCCTTTTGAATGCTTTAATATTATAACAGAAAATGCAAAGATTTTCTGACTCTTGAAAGGGTCTGGAGTACTTTTAGGAAGATTAAAACAAATCTTGACAATAAAAGTTTTGATTCCATAACTGGAAAAGTGATAATATTTTAATGGCAAAAACTACAAAAATAAAAATATTTATCTAACTTAATGGTCATTAATTGAATAACTTACAATGTACCTATCTAACTTAAATATATGACGAAAAAGATTAAAATATATGAGTAGGAGGCAATAAAAATAGTACAAAAGAGTTTTTGTTTTCGGTTGGTTGACAATGCAGCATCTATCCATATTAAAGCACATTATTCATTTTGATTAGCCAAATATGTTTTTTTCTTTTTTTTTTTGTTGCTTTTATGCATTTTAACTTTTGGAAAACACATTTTCAAATATTTTCCATAACCAATTATCAAAAATAACATAAAATTAAAATGTTCAGCTCACTTTTAGCCTAACATCAAGATTTTGAATGCTTAGACTTGTGTCAAGCAGACTACAATTGTAAGAAAACACACAAAATTGTATATTTGGTCCATTTTCCATCAAATTGTCCAAAAATTAAAATTTGATTAAAAAAGGATTAGGATTTAGCTACAAGATAATATTTTTTTAATTTCAACATTTTAGTGCTGTATTTTTCTGGAATAGGGAGTAGATTCCATTAAGCCAAGTAAAAATAAAAATATGTTTCTCGTCCGGGTTTTTAAAAATTAGGAGGATGAGGGGCTTTTATTTTTTTATTTTTATTTGAAAATGACGCTTTAAATACCTGTATTTGGCACCATATTTTGGGTATTCGACATACAGATTGATATCTGAGAAAAGGAGGAGGCCCTTTTTATTTTATTGTTTTGAGAGGTAGGCCCCTCTGGTGATCACAAAACTCTTCTTAAATGATGTATTGTGCAATTATAAAGCCGTAAAATAAGTTTCAACTTCTGAAACATCTTTTTCAACAAGTTATAACTGAAAGTTTACAAAATAAAAAGAAATTTGAAAAATCTTCAAAAAAGGAGGAGGGCGCGGACATGTATTTTTTTTTTACTCGGCCTAATGAATTTCTAGAAATCAAAGACCCCTTTTCTAGGGTCTGGCTGAAATGTAGGCCTAGACAGTACACCATGATCCCACGAAAATGATGACAAGCAAAAAGAGAGTTAAGTTCCAATTTGGAAAGTGAAAGTTACGCTCAAATTTTTTACATCTTAACCTTACACTTAGTAAAATGGAATTTAATTTGTTAAATATGAACAAAGCATAATCCAACATCGGGATGTTGTTAACCTAGCTACCAATTCAGTAGTCTACAATCTGTACAAAGCTTCTGTTTTATGTGTGTGCAATTTTTGAACTTCTGTTTCTCACCCCATTACAAGCCCATTTCTTCGCACACCTTTTGTCTTGGTGTAGATTTTACTAATCCTAACAACCAAATTCTAATTGTCGTTGCGTACACATCAAAAGCTGTACAAAGTTTACCAATAAAATCTGTTGTTAAATATCCAATTACCAGAGCAAACCAGGAAATAGATTAGTCAACACATAAAAATATTACAACACAATCAAGGCTTAAGGTAGTGATTGTACGATGAAAAAAAATCAAGTTATTTTTGCTATAATTTGTCTGATCATCATTTTCAAATTTGAGCCAAATTGGATAAACGGTTTTCAAGAAACCACCTTTTAAAGAAAGATGCTTTGCAATTCATTGTCTTAATACCAATCAATAATTTAATTAATGAGGAAATGGCCCGAAACATGCAAAAGGGATGACTAATTCCCAGATTCATTTTCCTGAAAATGTTACCAATATTCATTGTATTTTTTTTTTATCCATACAGAATTTTGATCTGAAAATTAGTCTTATGGCCTAAAACGTTGGAATAACATTACCAGAGAAGATTCATATTTCCTTACGACGACTTTGCTTTCATATATCATACCAAAGATACTCAATGAGTATCTTTGATCATACATAATTAGGATTAATATGCATATCTAAGTCGTCTAATTAAAAATAGAGCTGGCAATATGAAAGTTAAGTAACTTTGATATGCTGGTTTGTTTAAAACCATACATCTGATAAGCCCAAATATGAGAATGATGATCAGAACCTTTGCTCCATAAAGTAAGTTTTGAAAAAAAGATTTCTACATTTTATTTTCCAACCACCTTAATACCACATGATTTGCATATTAAACACTACTGTTTTAACAAGGGAAGCTGTATCCTCAGTAACAACAATCTGGGTTTGGACTTGAGTTTACTTTCTCACAACCCCAACATATGAATCGATGACTCTCATGATTCCTTTTTCTACATATTTGGTTAAACCTTACCTAATACACATACAACTATAATGAATCTGTACATAAGAGGCAATACTCCATGAGATTTACGCCCGATATCCTGTGCCGACAAAAGATGCTTAGTCAGTTAGACATGTGCTGCTAATTCATAAGTGTTTAAGCAGAACCATGTTAAACATATCTTGGTATAATAAATCGATGCTGCATTTTATTTTCAGGACTTCCTGATTTCAGTATATGTAGTATGGCACCAGCTTACGGTACACTCTTGCCCCCCCAAAAAAAAATCCAGCTCTGTATTGTAGGGGATGCTAGACATATTTTGTAATTTATATCAAGTTTTAGTTACCCATAAGGTCCTACTTTTGTGGTCTCCCCGACAGTCCGAATTTTTAGGGTTAGGGCTAGGTTCAGGGTTAGGTTTACGGTTTATAGTCCTAAAATTTTAAGTCAGTCCTATAAATTCGAACTGACAGTGGTTCAGACTGACCATGGTTCGGACTGACGGTGTTTCGGACTAACAGGGTGTACCCCTACTTTTTGCCGTAAGTTGTAGTTATTTTTGTCAAATCTACTTTGTTTGGCGGTGACTAAAATAGCAAACAAAATTACACTGAAAGCCAATACTACAAACACATAAAAGTAATATGATAGTGCTGCATTTCCCATGGAATAAAGTCAATATCATAGGTATATAAAGTGTACATGTATATACGAGAATTAGGCCTAAACACATTCATAAAGCAAGGTGAAATCATGATAGTGCTGATTTTCTGCATGGGAAAAATCAATATCGCAGGTATATGGAGAGTAAACACAGGCTAATCAGCTCAAGGAAGTTTGATAAAATTAAAGAAAAAACAAACTAAATGATAAAACAAACTAACAAATACAATAAAACTGAAAGTCAACATCAAAAAACACCTAAAATCCTGATAGTGATGAGCTCCCCAATGGGGAAAGTCAAAGTCGGGTGCAAATTGCAAATAGAGCCTAATCATTTGGTAATGGGTTGGTCATAAGCACACATAGCTCAAGTTTATGTGTGTTGAGCATACAAAATAATCAGATAAAGATGCATCATAAACATTAACTCATTATTACTTCATAAGGCACTATTTGTTAGGAAGTCGGAAGATAAGATTCTCCTGGGAAAAGTCAATATCAAGTGAATGGAAACCCACAGTGGTAGTAGCAACAATAAAAGGCAAACTAACAAATGGATAAACAAATAAAAGGAAATTACAACGATGATGAACTTTAAGTCATAAAAAAGACAAAAGATGATTATGTAAAAGGGGATAAGCTCTTAAGTGTTAGACCCCGGTCACACGTACATAATTGCGTCATCCGACCATCGTTTTATTTACCATGGTCCAACTATAGTTAACTAAACAATGTACGGTCACACTGCAGTGTACTGTAGTTGGATAATGATTACTCACAGTCATACAAAAATGTATGCTAATTACACTGCCATTCAAAAGTATTGCTAAAATGCATGATCGGATGACGCATTGCGGTCACACAGGTGTTTTTTTGTACTAACTATGGTCCGACCATAGTAACTTGGGCACTAACTATGCTAATTAGCATAGTTGGGGAAAGATGGTCTGACTATAGTCTGACCATGGTTCCGTGCGGTCACACACTACCCGTACCATGGTCCGACCATCTTTACTTGGTAAAAACATGCACGTGTGACCGGGGTCTTACACTTTGCAAGCTTGAACCTGTTGTGGTGTACAGGTATCTCAGGCACAGTCATGAAAAAGATAAACAAACAAGTAAACAAACAAAAGGAAATTAAACATCAACAATGATGATGAAGTTTAAGTCGTAAAAAAGACAGAAGATGATTTATGTAAAGGGGATAAGCTCATCTTTGCAAGCTTGAACCTGTTGTGGTGTACAGGTATCTCAGGCACAGTCATGAAAAAGATAAACAAACAAGTAAACAAACAAAAGGAAATTAAACATCAACAATGATGATGAAGTTTAAGTCGTAAAAAAGACAGAAGATGATTTATGTAAAGGGGATAAGCTCATCTTTGCAAGCTTGAACCTGTTGTGGTGTACAGGTATCTCAGGCACAGTCATGAAAAAGATAAACAAACAAGTAAACAAACAAAAGGAAATTACATGTCAACAATGATGATGAAGTTTAACTCATAAAAAAGACAAAAGATGATTTATGTAAGGGGATTTAAACTCTTTTAAGTGTTATTATGTAAAAGGGGATAAGCTCTTTTAAGTGGATTTTAAGTGTTCCTCTTTGCAAGCCTGAACCTGTTGTGGTATCTAAGCAGATCTCAGTCAGTCATGAGACTAAAATAAAAGGTAAACTAACAAACCGGTAAACAAACAAAAAGGAAATTGCTAGTCAATAATGATGATACTTTAAGTCATAAAAAAGACAAAAGATGGATTTAAACAAAGGAGGATATGTAAAATAGCTTATGATTTTTAAATCATAAAAGTGTTACACTTTGCAAGCCAGAACCTGTCCTGTGTGCAAGCAGATCTCGGTCACAGTCATGAAAAAGATAAACGAACAAAAAGGTAAACAAATAAAAAGGAAATTACAAGTCAACAATGATGATGAACTTTAAGTCATAAGAAAGACAAAAGATGAATTTAAAACAGATGAGGATTATATGATTTTAAGTGCTACACCTGTTTTAGTGTCTCAAGCAGATCTCAGTCCAGAAAATGAAATTCTGGAAAAAATACAAAATTGTGTGCAACTCTCATCTGGTCTCCCATTCCCTCCCAGCGGCATAACTAAACTAGCAAGATGGAAACAACTTGTTCAGGGTGAAATCGGGACATCAACGTTTGCCATAGTCATCACTTTTTAGGGTGGGGTGGGGGTGGGGATGGAAGAAGGAAGCAACATGTGCATGGCTGAAGTGTCCTGGCAGAGGGGTCAAGTTCCCCCCTGCACCCATCTGGATAATTATAGATCAATCAAGGGTCCATGGGTTAAGCCACTGGTCCCTCCTATCTCAACCCCCTAATTTCACAATTTGACATGATCATAAACCTTGGCAAAAATGAAAGTTGAGTGCCCCCTGCCCCATCCCTCAACTTATATCTCAAAATGTAGCCTTTCATCCAGCCGATGCTTTGGTTTTTGCCTTTTTCTTTTGAGAAGGTGAGGTCACTGGGATGAGTTAAATTTGTGGATATGGGTTGCAGTCCACAAAATATAGGCCTAATCAAGCCTTTAAGAAAGGATACTCAAAATGAGAAGAGTTCATGACTTTTTCCCATCAATAGCTACATATATCTGCAGGAGCTCACATACTTATGACCGTAAGTACCAGCTGGACAAAGCAATGATAAATTTATGTCAATTCCAATTTCTCCATTAAAATGACCAAATTACACAATCCTATGTTTTACCAGTTTGTCATTTAATGACATCATGCAATGTTTACCACATTGTTACCATGGTAACAGAGGATATTTACACAATTTCTTGCAAAGGTATTCTTTTCATGTACGCAAGCTGCGTGGCATGAGAGGATCGGCTGAAAGTGATTTAAAAATGACAATTTATGTCAATAACAATTACGACTGCATTGCAAGAAGACAAAACCAAAACTGGGAATCATATTATATCATTATTTACCACCCAAGACCTCACTACATGAAGACGTGAGCACCTGACAAACAAACGCTGCTTGCATCAGAGAACACAATACCGAACCTTGCATCTGTAATTATGAGAACTGCCCATTTATACCAATAGTTACTTGTAATTGGGCTGTTCCAGTTGAAATTCATACAAATGGAGCTGCCCATTTCACTAGGATCCACAACATGCGTATCTATCGGGGCTCAGTTCTTTAACCCCAATACATTTGCACATTCATTGAATGACCTTTAAAATTTTGAGTACAAAAACCCATACTCTCCAACTTGAGGTCAAATTTTGCACTACGAGTGTTTAATTGAGGTTAATGAACTATGCCATTGGGATGAGGCTATTGTGGTCCCTAGTCCCTAGTGTTTAGTGTCGACTGCTCCAAAATGGGTTATTCCAGTTGAAATTCATACACCCCCTATGAAAGTCATGACCTTAATCTCCCACACAGGGAGTGTGAATTTCAAATGGAGTTGCCCAAAATGGGTTATTAGAGTTAAAATTCATACACCCTCTTTGGAAGATATGACCTTAACCTCTCACACAGGGAGTGTAACTTTCAAATGGAGTTAACTAAATGTGTGACTCCATTTGAAGTTAATACCTCCTGTGTGGGAGATTAAGGTCATGTCTTCCATAGGGGGTGTGTGGATTTCAACTAGAATAGCCCATTGCATTACATGATTCTAAGACTGTATGGTGGTTTCGATATTAAACTGATTTCCCACCAACATGAGGTTTGTGCCACATAGGCCTACACCACAGTGCTCCATGACAAATTTACATAAATTTCAGGTCCTGCAAACTGCTTCTTAATTTTGAACAACCATTAATCCAGTTAATTTTAAATTGTCTTATTTACCACAACCTATAAAAGTATAATTGATGAATTTTTATTTTTACCTTGAGAATTCTATTTGAACTTCTATCCAATTTTTTGACCCAAAAAGTCCCATTTGCGAGCATAGGGAGCGAATTTTTTTTTTTATGCCTAAAGTCTGATGTATACTCCACTTCAGGCCGCGAAGTAATTTGAGCTGAAATTTTACGACTTCTGCGAAGGAATTTCCTTCATGAGCAGGTTTCTTAAACGCTTCAGGAGAGTTGGATTTGTTCAACTTTTGGGGGTAGGCCAGCGAAGTTTCTATATGAAAGCACAGAGCTGGCAACAATTCTTCGCGATACTCGGCGATATTTTGATGAAGTATACATGAATGCCTTCGCGCGAAGCTGCAAATTATTTTTTTCATCACAGCTTCTCGCGAAGTGGAGTATACATCGGACTTAAGGTCCAAATTTGGACGGTCAAATCCACCTAGTCCACTTTTCAAAATCAGCCACCAAAATAAATCCTGGTTAGGGGCCTGGCCCAAGTACCTGAAATATGCCCAAACAGAAGTTTATTTTTCATGAATTGTTAGGAAGACCAGGCACCAAAGCCCTCAAACCAGTCCTGATGTGCGCAGCCACTGCTGAAACCTAATCCACAGGCCTTGTTGGCTTCTTTTTCAATCCCACCATCCAAGTTACTACTTTTAAATCGGAATCTTCTCAGAACATCAATGTTCCTAGATGCACATTACTTGATTTTGACAAATAGATCTGCCAGGCTATGTACCACATTCCACTAAGTTTTATTTGGTAATGTGTTTCAATGTGTTTCAGTAGCAACATTTATAAGATTATGTTTAACCTAATTTAGCGGAACCTCAGGAGTCTGGCCCACATTCAGTCAAGTTCAATCACAAGGAATGCAATGAAAAGTCAAATCATTTTGTTATGTCAATTTTATTAGCGGAATACATGGAGAGATAAGTTGTGGGAAAATGTCATCTTGAAACAAACCAATTAAAGGTATCTATCTGTGACTATGTGGCATCATTTTGGAGCTGGTTACTGCTATCCCATGATGCATTTTGATATTTTATCAGGAATTTGACTGATTCTTTGTTAACACATTACAATACATTCCTGCTGATGTCATTGCAATATGAAGTTCCTCTATAATTATATGATCTTTCAAATGCAAATGTGGAGTGGGTTGGTGTCACATCACTTGGTTGATGATGGGACTCGCAGTCGAGTGAAAACAAGTCTTCGATTAGATTTGTTGTTGATGATTGCTGTCATTGGTGGTGTTGTGTACATTTCAATCACAAATAGTCAGTGGAATCAAACAAGTTTCTAAGTCTGTGCTGCAGAGTGGAAGTTACTAACTTAATTTACCGCTAACTTATACTGACAAACTTAGAATTAAATTCCATGGCCCGTGTTGGTTTTTCCCGGAATTTAATTTCACTCCAAGCTGGAGTGAGCAACATCGCTTTGTAGCCTCCTTCACAGACGGTTTCTGTTGTGTATAACAAACTGTGAGCCGTGAATTTGGGCCCGCTGCTAGAAATAGCCTAGGTGTCGGACCGACAGAATTACACCAGGGATGAGAGAATCAGCAGAATTAATTTATCCAATGCATTCTGGGGTATGATGCATCCACTGTTTAAATCCAATTCATGCTGACATGTCAACTATGAAGCAAAATTGGAACAAACTCTTGTTCGAAATCTACAAGCAAAATCAGTCCAGCAGATGAAATCTGGATCAAATTCTCATCAAAAATTAAATTTCTTCATGTTGTAGTAATTGGCTGCATAGCTTGAAATCAAGTTTGAAAATAAAAGATAAATACTTATGAAAGGATGACCTGGACTTTAATAAGACTGACCACACACTGCACACAGGAACTAAAGAAGGACTGACAGGACATGAATGACCAGTTTGATGGGAAAAGGGTAGCACTTTCATAATGTCATGTTCAATGTCAACACTCAGCATAGGGTATGCTCCAAGCCCCCCTATCTCGGTGACATATTTCTGGGTACACCCATGCATTGCAGTGTCCTTTCAAGTTCAACAATAGTCATGACAATTGAATATATGAATACAAAACCCACCCAAGTCCACACTGTGGCCAAATTTAGTTAAGCATGGGAATTTGTTGCTATTCATAGGCCTGTCATATGTATGAAAAAACAACTCAAATTCATCCACTGTGTTTATTGAGCATGTGAAAAATAGCATGTATGAAAGAACCACCAAGTCCATGATTTGAGTCTTGAAACACATTGATTGAAATCCAGTATGTATAAAAGTCCGCTTGTAATACATTCATTGCTGGAGAGTGAAAAAAAAAAAAAAAATGGGTTTAATAAAGGAAAGTGTGTGGTTTATATTACATGGCAGAATGCTTATCAACATTATACATACCTGTGTGCTTTATTTTGTATTATCTTACTGGTGGTAATCTCATTCAAACATTGTTGTCTTTGTATATGATTCAAAAACCACCCAAGTCCAAAATTTAAAATGAACCCCACAAAGTCCCTGAAATGCTAATCGCCATACTTAATACAGTTTAACCCACTCATTTGCACGTAAAAGCACTACCATATTGACCAGGTAAATATAACTGAATGAATTAAAATGATACACAGGTTTTTCTCTCAAAATCACTTCCCATGGACTTGGGTGGGTTTTGTATTCATGTATTCAATTGTTTGGGGGTATCTTCTATGTAAAGTTCCATTGTTAGATTACAGTGTCATGATTGGATTAGGGTTGCAGGCAGGGATAGAAGTCCACTGCATGTCTGCAGAGCTGATATCTGCTTGCATCATATCAGTCAGACAAGAACAAATGGATACTTATGGAACCAAGGTAAAGAAGATAGGAATGAATGAACATGCATACTTTCAATTTAGAGTGAGTCCTAGAGCGAGTCCTAGGGCTAGTTTGGATTAAAAACAATCAACTAAGTCCCTTTTTTCACTGCACAATGCACAGAAAGAAGCCCTGAAACACAAGGAATGTTAAGTGGCATTTAAAAGCGCCCTGAAGAATAGCCTTAAATTAGTACATCAGTACTAATGATACTTGGGTTGCTCTACCAATTACTCCTATGTCAGCTACAGGCTAACATATTTCTGACACCGCCCTAACCAGCCCATTGGAAGGATTTCCATCAGGAATAGCAATTTCTTATGTTTCTAAAACAAAATCACTTTGTCCAATGGGTCATTCCATACCAACTAATCCAGAGGTTGGCAGGTGACCCCTTCAGAATTTGATGTAACTCCATCAAAGTGTACCACTTTGGTCACAATGAATGCACCGAAAACGGCAACTTGATAGTCCATGTCGTTTTTGCGCTATGGCCTCTAGAAATTTTGCAGAGACCCCACCTTTTTTGCTCTCGCGCGTCGCTTCGGTAAAAAGTTAAGTTTCATTTCTTCATAATTTTGTAACAGAAGGGGGTATGAAGCTACAAATCTAAAAGTTACCCAGAGTAGTGATTTGGTTCAACTTTGGGGGGGGGGGGGGGAGACCAGTGAAGTTTCTATCAGAAAGCACAGGGCGGGCAACAATTCTTCGTGATACTCTGCAATATTTTGATGGAAGTATACAAGAAGCTGTGAATTAATGTTTTCATCTCAGCTTCGCGCAAAGTGGAATATACATTAAGCTTTATCCTCCCCATCACCTGTTCACACACTGTATGATGAAAAGGATGATGATGCTGTTATACCTAGGTGCTGTTGTTTAATCATGTCAACTTGTCAAAAGTGGAAACTTCTGTATTGAAACTGAAACTCTATCTTTCTCACCAACATGTCTACACATCCAAAACTATCAAAACACCCACCCTGTTATTAAAATTAAAGAAACCTTGACTCCTACTATTATACCAAGTCCAATCATAGACCCTATAAAGAGGGTCTATGGTCCAATTCCAGAATAAGGACCATATCTCCCCTCATCATGCTCATTCCACACCTATTTTCAGGCTGTGTGCTCCAATGAAGATTGTGGGTTCTCTACATGCAGGACTGGGGCAGGACAGAACAAGTTCCAGTTCCTCGGGTGGGGCATGGGGGTACAGTTGTGAAGCGGCCAACAAGGTGCTTGCGCCAAATGTCAGAGAGCGCCAAATGTCAGAGAGGGCCTATCACAGAACAAATAGGCCTAATGAACAAGTACTACGGCAGTGTCCTCTACATTGAGGACTGGGGCAGGACTAACCCACCACCTTGAACTAACACTAACCTACTCTTGACCATTAATGTCCAGCTAACCTGTCTCAATGTCAACCAAGTTCAAGTCCCCATTCTCCTCTTCCCCAGGGACCTCTACTTCCATATATTCCCATATGGCACTGAGGCCTTTCCCATAGACATCAAGTGATTCACCATTGTTAGTTATGACAGCATGTCCAATTCATAATTCAACTGACCAGTAAGGGAGTGAAATTTTCATCTAATTACCTGTAAAATGAATGAAGAAAACAGCTTTGTTTCTGCTTCACTTTATTTCTGGATAGGAAGGTAATTCATGAGGTATATTTGTCAGTAAAGCTTTATGCTCTTACTTGGATCAGTGCTTGGATCCCGGGCTTGGATTAATATCATTATACATGTACTTTAAAGTGTTATGTATCTGGGATGCTGGGACGCCCAACGAAAGCGTGCCTTTATATATGGCTTATGGTGATACATCATCGACTCATCAGTGATTTCTGGTTGATGGCAAAAATACATGTCACTTGCTAGCTGATAGTTTGTCAGATGGTTGGTCAATCTTAGACCTACTATTCCATTTCTATAAGCCTAAGCTTATTGGTATGAACATGGTATGAATTAATTTACATTTGTAACATTTTTTTGATTTTTTTAAACACGCTGAACCCACTTTGTACACCAAAAACATGAAATCAGTTTATAAAATTGTTAATATATTAGACAGATGATAATCCATTTAGCTGCACCTGAAATGATTTTAAATGGATTTTTACTTTCATCCTTTTGAATGGCCTCTTTTCAGAGACAGCTTATTCATTAACTTTGAGATCTCCCATCATTCAAAGAGATGGATAAGCTTAATGACCACCCATCAGCTAAGCATTTCTTTCAATTTTAAGCCAAATTTCAGAAGCATTGAGAATCCTCTCAAGTACATTAGTCCTGAAGGCTCTTAACAACTTTCACAATGAAAAGCCTAAAGAGCACCAGGAAAATAGTGCATTAGCACACCCATTAACAAGTCTACATTTTCATATTGTTATGTGAAGAAAATAACAATTCTGGATGATGAAAATCCTAAAATGAGGGGAGGGGAAGTTAATAGGGCATCACAGAATCTGCATTTTCTTATTGTTCCAGAAAAATTTCGAAGTGTTTTATTTCTGCTCAGATTAAAATGATACTTCAAAAATCATCATCTTTACATCTTTTCAGTTCTGATCAATAAAGTGCAAGCTGCTGGTCATCTTTACCTGTTAAGGTGGTAGTGACCAGATAACTGTTAATTCTTGCAAAATTTACTCCAACAAGTTTAGGATGAGGGCAGTGGCAAAATGCGTGGGCTGCCACCCCCGCTACATCTTTCACCATCAATTCCCTTTCCATTTAGTCTTTGCCAAAGACTACTCGCGACTGAGGGGGCATAAAGCGGTGAAACCACGATTAAGTGAGCCGAGCGCTGAGGGGCTTTGCCACGGTTTCAGAGAGTGCATGCTGCATGGTACCCAGTAGTTTGTCTCCAAGTTCTGTAAATTGTGCCAGGGCAGCTCTCCTGATGCCAAAAAATCCCCCCAAAACTCATGAGGTTCCTGCCCCCTCGCAAATGATAAATACCAGCAGTTTTTCTACACCCTGAGAAAATGGTCTAGCGACAGCCCTGCAGATGTTTGCAGAATGCAGCATGTTTTTACTGATTCCAGTTTTATCATAATAAAATAATAATAATTCAAATTGGAATGAAGCAGTCAGCATCACATTAAGAAGCCACTACAATGAGAATCAAGACCTGTAATTCACCTTTTTGTCAAATTCCTATACACAGGTAAGCCCATTACCTGTGATTACACCAGAGTGGCAGGTCTAATCACCCCCTCCCGACCACCCTCGCATTCACAACAATACTTGATTTAAAGCCCATTTTACACTTCATCGACTTGAACATTACATTAATAACCCAAAAACTATGTCATTCTTTTTAAAAGAAATTAATTTTTTTTTTCAAATTTCTGGCAAAAATTTCAACCCAAATTACAAAAGTCCCTCCTGATGGCATAAGTAGCAATTTCTTTTCAAAATTCTGGCTAAGAACTAGACACCTTATAAGATTACAATGTCTGACAGGGCTCTTCAACCAGATTCCCTCCCTCCCTCCCACTGTGATTGACATTAGTAATTACTTAATAGTCTAATCTCTTTACCTAAAAGCTAACCTATTATTTGGTCATTACCATGTCATTGTTAATGCTAACTAGGTTTAATGGTTCACTGACTTTCAATCATGTCCATGGTCTAGTGAAAGGACTAATCTTGCCAATTAGTTAGATCTACCACATTTTTCAAGAGGGATCAACAAACTGAGAGAAAGGGGCAGATTCCTTAAGCTACCATGATGCAAGTTTGGTGTGATTACTTTCTCAATGGAGTAGGGGACAAAATCCTGCAAGCTGTTACCATTGCTCAAACCTGAGACTAGTATAATAGACCCCGTTTACATAGAGCCTGAAGTCGACTTTGGACTCTACTTCATTTGTGTGTAAACAGGGCTGTCGTAATTTGAAATCGACTTCAGAAGTCGACTTCAAATGACGACCCGGAGCAACAAAGTTGACTTTTGCAGTGTAAACGAACACGTAATTAGAAGTCGACTTCATGCAACTGATGGCATGTAAAATCAAATTCACAATTTGTTTTGAACTCGACTACCATGTAAATACCCGTTAAGAAATCATTTATGCTAATCCTTAGTCGCAATCTGAATTCGATGTCGCAATTGAAGTTGACTTCTCTCTGTGTAAACGGGGTCATAGTCTCAGGCTCAAACCTCTGGCTTAATATTGAAGTTTGTTTGGCTTATAAGTGCGGAAAAATGTGAGACTCATAACATTGGGTATCGATATAGATGAGATGTGTATTAGCTTGTGTATTAGCTTTTTGTAGTGGGTTGAGCTATATTGGTGTTGTTCTGTCTTTTGTGTTATTTGTCCTGCCTTGGACGGGTGCAACATCGGTTTTTCTCTTCCCACGGTAAATAGTGTTGTTTTATAAATGCATTTCTGTTTGGCTTTATTTAATTGATTGCATCATTAATTGTTTAATTTTTGCTTCAACCACTTGGCGTGTTTTTCTAGTGTCTCCGGGTTTTCGCGGCCTGCTGTTTGCGTTCTTTTTGCCTCTCCCCCGTTCAACACTGCGAAAGCACGTCTGGTGGTGGTTGTGATTTCGTTGTTCTCTGAATTAGCATTTATGCTGTGTTGTAATTTATTTTATGCTGTCTTGCTTGATTTTATCTTGTTTTGCTCTATTGGGCTTTTTAAATTTGTAGTATATCTGTAAAGCGCATTGAGAAACTGTTTTGTTTGTAACGCGCTCTATAAGTGTATATTATTATTATTATTATTAGACCTGAGAGCACATAAGACATATCGAATTGCATTCTGAATACGAGGAATGTCCATCTGATATCAAATAATTTAGATTTTTTGAAATTTGCAATATACCGTACTGACGCGAGTATAGTCCCACCTTCGAGTTTTTTTTTTTTTTTTTTATTTATTTTTTCAGCTTTGGAGTGTCCCAGGACCTAGAACCTAAATGCTAGGATCATTCATGGTTGACCTAAAAAAAAAAATTTTCAAGATGTTTTGTATTTTTAATATGAAAATTGATACTTGGTATTCATGTCATAATCTATTCATGATTTCAAAATGCATTCAAATTCAATGCATTTTGAAATCATTAATAGACTATGACATGAATACAAATTATCAATTTTCATATTAAAATACAAAATATCTTCGAATTTTTTTTTTTTTTTTTTTTTTAGGTCAACCATGAATGATCCTAGCATTTAGGTCTAGGTCCACTACAAAACCGAAAAAATAAAAAAACTGAAAAAAATTTTTTTTTTTTTTTTGAAATTCGAGTATAGTCCCACCCCCCAATTTTGAAAAATGTTCACCCAAAAACGGGGTGGGACTATACTCGCGTCAGTACGGTAATACAAATTTTATAGCAAATTATTAAAATTTGATAATTTTTTACATTTTTGATATTTAACAGTCCTCGAAGTAATCTATTATTATGTAGCTGGGATGAAAAGCTGACTATCAATTGAAAATTTTGACCTTTCATATTGAAAATGTCGCTATCCGAGCCCATAACATAATCAAGATTTGTTTTTCTTCTATCATCATCAGATGACCATGTCCAATTAGGGCCTAAACAATACATATGATCACAGTAATTGTCCTGTGTCACTCTACTTAGCATACCTGATATTCTCACTGATTCAAGCAGAACCAATTAAATACTAATTTGGACAAGGATTTTACCTTATTGTGCATTATATGTGTTTCTAGTGATTTTGTATAGTGTGATTTTGCCAATTACCATACTGAGGTGAGTATAGTCCCACCTTTGAGTAAAGTCCCACCCCCAAATTTAAATTATTTATTTTTTCAGTTTTGGATTCTCCCTAGACCTAGAACTAAATGCTAGGATCATTCATAGTTGATTTAAAAAGAAGAAGCATTTTGAAATCATTAATAGAGTATGACATGAGTACAAATTTATTCAAAACACATAGGCCTACAATTTTTTTTTTGAAATTTGATTATAGTCCCACCCCTAATCTTGAAAAATGTTCACCCAAAAACGGGGTGGGACTATACTCGAAGTCAGTACAGTATGTACTATATTTTAACTCTAATACTTAATATATAAACATGATAAATCTTACAAGGAAAACCACTGTGCAAGCATGCATCCCACTTGATGCCAAGATGCAATCACGCATATATACGCACAGAATGGCCGGGCCAGCGAAACCCCCGTGGCTACCGGTCGGTGATCTTGTGCATGGAAAGCAAGGGGTCACAGGTTCAATTCCCAGACGGTACCAAGGGACTTCTTTGTTCATCTTCTCTCCTCCTTCAGTCCTTCTCTGACTTCGATAGCAAAAAACTGTGGGCCGTGTTAGGGTTATACAGAGGCAATTTTCATGATCCAGCCTCATCTCCACAATTTTTTCAAAAATATCTACAAAATCTTGCAAACATGTCTACTGATGTATGATCCTTTTTAAAGTAATTTCTTTTATATTAACCACAAGGCAGTATTTACATGTATTTATCACTAGTGCGAAATTGGGCCTATCTAATTCAAAACTTAATCCGACCTATCTTCAGAAGATAGCAACCTTCAATCTCTTACTAAATCACACACCATAACCAATTAAACAGCACATTAAAGGCTGATATTTGTTATGCTAAAGTTAGTTTTATCTTAATTGAAACCAATGGCGAGTATTACAAGAACTGGTGAACTGAAAAGGTTTAAAAAAAGATGAAAGAATAATTACCTCTGTTTAGAATATGTCCCGATAAATGATCAAATGGGTTAATTGCAGAAACTATTCCAGGGAATATCCCTTATTCAGTTCGTTACTTCTTGTGGCCATTAAACTCATAAACCATGTAAACAGAGGTGTCTTTTTTTTATAACTTTTTCAGTTCACCAGTTCTTGTAATTGGTAAGCTTACTGATTTTTAAATCACCCTCATTTACGTTTTTATATGGCCATGACCAACCAATCAACATTGTTGTAGAATTCAAACCAAATTTTGAGAAAAGAAAGGCGGCATGATTCAGTGCCTGAAATAAAGAACTTAACGCCAGCTTGAAGCATGTCTTCTGGGTCAATTTCAACTCATAGAGCGTGTTTATACGTGTACTGGGCATTCTTCGTAATTTGTTAGCTGCCAACCCACAATCCCATTACATTTTGATTACTGTAAACATCTCCACCGTGTTTCTACTGCGAATCAACTTCTTGAGGTGGTGAATGGTTGCCAGTTGCCACTCGTACTGATCTGTTTGTACTGTGCAAATTAACTGGTACCATGGTAGTAGAATAGAAATACACAGATAGCTAAAATACAAATATCTAGATTTAAATGTATCTTCAAACATTATACAGCACTCATCTCATTTTTGTGTTATACAGGAAAAAACTGGAAAAAAAACCTGAAAAAACTTTTCCAGGAACTGAAGAGCCCTTGAATTTGTCACTGTTACAATTTGTTCAAAAAAAACCCAGATCACAAGTGCTTTAGAGGTATCTATTCCTTGAAAAGTAAATCTATCACCCCGTCTATCCTGCACCATAAGTGGTCTAATGCCATCTTAAATCTCCAGCGCCAAAATGCGTTACTCCCATCAGGAGTCTTGATTTATATATTATTTGTACATTTTATCATCTGGGGATGTGCGGCTGAATTCTGCAAATAAACCCCAAAAATCAGCCCCAAAGTCTTCAAAATTTGATGAAAAAGAGACATATACAAATGATCTAGATTTCAAAATTATTTCTTTGCAAAATGATACTACACAAACACTTGGGAAAACTCGCACAATGAGCACTTTTTCAGGATTTTTGGAGACAATTTTGAATGAAAAAGTACATCTTTAACCCAAGTTTTCTTTATGAATTTTTGTGATTCATAGCTAAACCAAAGATCTTTGGCTGAACTGAGCCTGTGAAAAGGCTACCCAAGTCTTGCCACACATCCCCTGTGCACTAAAACCCCTGGTGCATGACTCCTTTTCACAAGAGGTCTTCCCCCATGTCTAAAGTAAGTCTATCATATCACATAAGAGTGTTTTGATGCCATTGAAACTATTTCTCAAAATCCCCAGTTTTAGGTGCTGTATTTGTCTTGTAGCAGATTGACTGATCCCCTCATGCCCCCTCTTATCCCCCCTTAGCTATGTAAGCAAACCATCCTTTCTCTATTATTCTCCTAGTCCATTCTCCTTCAAGTTTGCCATGCCATTACCATCTCTTTGCATAAGGATATCAAGATCCTCTCAAAGACGCCACAGCTACACTGTATTGCTTCAGTGACTTCTTGTATACTAGGTGTGTTCAGACGACCACTTCAGTTCAAGTTTATGGAAATATTCCCTAAATACCAAGGTTCTAATTGCGACTTTCAGTTACCACTAAGCATGAGTAGTGAGTAACATGCTTTCTAGCTCATTGTCCTGCATCATCAGTTAGGTATCTCAATTGGATCTCAAGGCACTGTTGGAAAGTACAATTAAAGTCGCAGCTACAACACAACAAAGTGAAATGGATAAGACTGGACAGGAATAATTATGGGAAGAAGTCCGATTTTACTATTTAGAATGCACGAGGAAACCTGGAGAACCTGGGGGGGGGGGGAACCTATAAAGAGAGTTATAAATCAGCATCTGCAACCATACTCACTTACAGCACTTCATAGATGACAGGAATCTAACCCGGGCTGCATTGGTAGGAGGTGAGTGCATGGCCACTACATCAACCCGTCCACTTCATTACTTGACCAGGTAGCTCCTTTGTCTTCCGGAGCTTCATCGTAATGTTCCCCCCATTTCTGATGCATTCAATGCATGTAATTGTTTTATAGTACAGAGGTGTGGGCTAGTTATTATGCCATATTCCTGGATATATAGGCCTACAATTCACACTTGGCGCACAGCCACTACACTATTGCCTAGCAATCTCTTGACCCAAAGGCTGACAGTAAAATTGTTAACTTGATTGTTGGGAGTGGCCTTCTTTTCCTTGTTCTTCAAATCTGTTTCTCACTTCTCTTTCCATACAGGCCAGCATGCTTATATAGGCTTTTTAGCCTGGCCTGAGCATTTTGTTTGAGCCTGGTCCCATCAGGACCCAAGCGTGTCTCCACACGGAGCGACCATTTAAACAAACAAACAAACAAACAAATACAGCGACTGAGCTATCAGACTATCAATATAAAGTAAAAGTCCTCCTCTGAACATACCCACTAAACAGTAAGCTACATGTGACCAACTTTACATGGCTTGTTTGAACTCTTGAGATCTTTCACCATATGCACACCATACTCTATATAAAAGTTTAAAATTTCACCATAAGTAAATCTACTTGTGCGTGTGGGGATATTGACTTTGAGACAATAACAACCAATGGAATAAAAGCCCAGGAATACACCCTGAAGAAAATGTATCTTTTTGTTGTCACAAATTGCGCAAATATGGAGCAAGATTTGGGTCTATCTTTGACAACAAATTGTTAATATTTGTTTTGTGTTTTGAGTGCTAAAAGTGTGGGAGAAAAGATGTACATACTGTGCCAACATGGTCAAGTGGAAAAGAAAAGCTTAACTTAAGAAAATAAATACAACCAATTTCATTCTGTTATTGACTCATTGTATCTACATCCCAACAATTATGCCTCCATTTTGCAAAGTTTACCGACACTAACAAAAGCACTTTTCTCTTTTCTTGGACAGACATTTCCTTGGGTAAGTATTTACACAAGTTTAAAACAAATAATAATCATTTCTATATTCACTTGTTTCCCTGCTCACCTGCTCAAGATTGATCTAGCAGTCAAGTGCAAAATTCTAATCATTTTCCTTTTAAAATCTGTTTATCTTCTAATCATTAACCCTCGTTTACGCAAAGTCAAATAATTGAGACTCCAAAGGTTTCTGATGGACTAATATAATAATACCTGAACCCATGCTTTTTTGCTATCATAAAGGAAAGAACAAACAAAAAAGGAGAGAAGATGAACAAAGAAGTCACTTGGCACCCCCGGAATTCGACCCTCCGACCCCTCGCATGCCACGCACAAGATCACCGGCCTGTACCAACAGGGGTTTTGCTGGCCCTAAAATGTCAAATCCCCCCTATGCTGCTACACCACTGGAATCCATGCATATACAGTGCTTTTCATAGTGAGCTTTAGTGAGTTTCAGTCCGGTTCTCAAGGGCCAAGATTTATTTTTCTGAATAGGTCTTAGTTTTGTAGATGGGTCTTAGTTTTACAGGTCTTAGTTTTGTAGACAGGGTCTTAGTTTTTGGGTCTAATAGGTCTTAGTTTTGTAGACACCCAATTTGTTTAGGATGTGACAAGCTGAAGCTGAAGATCTATTGCCAAAAAGAGTGAACTGCTGATTTAGCTCTAGTCAATCATCTTTAAAATACTATATTGTTACAAATATTTATTGATTTTAAATATGTTAACCTTCAAATGTATTGAAATAAACGTAAACCTATATGTGAGGTCTCACTATAGTGCTCTTTCTCCCTCTCGCCCCTTTCTTCATTTCTTAGCATTTTCAAACCATGTTAACCAACTACAAATTAAACCTTGTTTTCTCATTAAATGAGGATTTAAACCAATGAACATACCACATTTGCAGGATCAAACTTTATACCCTCGCTAAATCCCCTCACCCAATCAACCACCCAAAATTGATTGGGGTACATTTTCATGCATAAAATATGGAGCTGAGGGAATTCCATAACTTTTTTTCCTTTTTTTTTTGGGATTAGTTAATTCTTTTAGGATTTCAAATTAAATCCTGGCAAATCTGGGATAATCAGTAAAATATTTTTACAGTTTGATAGATGAATAAATAATAAGCAAAAATGTTATTACATTACCTATGTTGACCTTTTTTGGTCCTGTGGTGGTATGTTTTGTAAATAACAAAACCACATCTATAATATTTATCAATGGTATATTTATTTGTTTTACATGACCCATCTCCACCCTTGAGCCATGGAAGTACTATGCTTGAGCAGAGGGATTTCATGTCAAAGATGGGGGCAAATACAATTGAGTTCAAATTGAAATCAATTGCAGAAACTTGAAGAAATTTGACCCAATGTCACTAATGTAATATGGTGCTTGATTCTCAATAACTTTAATATGAATTGCTTTTTGGTGAGTTACTATTTATGGTTACTAACCACCCCAATCTATTTTACCACTTGCTTGTGCATAATATCTTTGATATCAGGCCAAAAAGAAAAACATTTCAAAAATCTGCACACATAGCTATGAATATTTTGCAAAAACAAGAAATGCATGGCAAAATGTTTTCCTCCCAAAATGTTTTGAAGAGCAATCCCAAGTAAAATATTTGTTGCGGTTTCTGCATAGGGATGAATCAGTAATTCCTAAAACCTATCTCTAACCTGTCGCTTTGCATGAAATCAAACAAAGAGGGCAGCTTAATATATTTTACTTGGTGCAAAGTGGTCTTGATCTCTGCATGCTTGCTTTTATTAAAGGCATTTCACATGAGGGGACAGTTTATAGAAATCTATGATTTGTCCCTTTAATGAATACACAATGATAATGTAGATGCGTATGTGAACTGTGAAGGACTGCCAGATGGACATTCACAAGAGAATATTATGAAAGTTAATTAAGCTGTGAATATAGTTCAACTTTGAAGAAAGAAAGATCCACATGATTTATAAACATTAAAATCAAAATAGTCGCCATGATTGAATTATAATTGTATAATTTCTAAAATCCAAGAGAAACCAGTGACACTTGAGTTCAACTTTGGTGATGTTAAAGTGGTCAGAGGCATGCATGAGTAGCCCATCTGATACCAAGACCTCTGGCCTAAGATCCGAGACCGCATGACAACATCATCTCAAACTAATTAATGTAATTTTGCAGACGATATTGACAAGAATATAGTCTCCCAGTTAATAAAACTGTGAAATTCATCACCAAACCATACTGCCATTTGGGGTTCAACTTCGGCCAATGCAATCATAGTGATGGCAAGTCAAAGCCATGCGACAAGTCCAAAGTGGTTTTAATTATCTGATGCAAAGACCTCTGACCAAAGATCCAAGCTGCCCCATCATCAATTCCTGAACACATCAGATCAAACAATCAATGATAGAAGTTTCAAACAATACTGACAAGTACAAGTCAACAAAATTTCAAAGCCATTGGGAAAACATTATTGTCACCTGGGTTCAACTTCGGCCAAAGTCAGCAGAGCGGACAAAGGCGTACAACAAGTCAAGAGTGGTCTTAATTAGGCAATGCCAGGACGTGTGTAGTTCTCATCTCAGTGTAAATCCTGCCTTTCACGACCAATCCATCAAACACACTCTGTGATTGGTTAAGTCTGATAATGACAAAAAGGTCCCTTTCGCCTATCATTTCATTGGTTATGGTTCGGTACTGACCAAAATGCATATATTGAAAAGGTTATCTATAGCTATAGAGTAGGAACTACATGTATATCAGAAAGTTGATTCCCGAGGAAGCTGAACAGACTCGATTCCCTCAGATAGCAATTGCCACAAAGTGATTTAGTGGAAGGTAGCATGGATAAATGCACACACATCTGCACAGGAACAAGATGATGCAGATGTCTCCAGCAGTTTTCCAAAGAGTTTGAGCATTAAAATACTAGTAATTGAAATTAGACTTCAACACTACTTGTTTATTCCTTGTTGTCAGCCAATGTTGTTAGCTCTAATGTTTTTCTTGGAAACGGCTCAAGACAAAGTCACACCTCATCTAGTGTGACCAGCCCTCGAATTAAGGATCTGAAGGGGCACAGCAACTTTTTGGGGCGCCCTCTACGGAGGCGTCCCACAATATTGGCATGTACTTGTGAGTAGCTTCTAATTTCAGTCTTACTAGATTTACTCCGCAATTGTTGTGCTATTTTGCTAAAATTATGCCCTTGCTCAGAAATAAATCCACAATATGCTTGGATTTTATTTTATTATTGTTTTCTGTTATGCACAGGATAAAATGGTGTGCGTATATTCTTTGTTTAAAAGACAAAATTAATGGATTTGTAAAAACACCAAATAAATCGAGACCTTTGACCTTTGTAACCACTTTGACCTTTGTAACCAGTTTACCGCCTCTTAGAACCCGATGAGACGGTGACCAACACTTTGGATTACAATAGCCTAATCTGAATGGCATAGTCCAATAAGCTCAAATAAACAATCATAGTGCAAAATTTGACCTAACTTGCAGAGTATGAGTTTTTGTACCCAAAGTTTCAAAGTCAGGCATCTTATCAAGATCAAGATAGTGATAGTGACATAACAATTAACACGCTTATCTTACCAAGGTCTTATCTATCTGCATGGGGTAATTGGAAATTATGGTGTAGCCTATTTGTTTTAAGGATGAAACAACTGGCTCCTTTTGCATGGAAATTAGAACAAATTACTATACAAGCTGTATCAAAAAGTTTGGTACCCAGCAGTTTTGATAGTAATTGAAAAGCCTGGTTCTTCCAAATGCAATATCGGGTCCCCCTTAAAATGATAAAATGATCAGACCATAAATCTTTTGTGACTGTTTATGACATTAATCAACAAATTATCGGATCCTAGATGTGTCGAGGATGTTATGTTTATGAACAAAACGTTACGTTTGTATTTTCAACATTGTTAATCATTGCTACGTGTATGTTAACAAATGAAAGTTCTGTAATTATTTTAATTCTTCAATGCTAAGTTAGTAAGTATTCTTTTGGATATCATCAAATTGTAAATCTCTAGTCAGATTTTCAGTGTGTTAACAACTATGTATCAAAGATGTTACGTTCATGTACAAAACATTAACGTTCTTATCTTGTAAACATTGTATACTCATATAGCTACTTTTGAAGAATGAATGTTCTGTAATTGTCTTTTATCCTTCATCTCTATTAGATTTTCAGTGTATTAGCAAGTAGATGATGTATATGTATCACAGACGTTATGATGTATATGTATCACAGACGTTATACATTCATAAAAACTTTTCTTTTGGTCAACATAGGGGTAGATCCTCTTCTATACTATCCATCATATACCCCCCTGCATAACGAAATTCAACAATATTCAATATCCAAAGCAATATCATCACTACAATATGCCCCAAAATTGAACTCCCCCACCCCACATAATCGCAAATTGACACGACAGCTTCATTCCAATTCAATTTATTTCATCCAAAACGGTCCTGTGATACACCTTCCCCAATCAAACACATTTGTCTTGCATTTGATCATCTTCTACTCTTCCCTAGAAAAAATCATTATGATACCAAATCCCGGGACCAAATCTAAACACCATGCCATGGAATTCACCATATCACGTCCAAGCTCACATAATTTGGGCGCCCCATTCCTTTTTTAAAGGAATTTTTATTTAGGGCAAGTTGATAATTGCCTTGGATTTTCACTGAAAAGGCAAGGCAGCACAGCAGTTTGTAATATTTCAAGAGGGCATCATGGCAACTGTTGAAAATTTGAGAAAGGCACCAAGGCAATTTCTCAAAAGTGAAAAAAACACACACAAACAGTCTGATAGATGATTTTATAATGAAGGGGCAGGGTTGGGGCACCGACGGCAACTTCATTAGAGGGCAAGGCAAGTGACTGCCTTGGGTAAAGGACATATTTTGAGGGCATTACGGCAGTGGGGATGGGCACCCATGGCAAAATGCCATGGGTGCCGTGGGTTAATTCGAGGGCTGAGTGTGACGTCATCTAATCAGGTTGGTCTCTAGCTGTTTCCAAGATCATCAGAGCCAACAACTGAACAACATCAGCTGACGGACAAAGTTCCTTGAAAGCGCTCATGCGCAGAATTTCCACAAAGTGTGACCAGAGAACTTTTTTCCCCAAGATTGTGGCTATGCAAAGTTATTTTCTCTCTAGTCACATGAAAAAGATGATTGGTCTCAAACATGATAGGTCTATAATATCCCATGAGATAGGGTGATGATAAGTCAATTGGTTTACAACACACCAAATTTGATTATGTATTTACAACAAAATACATGTGGGCAATCAACTCATGGTAGATATAAATCCTGCAGCTTCCCCAGAAAATGTGAAGTGTGAGCACAGGTCAATAAACCCACCAGCAAAAACATCCTATTTTGTCATGAGTCGTGTTCACATTTTGAGTTACACCCGGCGTAAACTTACGCTAATATTAATATGAATTCCAAAAACATTTTCCCTACTCCTAGCATGTGTCCACACCTAGCCTACTCCTAGCACTGCACTACACCGACCAGTTCCACCAAGCATTCGCTTCTGGTCAGCGTAAACATCAGCTACCACTTCCGGTGTTGAAGTGACCTTGCGATATGCCATTTCTTAGTTCCGATCAAAAAATGTCAAACTTACACTGGGTATTAAACAGGCGTAGCAGCGTTCACATTGCAACTTATGCCTGGCGGAAATTACAGCCAGCACGCTACTCCTGACTTTTGTCAGGAGTAAATCGTCAGACGTACGCCTGGTGGAACATACATTGACCATCGTTCACACCACTACTACTACTCCTGGCAGTGCCTACCGCTACTCTTAGCACCTTGCGCCGACCAAGTTCTGCCAGGCGTACGTACGACAATGTGAACACAGCTATGGAAATGCTTATTGGATTGTTCCATTGGCTTTGTGGCACAGGGAAATAGGGTGACAGAAAGGTTAAAGAAGAGCTGAAACATCCTCATGGCTGGAGTCTGGGATGCTGAATCCTGGATATGAAAAGGTGCATCTTGGATTTAGTCTTTAACATTTTAACACAATTTTGATGCAAGTTGGTTTCATTTTGAAACAATTTTGTTTTCCATTCTGCCATCCCTGATTTGCTAATTTGCTACTGATCATCACATTTCATACCTGGCATTCCATCTACAAATGAAGACCTGAGAGCAAGAAGACCGTAAGTCCACTTGGCCCCTCAACATGTAGGCCTATACACTCAAGTTGCGTATAGTTTGGTATAGTTTGGTAATGTTATATACATGTTCAGGGGCCAAAACAAATCTTTCACAACCTTTCATGATGTTTTCACCCTGGAACATGTATTAAACATTATAAAACCCTAAACTATACATAACTTTAGTGTATACATGTTGAGGGGTCAAGTGGACTTACGGTCTTCTTGTGCTTAATAAAGGACATCCTTGTTTTTCCAACTTGTGTGTCTTTTCAATGTCTTTCTATAATCATCTTTGCTTCATTGCTTTCTCTGCAAATACAACTAAATATTTTCAAACTGGACGTTAACTTTCCATAAAAAAATAATTTTTGCCAAATGACCATCCTATCTTGTTTGATGTTCCCGCTTTTTGATCCTGTTAATCCATAGCAAGCTTCATTTATCGATTAAAACCCACCTGTTTTGATCAGCCCTTAATCCCAGTAAGTGATTAAGTCAAAGACAGGTATGGCATGAGATAATCCTACCTATAAATTGAACCATAAGCAAAACACGTTGGCATTGTTCTACTGGAGCCACCCAAAGATTGTCCAGAAAAATGATGACAAAAGAAGTCATGGTCAATTGCAATTACAATTCTGTAAATGATAACAATAGGCTATTGTCATGATTGTGTGCAGGAAGGTGCATTTGAAAGCAACACTGTAGCTGCAATATGTGTTATTTTCTGATATCAGGAATTGAATTTTTGATCTTAAGGGGTGGGGTATGAACGTTTGGACAGTATTTATTGTGGGACATTAGAGCACATCAGACATATAGAATTGCATTCTGAATACGAAGAATGTCCTTCTGATATCAAATAATTTTTTTGAAATTCGCAATGTAATACACATTTTATGGCAAATCATTAAAAATTGATATTTTTGATATTTCACAGCACTCAAAGTAAACTTTATAAATCTGATGATTTATACTTGAAGTGTATGTAGGTGGGATGAAAAGCCGACGATCAATTGAAAATTTTGACCTTTTGTATTGAAGATATGGATTTTTTTTCCCAAAACACCAAAATAAATTAGGTCTTTTTGGGAAAAAAATCCATATCTTCAATATGAAAGGTCAAATGTTCAATTGATCATCGGCTTTTCCTCCCAGCTACATACACTTTAAGAATATATCATTAGATTTATTAAATTTACTTCGAGGACTGTTATATATCAAAAAATGTGAAAAATATCAAATTGTAATAATTTGTCATAAAATTTGTATTATATCGTGGATTTCAAAAAATGAAAATTATTTGATATCAGAAAGACATTCTTCGTATTCAGAATGCAATTCGATATGTCTGATATGCTCTCATGTCCCACAAAAAATACTGTCAAAACGCTCATTCCAGATCCCTTAAAAGTAATTAAAAGGCCAGCGGAAGACCAGTAGCTGAGTGTCGCCGACCTAGTGTTTGGCATGCGAGGGGTCTCGGGTTTGAATCCCACCCAGAGCAAACAACTTCTTTCTTTGTTTTCTCTCTTTCCTTCCTTCTTTCCCTTCTAATCCCCAAAAAGCCCTTGTACCGTTAGGCTTAATGAACGAACTGTACAAACAACTTAAAGATTTGAGAACATTGCACTTGATCGATCATGAGACATTAAATCAAGTGACATTGTTTGCTTGCTACAATTTTTAAAATAAAAATTAGGATATAGAACCAAGAGTAATTGATTTTAGGGGTAGGTTTAGGGTTTTGATTATTTTAGGTTCTGGACATAAAGTTGTTTCAAGAATGTAATAATCTGAAGTGTGAGTAATTAATTTTCACACGGCAGCTATTTTCCTGACTATCTATATTAATTTGGCACCAATCGTGTTCCTTTTGACCGCATGGTATTGATCATCGGCTCTCTAAAAGATGTCAAATTACCAAAATAGGAAGATGTTCTTTTCCATACAAATTGGGTTTGACCACAATCGGCATCACAATCAAATCAGTATGGTGATCAGTCACTGCTGTCAGTCAGCTGTACAAAAACACCTGAAAACTTTTGAAACTCTTCCATATTTGGAATCTTTTCGCTTTATATAAAGAAACAGATCACAATGATCTCCGTAACAAACTTCGATGAGCCAGAAGGGTCAAAATCCTCTAGAACATGTGATATTGCTTTCTTTTTATTCTTCAAAAGCATCAGAGAAAGCGAACAATCATTTTTGAAAGGCATTTTTTCTTTTCTTCATGATATACTGTTTCATCTAGCCCAAATTGGCCCATGGAATGCCACTGGGTTCTTAGCAATAATAATGCAGAAATGCTACCAAGCTCTTTTATTCATCATGCTCATTTAAAAACTGGCAGTCATATATGACTGTTGTCATCATAAGTAGAAACAATATCAAGCAAATAAATTGAGGGGAGGGGTGTCTGGGAAGGGGAAAGGAGAGTTTGCAGGATGTCAAAATTTGGGAGTATTTGGAAACTTATTTTGCAGGTATATGTGGATTTTCCCTGTTGAATATGTGGATTTTCCCAGTTGAAACTTCTTTCAATTTTATTACTTTTCCATTACACTACAAAGGTGATTTTGATGCAACGTCCAGCTCCACAAAAAAGACATTCTCGCAGTGGCTAAATCAGCAGTGATGGTGGGAAGAAAATGGGGGCGGGAAATCTCTTTGGACAAATATTCTATTTGGTTGAAATCAGGACAGGAAGAATTAGAGAATAAATGATACCAATATAGACGACAGGCAGGTCCAATATTTTGAGAAGTGGATGCAGTGGCTTAGAGTGGGTCATCCGATTGGGGGGGGGGGCACAGACCATGATTGGGGGCACCGGGTCTGATGGTGTTTTTTTGGCAATTTTCCTATGGGATTTTCTAAATTTTGCAATCGGTTGGGGGCATGTACCCCCTCCCCCATGCTCCTATGACGCTACGCCACTGAGTGGATGCCAGTGCAGCAGGTATCCACTACGATAATACTTTTTTTAAATAGACTTAAATATTATTTTTATAACTAAACACTGTTTTATTTACTGAAAATGAAGAATCTTCCGCAATGACGTGATTGCTTGCCTCAGAATGACAAAGCTGGCTATCCTTGGAACTTGCACAAGGAAAAGTTATTCCAGGAGTGGCCTTTGAGTGGACTTTCCATGATGGGGCACTGTATGGCCTAACCTCTTAGCCACTGGTCTGGAAAAGTTTGATAAAAGTGCTTATAAACTTTTCGAAGTCAACAACCTGGTCAATTCTACTGCAAGGCCGGCCAATCACCTGGTCAACAGGTTAAATGTAATTAAATGCTTACAAAATAGATAACAGTAGCATCAGCAATCGTGTTCACATTTTGAGTTACACCCGGCGTAAACTTACGCTAACATTGATCAAAATTCCACAAATATTTTTCCTACTCCTACCGCGTGTCCACACCTAGCCTACTCGTGCCTATGCCGACTAGTTCCAACAAGCATTCACTTCAGGGTGGCGTAAACATTGGCTACCACTTCCAGTGTTTCTGTAACTATCAACCATGCGATATGTAATTTCTTAGTTTCGACCAACTAAGGTCACACTTACTCTGGGTACCAGGCGTAATCTGCGTTTACATTGCAACTTACGCCTGGCGGAGATTACACCCAGCTTGCTACTCCTGACTTTTGTCAGGAGTAAATCGTCGGACGTACGCCTGGCGGAACTTACGCTGACCATCGTTCACACTGCACCTACTCCTGGCAGCGCCTACCGCTACTCCTAGCAACTTGCGCCGACCAAGTTCCGCCGGGCGTACGTCCGACAATGTGAACACGACTAGTGGTTTAGTGTTCCGCAAGTTAGCTGTGAAATAATATTGAATTAACACCTTCATTTTGAGAGAAAGATACGAACTGATTGTATTTTCAGAGCAAAATAATTGGGATATAAATCAAAAAGTGTCATCGCTTCCATCTTCGTTAAGTGATCATAAAAATAAACAATTACAAGTGAAATTGCAAGTTTTTGTGTTCAATAATTGGAAAACCCCAAGATATTTTATGTGTCAGTCAGCTATACAATCACCAAACTTCTTTCCATAGTCAGCGGCAATCCCACAGAAATTTCATTGAAAACAACAAATGGATAACAATAATTGAAATTGACTGCAATTGCAGGTTTTTGAGTTTAATAATTGCCTAACTCTCGATTTATACAAAAACACCCTAAACCAAAATAGCAAAATCAATTAAATTAAACAATATTCATTCAACAAACCCCAGGATTCACTCCAAGTGGCACAAACCAAAATAACAAAGTACATGAGATATTTTACAGCACTGTTTAACTTTAAGTTTAAAAAAAAAGAAGAGTAAAAAAACCCTTGATCCACTTGAAATATCAAGCGTCCATTTTGAGGGTACCAACACATATTTTATTAGGACAATACAATTTGCAGCACGGCCAGCACCATATAGGCTGTTCATTTTTTTTAGATAGTTTTGTTAAAATCATGTGAAATCAGCCGGTTTTTGCCCAAAATTGTTGAAAAATAACAGTGACTTACCTTCATAGGGGCACAGGGGGGCACATGCCCCCCAATCGATTGCAAAATTTAAAAAATCCCATAGGAAAATTGCCACAAAATGGCTTGTACCCCCCAATCAGACCCGGTGCCCCCAATTGGATGACCCACGCTACGCCACTGAAAAATATGTTTGCAAAAAAAAAAATGTTGTCAGATTTGTAGGGTCATTTTAGCCTCCAGAAAAAAAATCATCCCGAACAACCTACCGTACTTGAAAAGTCCCTCGGCCCTTAAAACAAGGATTTTTTCTGCCGCTTATACTTCAAAATATCAAGTGTCTAATATAATGATACTGATTGACTTAGACCCTGTTTACACAGAGCCTGAAGTCGATTTTTAACTTCTAAACAGGGTCGTCGGCTCGTCGCGTTTTGAACTTGACTTCAGAAGTCGACTTCAAACAACATTTAGCAAATTCAAAGTCAACTTCAAAATCGATTTTTACAGTGTAAATGAATATGTAATCAAAAGTCTACTTCATGAGCAAGTGATGGCAAAAAAGAAATTTCTTTCAAAAAGACAACCCTGTGGAGTCAAATTCACAAAGTCAACTACATTGTACCGTGTAAAATAACCCGTCAATAACTTAATTTATGCTAATCTTTAGTCGTAATCTGAATTCGATGTCTCAATTGAAGTCAATTTTTCATTGTAAACAGGGTGATAGATTGGTGGGTAGATGCATTCCACCTGCACACCTGCAAGTGTTAAGTGGGTGTCATCACATTTTCATTTCAGTTCTTTGGTATAATTACATGTCAAAAGTTGTTCAATTGGTTCCATTCAATTTACAAAGTGAAATATTTAGTGTTAATATGGGAACTGCTGTAATTATTGGTAATGAACCTTGGCATGCATTTAAAGTCAGAAAAAATCACAGAATTAGAGAAGGAGAACAATCATGGGGCAAAAATTGGGGGTATTTGGTTTCCCTCGGAATGCACTAGAGGCATTTGTTGTCATGCAAGTGTGACAAGGATGATGTGCACATTTGAGAGATGCACTTGATGTGACCTGCACGGCGCATGCGAGTACCAAGATGCTTCAGATGATACGCAGAATTGTTTTTGTTCATCTCCGTGCACCATCAGATACCCCCAATTTTCTCCCCATAGCTGACGGCAAGATTGTATGTGGCGGTATAGGGAGTTGCGGTTCTCATTCTCTAATTCTGTGATAGGGACAGAGAAACCCTGTCCTAAAACCTAACCCTAAAATCACAATGTTAGTTGGCAAGGAGATTGCCAATCACAAGCATGTATTTTGCAGTTCCAAGTTGCAGTCTGAATGCAAATTACCTGAATTTGTTTAGGGTATGTATTTTTAAATGCAAAACCAAAAGTCATTATGGCAAAAGTGAACAAATGACAAGCATTAACCCTAACACTGGACCCTGCTTTTTGGGATCGGAAGTCAAAGAAGATCCGAAAAAGTGAAGGAGAAGAAGAATTTTTGACTTGGTACCCCCGGGATTCGAACCTTTGAAAAGCACACGATCACGGACCGGTAGCTACACGGGTTATTGCTGCCCGGCCAGCAATTCTGTGCGCATATAACACTTAGGGTGATTGTGTCATCGCAGACCCTGGGATTCATGCATGTGCAGATTTTTTCATCGTAAGATTTTGTAAGATTTTTGGGTGTTAGGGTTAGGGTAGGCTCTAAAATACATCTTAGTTAACCCTAACACTGGACCCTGCTTTTTGGGATCGGAAGTCAAAGAAGATCCGAAAAAGTCAAGGAGAAGAAGAATTTTGACTTGGCACCCCAGGATTCAACCTTTGACCCCTCGCATGCCAAGCACACGATCACGGACGGTAGCTACACGGGTTATTGCTGCCCGGCCAGCAATTCCGTGTGCACATAACACTTAGGGTGATTGCGTCATCGCAGACCCTGGGATTCATGCATGCGCAGATTTTTTCATCGTAAGATTTTGTAAGATTTTTGGGTGTTAGGGTTAATAAAGACAAAATGTGACATCAAAATGAAGGTAGGATGTCCAATTATTGTGGTTGTCTAATTCAGAAACCATGGCTAAACTACATAATATTATGCTAGCAGTTGACCATGGTGATACTAATTTATACTTAATATGTCATGTTTTATGAAATAAACATGAGATATTTTGACCTATTTGTGATTTTTGATCATTTGATAATCAGATACAGCATAACTTGGGATGGCACAATTGCACAGATGTCATCAGGCTCTCATCACTTGTATCTTTGATAAACACATCAATTAGTCAGGCAATTAGTAGAAAACTTTCAGTCATGATTCATTCGTGCTAGATTGATTTATAAATGCTTCCATACATTCTTGGCCCATCTTATAAGAGGTCTAGGAGGCCATCTTGGAAATAGTCTGCATCCCAGTCGCAGCCATCACTATGGACCACAATAGCCTCATCCCAATGGCATAATTCGATAACCTCTATTAAACAATCATAGTGCAAAATTTGACCTCAAGTTGCAGAGTATGAGTTTTTGTACCCAAATCTTCAAAGGTGCAAATGTATCGGGTTAAAGAAATGTGCCCTGATAGATGAGCAATGTTGTGGATCCTAGCGATATGTAAACAAATCCTGATGATTTGTGAGTCATGGGGGGGGCAAGGCTTATATTAAGCAGGCACCCAGGCTTTTTTTACCCCATGGTTGCCCAGTTTTGGCTCCTGGTGTGTCCAGTATTTTACACTACAACCTATAGGACCAGGAGCAATCTTTGGGTCCAGAAGCTCATTTTAGCTCCTGGTCCAGGCATACTTAATATAAGGCTTGGGGGGGGCACCAGGACTGATTGAGGGATACTAGGTCTGATTAGGGGGGGGGCTGATCAATTTTTGGTATTAATTCTGTACTTACGAATTAAAGAATTTCTCTTTTATTCCTGTCTGTGACAGAGGCTAGTATGTAAGAAAAGACAGAGGGCAAAATCAGAACAAGACATTGATGAGACAGCCTTTTACATTTTGTATCAGATTCAAAATTTACTACATTGTATTGAAAGTTACACTAGCTTGGGTCAAGAGGGTTATGTTAAGACCTTTTAAGTTGTTTATAATGCATGTCAGAATGTTTCTTGTCTTCACAGTTATTACCTGCCAATTAGGCAAATTCCTTGCAAACAAAATTTTTTCTCAAGTGAATGAAATATTGAAATATGTGTAAAATCTTTGCCAACATTGATTTGTTAAGGTTTCAAGTTTTCCATTCTCGAAGTGCCAAATTGCATTTTTCAGTGTTTTATCATAGATCATAGAATCTGTGGTTTTATGAAAGTTGTTCAAGTTAGTGTTCTGATGCTCAACTGTTCTGCTTTTACAAGCATGGCAGAAAATTGGAGGGTATTGGTGTTTTCCATGGAGTGCATTCCGGACTAAATCATGCTGCATTTGCAGACTATAATTTGGTTCACCTCAAGTTCGGTAGTTGACGTCAATGCACCAGGGTCTAAACTAAATGCCCGAAAATGCACCCCAGATCTGGAAAAAAATCTGAAATATTTACTCACATTATCACATACAACTAAAAAAATACAAAAATACAAAACCTGGGTTGGTCAGGTCCGTAGAAACTTTTTTTCAGTCGCCTTGTGAAATGATTTTTGATCAGCATTGATAAGTGGATTTTCCAGTATTTCTCAATATTAGGTCATTAAGAAACTAAATCATTGTTTTGTTAAGCCTCAAATCCATCTCTATACAACCTTGATACCAGCATCGCTCGCTGGCTCAACGCGGCGGCTACAAGATGATAATCAGATCAATTTGATTAACTATATCAACCTGCGTTGTTATATAAATGAAGTAGCCAAACTAATCAGCCAGCTCTATTAGTTGCCTTAATGATTACCCAACACCAACCCACGACAGGTAACTATGCGACAGGGTCATCCCGCGATGATATATGATGCCCTCATTGTCCCATTCTTGTCACAATTCCAAACGACAATAGTATCAGCATTCACCTGTATTGTGTCACTTTGGTGTTAATTTGACTTTGTTACCAGGCTGTTCACCTTACGTTGTCTATAGATGCTTTTCATCCGTGTGCATTTCCCATGACGAGAAAGTGTGTACCTGCCACGCGCTCGCTCGCTACCATTTTTATGATCTGATTGTATGCAACAACACCTGAATAGGCAGGTCGTATTAGATGAGGTATTAGGAGGCATGGTGCTGACACTATGCAAAGCTTAGTTACCGCCATAGTATTTTGGATACCAATGACAATATAAATAATTGTAAGTTAAAAGGAAACGGACTGGACTTCATACTCCAATGAATGTGTGAAATGGGAGCTGACTTCAAAGGGGGCCATCAAAATCCTGAAAATAGTAATATTGTACAAATACCTGATGAGAAAATAAGTGAAGAGCGGTGCGTTTTTCAAACGACCTTGCAAGTAACTTGTTCCTTGTTTAGAGATTGAAAAAAAGAAAATGAAAGTATTTTTTTTCTGATCACATTGTACTTATTATCATAATTAAAAAAAAAAGAAAATTGAAAAACAATTTTGGTAAAATATATTCTTGTTCTTCAGAGGGATAGGCCTATAATTTCACTTGTAGGTCCAAACACAATTGGAGGTGTCATAAATCAATACATTATCATAGTTTTTTTTTCAATACTTCTGCTCTTGAAGCAATATTTCATCTTCTTTTCTTATCAATACTACCTGCTTTCTTCATGAAGTTCAAATAATAGTGCCACTTTTCATATTATATTCTCTTCTCCCTTGCTTTAATTGAATGTGCATGCAATAGGTTTTTCTCCAAGAGGATACAGGGTAACTTAAATCTAACCATTAGCAAGCAGAGTGAATTCTTGAGGAAGGGGGTAAGAATTTTCTTGCTAACTTTTCGCTTCTGCTTCCCCCTCTTGTCCAGGACACCAACCAAGCAACAAGAGGAAAATCAGAATATAGTCTAGTTGCAAACCCCATGTGATGTTGAAATTCTAGTCATAATTTGGTACAATGTTGCTTTTTGTAAAGCTACTCAACTGTAACATTTGACTGTGTAACAAAAACGGGTACATTTTGAATCCAAATCAAGTTCACTGTCAACGTTAATATCTATCTATCCTCTAGCCCTGGGGCAATGCTATAATTAGTCAGGTAGTCGTATAAATGGTGTCAAATTATAATTCTAAGCGCCATAAACGAACTACATAAAATCCCACTTTGGCCTTTGAACAAAACCGATGAATTCAAATGAAGTAGTTAGCGAGCCTCTGTGTTTTTACACTAATTCCACCTGTCTCCCTATGTTGCTATAGTTACGGAGAAACAGATAATGTAAACACAAAATGTTTGTATCATAGGCTTGTGATTGCATGTAGGTCTAAACTAACTATGCTAATTGGAACACAAAGATTTCCAAAAATTCATTTTATAAATTGGGTAGACAACTGCATATAACATTGTGGACATCAAACAACTTCTGACATAATCACATTCATCAGACTTCCAAACAGCATGCTAAAGAAGGCTACTACTGTCCCATTTGCTACCATCAGTTGTAACTTCAATTGACAAAGACAAATAAAAAAAAAAAAAAAAATGTTAGGTATGTGCCTTTTTTCAACACCAACCCTTTTCACAAATCAATACTTCCACCCTTCTTCAGCCATTATTAAACATTGATGTTGATCTTATACGAACTGTTGCAATTTTTAGAAGACCAAGGAGCCACCTGGTCAGAAGGCAATGTTTCATGTCTTGAGTTAGGACTACGTTTGGGCTTACCCGTTCACTAGTCTGCGAGGGCCAGAAACTGCGGCTAGTCTTATGTCTGACAGACCATACAAGTTTGAAGGAAAAAGCTATCATTGAAACCTGGTCAATTCTGAACTTTTTGGTAAATTAACGGTGATATTAATTAAGTTGACGTGGGCTCCACTTGGCTATTTTATTTAAAAGAAAAAACCCAAATTGTTTTTCAAAGTATACGCTTGCAGGTCACAGTAAGTAGTTCATTAGTAAGTCATTCCATCACGTTTTGAAAGACCCATCATGTCAGCGACAAGACTTCCTTCACATTTTTGAAAGACCCATCACGTCCGGGGACCACTATCAGATAACCATGATAACCATCTAAACATGTTAAATACTACAATTCATGTATTAATTGCAGCTTGTCACCAGCCAAAATCACACCTTAACAAAACTACTCAGGTATACCGGACTGACCAAATAAGGCACAAAAGATGCTTGGCAGGACTTCCGATGTTATCGTCAATGACACAGTGATGGCTAGGTAATGGAGCTGATTCAGGTACCATTGTGACATGCTTTCATGATGGCAACTGGATAAATCAATTTTGTAAAACAAAAAAGCCATTTTGATTGAACTAAAAGCAAGCAATGATTGAACATAAAATGGTTAATTAATGATTGTTCAAACTTGTTTTAAAACAGTTGATTCAATTTTGCTGGTGTCACAGTGAGTCGGTCTTGTGGAACTTAGGCCAGGGTCATGCGAGTATTTTCAATTTCCCTTCCGGTCCTGATTCCCTGACGTGATCAGAACTTAAACGATGACCCCTATTTCAAGTCAACCTACTTCTAATTTGGTTAAGTTTCATATTAAGAAATATTCTTGGGTTTGGTTACAAGGTCAAAGATTCACTTTTGTAGTCCAAACCCTCATTCCATCTTTAAAGTTCAGAAAAAAAAGGAAAAATTACTTGAAATGGGCTGAAAAACAAGTTCAGGTTCACTCTTTTGTTACCTTAATTGTTTCATAAATGAGTGTAAACTTCTAACCTGCTTGGCCACACCCTGTCACCATGGAAAAAGGATGTGGCATGTTACTATGGTATGTTTGGGGCAAAACTTCCTTTATCCTACACTGTCAGTCCAAAGATACTCATTGGTCAGTCAGTGATCAGAAATGTCAGTATTTTTCAGGTTCAACTTCTGGTAAGAAACAGATACTTTTAGTATAATGTTCTTTGCCACCTCATTTTAACAAAACTTCCTGCAATATTACAAGTGCCAACAGACATGTACTTCTACCAGTTGTAAAAGAAACCACACCCAACATTTCACTCCTTAACCCTAACCCTTCCTAATTCAACACAAACCAACAGAACGAAGCCAATGAACATGTGTGCATCCCAGGTGAGTGGATGATGCTATCACCCCAAGACATAAATAGGCATGCTTCAGTTGGTTGGCCCCCGGCCAGCGAAAAACCTGCGGCTACTGGTCGCCAATTGAGTGGCTGGCACACGGGGGGCTGGGATTCCAATCCTGAGGGGACCAAACAAGTTCTTTGTTCATCTTCTCTCTTTATTCGCTGTTGTAGTGCATGTTAGTAACCATTGGTTACTGCTCCAAGCCTGGGCTCATACACCTGTTCCGAATTTTGATATGCCATAGGCTTTGCGTTGTGATCATTTCGATCAGTGGTTCGTAACAAAGAAAGAATGATCCAGTTGACTTGGCAACGGTAATATTCTAATGTGCACTACGACAGTGAAATCCTTCCTTCTTTCCTTTCCAATAGCCATAAAGCAGAGGAAGTAATGCCCCTGTCATACTTGCATCCTGCTGCAGCAAGCGGCATGACGTATCAGCCAATCATAAGCCTTGATTGTGTCCGTTTGGCTGCACTGCTCATGCGTCATGCCACTCAGCGGCAAGCCGTATGAAACCAGCATTAGGGTTATATCTTTGGTTTATACTGAGCACCTTGCATCACAGTGCATCTGGAGTCTTCATATCATCTTTGTCTCCTCCTCCTCCATGTCCCAAGTACAATCCAATATTGATATCTTAAAGATTTTATTCATCCCACTGTGTACAGCTGACTGATTCACACACATACTCATTGATGTACAAAAATAAGATAATAACCTGTAATCATCATTTGAAAATTGAAAAAGGAAATACAAAGTGTTTTTGTATTTCCTTTTGCCTGATACTATCGTCAATAAAGCATATCAAATTGATGTTAATATTGATGGACTACGTAAATAGCAAAGTTATAGCTCTTTTGTGTCAGTTCCTAAATATGATGGACTCAAGTTTAAAAGGGATTAATGTTGATCAGGACCCAAAAATCAACCTCACATTCCAAGAATCTTCTTAATATTAAATATGCATGATGATGATAAGTGGTTAACCAATATAGTTTTGTGACATTGTTCCTCCTGCTTGCACACCTTGCAATACTCATGATAATCATGGAAATGAAAAAAGGAAGATAGAAAGAGAAAGAGAAAAGGAGAGGTTTGAAGTGATATGAAGAGAGAGCACTAGTACTAACAATTAAAATTCAACATGATATTTAAGGAATGGGATATTAACGTTTTACACGTTTGCACAGTATTTTTGTGGGAGCTAGTTAGAGTACACCAGACCTATCGAATTGTACTCTGAATACAAGGAATGTCCTTCTGATATCAAATGATTTAGATTTTTTGAAATTCGCGATATAATACAAATTTTATGACAAATTATTAAAATTTGATATGAACAAATGTTTTATTAAGAGCTATCAAAGAATGGAACAAATAAAATAAATGAGCATGATCATTAAACAAATTAATAAGCAATAAATAAAATATAAATGAATGAGTAAAGGAATAAATGAATAAATATTCTTGTTACATTTCCATTTTAGCAAGCAATTATATAATACTATTCATTAAAAACATCTTGCACCCATGAGTCCACCCTGGGAAAAAAGAAACATTTTATTTGTGGAATTGTGGTCCTTGTGATTCTAATTGATCTGCTAAGAAAAAACATTGATCATTCTTGAAATTCTTTCAGTGGTCAAGTATTAATATTGATACAAATGTTCAAAGGCTTTACTTCTACTATAGATTGGATCTTGACTGCCACGTGTAGGCCATAGAGTGTAGGCACTGTCTGTTTCCATGCAGTTTCAGGAAAAAAAATCCAATATCATGGATTCAGATATCATAAGCAAATAGGCTGAGAAAATGCAGGCCCTCTGCTAGATAAATCTTAGAAGTCGAGGTGTAGGATTGTAAAGAACACAGATCCACAACAAAAATATCAAAGCAGCAGTCAACTCTGATACCTATGATGATCCAAGATATTCCACCAATAGTCGCTCGCTATCCCAGGCGTCACAGTTTTGGAATGGGGCTAGTTCTGCAGTCAATTGACCATTATAATTTGGTTCACCTCAAGTTCGGTAGTGACGTATGTGCGTTTTTTGCTTGCAGCAGTATCAAATCGTACATGTAAAGTTAAACGCACTGAGTATACTACGTTTTGTCGGCATGTTTGTGGCGCAACCGCGAAAAAGCAATGACGCCACCATCAAACTTGAGGAGAACCAAAATAAGTCGGGTACAAACATGAACTGTCTTTAAAAAAGACAATGCCACATATGCATATATTTTTTCATAATAATTTTGCATTAATAATTTCCAGCAATACTAGTAATAATATTTAATATGTTTTGTGTGTGGAGTAAATAAGAGGGTGTGAAATACCGATATTTCTTGAAAAATACCACAAGTTGCTTTGCTAATCAAAGTAGCTGATCACATTGTCAATATGTATGCAGAACTTTGTCATGGGGGATGTGGGGTCATGTGAGCTTACTGATAAGTTTCAATCATGAGAAAATTCCCTATTTCCTTTCCTTCCTTTCTACTTCCCACACATGGTCAATCTCCCGCCAAATACAAGCACACACCACACACGTAAGAATCAATACGTGAATCGATACGCCGAGACCTTCAAATATGTCATTGTCAATACTTGACCGCAAAATCCCACACCGATGAGAGTTCCAACCAATTCAACATCTAATCTATAATATTTAATAATAAACGTACACAAGGTAAATACTTGACCTAGGTTCTGTTAGTTGTGAAGATCCAATCATTAGAAATCATTATTATAATCCTATAAATCATCATCAATTATTTTATTTGTTATTTTCAATCTTTAATTCCTGCTGGGTACAAGGATACGTCTCAGGTACAATTGAAGAAGAGATATTTTTCAATACAATATTTTATTGTGCTATTTTGAGAGATAAAATAAAAAGTAAGTTGAATGCATTTTGTTTAAACCATCATTAAAATTTGCAGCCAAATTATTAATGATGTCATGGTCAACCATGGAATACATTTTAGCTCCATAGTTAAAAATAAATCAGCCTGATAAGGTCTTGGCAATGTTGACCATGTCATGCTTACCCCCCCAAAAAAAAGGGGAGTTGTAACAGCAGCTTAGCCAGTAGCCAGGTGAGGGGGGGAGGAGAAAGCAACTTTCAAGGGGTAAAACATTACATGAAAGTACATAACAGGCTTACAAAATGATTTTAACTATCAGGGTGGCCAGCATCAGGGGGAGGGCAGACTTTTCTCAGGGGGCCCAGCCCCCCTGGCTATGCCACTAGGTTGCAAGCAGTGAACTAACAGAACTTAGGTAAAGTTCAGGATGGTATATCTCTCTGTTCAGATTCTGTGGAACCTTTTGGACATGATGGAGGGTAGGGCTGCCAATTGCCTACCTAAATTAGCCAACCAAAAGGTCAATTTTGCATGATTTGGCAAACAAAAATATCTAGGGGGGTGGCCCTGCATGGAGAAACCTTGAGTCCTCATGCCACCCCAGAACATGCCACCATTCTGAAAACAAATTCCTCACATCAAACTAGGCCTATTTATTGAGAAATCAATGTAATATCTATGGATGATGAGTGTGGGAAGTGTGGCAGGAGTGTGGCTCAATCATACCTGTACAAGGCAAGGTGGATAAAGGCAGTTATTAACCTTCTATGGCTTGCCAGGTGGGTTCATTTTCTGCATTAGGCCCTATGTTATCAGTCACAATTACTATTTTCCTTCAAAATTTCAGCCTGGAATTTCAAGTTTCTCTGTAAATGACAAATGCATAAAACAAATAAGTATGATGATCCAAAGATAAATTTGCGGAGATAATCGGAAAATTCTGTTTTGTCAACTAAGCCTATACCATAACTCTTGCTGGTATTCAAAGCAACAGAAAAACATTAAGACTAAATAATAGGACTAACATAGAATCATTCCATCTTCCCTAAGGCATAATCCTAAATAATCCTACTAAGACACATTTCCTTAAACCCTTTGATCTTATTGTGTAATAACAATATTCCATTTTGGAGAGTGCTTACATGGTGTCTTGGATCTATGATGCTAAGTGCTAAGACATTGCACAAACACTTCAAACAAAACAACAACCAATACAATGCATTTTCTCTTCTTTCTCTCCCCATTTCCATATTCTCTTTTTAAAGACATTTTGATTATCACTTTGTATGCTGGCCACAGGTTTCAAATTAAAAAGTTTTGAAATACTTTCTCATAATAGCAAGAGCTATCTCACAAACTACTGAACCAATACTGGGCTTGTTTGTACTCATTTTAGTGCATTTTTCATGCTGATGCCAAATATGGTCATACAAATTTACAATTCTGAACTTTTTAAACAAATTATAAAGACAATTTTCAACTTGCTGTCAGCAGTCGAAACTGGTGTGAAGAGGGTTATGTATTGTTATATCTCAAACAGTTTGTGTTGAAAAAGAAATAGAAGGCATTGGAATGTTTCTTTTGTTGGAAATGGTGAATAAAATGAATAAAATAAAAGAGAGGTGTCCATTACTTTGTTGCCCATCATTCCATCTTATCCTGCCTTGAGTGAAAAATGTATGAGGATTATGCGCTGCAAATATTTTCCATGTTTTTATCAGGCTTGTTTACGATACATAATAATATTTTGAAATTCCTATAACATGGTTGTCCTCGACAACATCATGAGAACATCAAATAGGAATAAATAAGGCATCCAGTAAATCCAGAACTCTTAGAATTTGCAAACAATAGTAGTATTAGTACACATTCGAAGCGAAAGTGGCCCCTAGTTCATCCAAAGTGGCCCATGGTGCACACAAAATCTTGGTGCACATACTGAACCAGGGGCCACTTTTTTGCCAAAGTGGCCCTTGGTTCAAGCTCTCTAATTTTCACCCTTGGGCTAAGAGTAATGCTATCATCTGTTTTGGTAGATAGGCAGTGACATTTTTGCAATGCATGTTATTAAAATGTTAAATATTCTGCCAGGTGGCAAGTTATTTTTATCAGTCAAATCTTTCTCATCTTCTCTGGTTTAATAACTGTATCTTTTAGAGCAAAGGTTGTCTATTTTGAACAGTGAAAATTTAGTTGAAGTGCAATTTGAGCAATATTTTTAATGTGATCATCTTTCGTGATCAGCTGTGACTTCCATTGCTTTACACAGTGTCATGCTTCATCGATTCCGTCTAGATTTCGATAGCTCAGGTCAGCAATTCGAAAAGAGGTTATCTACATGGATAAGTTGGATGTGTATTAATTATTATTTGAGCATAGTGTGTATGTATGGTGGGATGCTGGTTCAAGCCCCAATTTATCATGCTAGTATAAATTATGGGAGCAGAGAACTTACACAAATAACCATGCAGGTGTGCATGGTGTGGAAAGACCCCTCATTTTGATAGTTCAGCTCTGAAAAACCCAAGCTCTGAAAGACCCAAGCTGATTTTCAACCAGAAAGTCAATCACTGTAAATCTCTTCTGATGATTATTATTCTCAAAGCTGATTACTAAAGCTGATCCCAATACACTATGCCAAATCAGTTTCATCTTTTATTCCATTCATATTTGACTTGAGTACAAAACCTAATTTTTAGGCTTAAATGCACACACTATCTCTTGGCTCCTCATAACTTTTAAAAACTTTCTAAATCTATTTGTCATGTTAGTTGAGTTGGAATAATTAATACCCTACCTGAACATGCAATCCTCATTTTTGTGCCAGCAATATGACATGGCCCCAAGTGATGCTATTGTTCCAATCTGTAATCCCTTGGTCAAAAAAATTGTGATTCATAATTTTGTTCAAAATACTTCTGCCAGCCAGGGTTGCCAAAAGATTTCAGCCCGAATTGCGGGTCAAAAAATCGAAAAGTTGCCCAATTTTTCTCTTAACCATTGGTCTCTATGGGGCAGGAAACTAGCGGAAGTCGCGGGAGCCAATGTTGAAAAATCGCCCAATTTTTTTCTTAACCATTGGTTTCTATGGGACCGAAATTGTCAAAAGTCGCGGGAAAAATCTTCAAAAGTCGCCCAATTGGGCTACCAAATCGCGGGTTTGGCAACCCTGCTGCCAGCTCATGTGGACATAACCAGCTTGAAGAAAGCATAATGAAACCACTTGATTCTTCTATTCAAACCCATGTTTTCATCATCAAAATTTGGCAGCTAAGTGTTAAAGCATGCCAAACCAGCAAATAATGGGTTTTTTTTACCCTCTTTATTATTCATCAGAAGATGAAAGGAGCAAGTTGTTAAGCCAAATCAATAATGAATGATACATCTGACCTGAACGGGAGCTGAGATGGTACCTTACTTGCTTGCACCACCAGCCGCAGTGAAAACTCTGACACTTTTCAAAAAAGTTTATACCTGAAACGTTCTCAAAAAGTTTTAGGTTCAATTAAAGTTGTTTTAAAACTTGCTTAGTAATTTCTTTCATTTCATTTCAAGCGTGCTGTAGAACTAGCCCCTTTCGCAAACCGCTGTACTCCTAGAATAATTTAGATTGTCATACAGGTATCACAGAGTCCCTGCACTTAGCCTGTACTAGCATGCATAGATCACCAAAAGCATGATTGAGAAGCTTCAAGCATAGACCCTTATAGGGTCTATGCTTTCAGTATGCACAAGCTATTGGTGGTGGACTGCTTCTTCTGTCTGTAGACTGATTTTCCGCTGGTACATCCAGACTCCTCAAATGCCTAATGAGGTGTATGCCCTGGAACTTAGTGGAAGGGGTACTCACATGTAAATATGGTATGGGTATGTGCGGCAGGTAAGGGTCCCTCTTTCAGGTTCTCCGGCAGTTCCTGAAGACCCAGTTCGATCATGCTCCAGTTCTTTGAGCCTCAAACTCTGACAATTGTAATTCTTCAGCCGAAATTTGTAACATTTTGGAATTTTGTAGCTACAAAGCCTATAATTTAGCCCAATTTTAGTTCACAAGACTCATCAAGCCCCTATTTTGCCCTAAATCAGTTCTTAGCTCTCCACGCGGCACACACCTACCAAACTTCAGTTGAGTGCCCCCCGGTGTATGCCAACATGCCTATAGTTTTACTCTTATCATTTTTTTTTCTGAAAAGGCCCTTGAACTTGACAGGATAGGCTAGTTATCTTACAACATGTGCAACCATGATCATCATGATATAGCCTAGGCCTAATATTGTGAAATTATTTCTCATTGGGGTTAACTACTTAATAGGCCTGTTTGCAGTTTGCTCAGACACATTACATTCTTCAACATAATAGGCCCTATATATCCATTTGAACTATAGATACTCAGCCTCAGGCAACCTTGAACCCTATTAGCGCATCGCTATACCAAACCATAAAGAACATCCTCAATCATAAACGCTTTCTATGTGTAACATGTGTAAAAATCAAACACAACAATAAACATTATCAATCTTAACAAGGAGCCTTTTTGTAAATCTTTGCCGACAAAAAAATGGATGCTAATTTTCTCACCCCAAGGCGCTCACATATGCTGTGAATGAACATTGAGAAGTTATTTTGTACAATGTACCACTGATAATACAAGGTAATAATTCATATTTTTGCCCTTTTATGCAGTTTTGGCAGAATTCGTTTTTAACATCTTTTTTCCCTTTGAAACAAATTGACAGGTAAATTAGTTCATTTTTTTGTCGGCATAAAAAATGTTCAAAAGACGACCAACTTGTCCAGTAATGCTAGTATAGTTATGATTAGTTGTGAAAAAAGAGAAATTTCATACAAAAAACACACTTTTTAGTTTTATGTATAAATTTTTCCATAAAATGACCAAGAATTACAAGCAAGTGAATATTTTCCACTTTCTGGAAATCTAACACCTTTCCACTCCTAAACAGGCCTAAATACTGGCTTGTGATCTGTGAAAATTCTTTCATGTTGATTGTCGCATTTACTATACTATGATCAGCTCTTAATAGGCGAGAATTATTCGGTTTTTATTACTCAATAAAGTTCCAACTTACACATGCGTAAATTCACAAAAGCATGTGTCATTCACGCAATACGCAAAGCGCAGTTCGCGTCTGTGTCCAGGTGTGTAAACGTCATTCTATATCAATCCAAGATGTTATTATTGAGCTGATCAGAATAGTAGGTCCTACTCCCCATTCCAGAAAAATACAGCACTAATTTTTTGGGATTAAAAAATATTATCACGTTCTGCCAAATGAAACATAGCTCTTAACTGGGATAAACTACATACAAGATGGGAAAAACAACTTCTGATAATTGTGTTCAAGTGTCTTACCCATAATGCACCATCTTACTTATCCTCTCAATTTATTTATATGCAATCTCTGCATACTCATGGTACCAGAAGCCAAACTTTCAATTCTCTTGCCATTCCAAAATGGAACATAAATCCTGGCAAGAGAACTTTTCACTACAGATCATGTTATGCTTGGAATGAACTCCCTCAAGACATCCGTAGAAACTTTTCTTCCATGACCCTTAATACTTTTAAAACTGTATTTCAGATTTGTGATTAAAATTTTATCCAATTTCCACAAATTTATTCAACTTTTTGTCTTTTCTTTATATCTGATTGCCAAACATGTACATTGTTATAATATTATTAGTATTTAATCATGTAACTATTTGTGTTACCAGACCTGATGTAAAAATGAACCTGATGTACAATGTAAATAATGTATCATGTAACTTTTGATTCCATGCATTGCTTTTAATTTAATTTATATTAACCTCTGTCATGAAATTGTACAATGTATATGTATATTGTGAATTGTCACTCAGGGCCCCCTTGGAGATCAGTACTAGTTACTGAAGGGGCTACCCTGGTTAAAGAAAGATTAAATAAATAAATCCTAATCATTCATTTAGTCCTAACTGCATTTTCAGCATGTTTTCTGACAATCGAGTCACAAAAATCGCAGACTTGGAACAAGTCTAAGCATTCAATATCTTGAGTATATGCCGAAATTTTGCTCTAATTTTCACTTTTTTGTATTACTTTAATTAAATGGTTGGTTATAAGAATGAAACATGTCTTTTCCAAAATTTAGAATGCATAAACTGAAATTAGTCTTAGTACAAGTCTTTGGGCTTGATTGTTACTACATACGGAAAACACCTTTAAAACGCATGTTTTTGGCCCTTATTTCCAAAAATTTGCTAAATATTAAAATTTTACTTTTATTGCTAGTTAGGACTAACTAAAGGGTTAGGATTTAGCTATGTTTCATTTGGCAAATCAGGATAATATTTTTTTTATTCAAAAAAATTAGTTCTGCATTTTTCTGGAATAGGGAGTAGTACTAGTTTTCTGATGATAGCTAAAAAGAAAGTTCATTTTATATTTCTCATTCCATGCATCATGTCATGATATAGGTTACATGTCACACATTTCAATATTCATCAGACAAATGAACTTAAAGGAGTATTTTGCGATCCTAGCATCCTCTTGCTATGAAATTTTTCAGTAGCGATTCACAAAAAAAGGCTTAGGACTATTCCCAAAATTTCAATTGATTCCGATTTATGCGAATTATGCAAGATTATGTGTATTACACTGCTCCATAGGCCACGGTTGTAATTTCGTTCTGGTACACTAGAACGTAACTCGTAATCAAAATATGACGATATTTTTGCTAAATGAATTAATCGGCAAGAAATTTTTTGTACATAAACATTATGTAGCCAGAGGATTACAGTGGTATGAAAATCTCAACTTTATTTGAGAAAAGTGGGGGATGAGGCTGTGGATCATGAAATGGCCTTTTAATGAACTGATATTAATAACATGCCACATTTCTATTTCACCATTTTTCTTTCATCATTCAATCACTATTAGTCTACGCAATCAAGCGTATCATGTTGTCAAAGTTCCAACACTGATTAATGTTGAAAATGAAAACAAAAGAATGATGAAGTTGCAGAAAAACATGGACATTCATCATTTATTGTATTTTTCATGTTTTAAATGACACTTCATTCGTCTACAAAAATGATAGGCCTATTCAATTATCAATGTGTCTGGATTTGTCAAAATATTTTCCTGCATTCAATTTTAATAAAAAATATATAAAGGAAACTTGTGTGATTCATGTTGTATTCTTCCAACCTCTTTGTATTATACCTAGAGAGAACCACACCAGCCTTATTAGTTATGCGAATCAGAAAATTCATTACATATTTTCAGTTTCACATCCTCATTGATACTATTGATAGGCCTAAATGTCAGAATAATTTGTCATTATTAAGGCCAATTTATAGTTTTTCCACCATGATGTGGCAGTGACGTCAATGCGTTGAGGCAACTGTTTCGCTCACACATCTGTGCGGCATCATAAGTGTGCGTGTACAACATCATGTAGAGCGAACGCTAGCGATTTGAGACTGCGCACTGAGTCCAGGGCATAGAAAAAGGCAGTAACACAGGAACGTAGTTCTCTAATACGGATATTAGTGCCTCAAAATGCTATTTTTATACCCCAGCAAGGATCAGGTTACCTTTAACCCTAACCCAACTTGGACTCACTAAAGCTCACTATTAAAAACGCTCTGCATGCATGCATTCCACGGGACTTGATGACGCAATCAGACCAAGTCATATATACCCAGGGAATCGCTGGCGGGCCAACGTCACCTGTGTAGCTACATGCTGGGGATCTTCTGCGTGGCATGCGAGGGGTCCCAGGTTCAATCCGGGGTGCCAAGTGACTTTCTTCTTCATCTTCTCTCCTTTTTTCGCTTCCTTCTTTCCCTTCCGATAGCACAAAAACCACGGGTAGGGTTAGGGTTAAGCTATATGCATGTTTTCCCTATATGCCTTCTTAACCCTAACCCAACTAGGACTCACTAAAGCTCACTATTAAAAACGCTCTGCGTGCATGCATTCCACAGGACTTGATGACGCAATCAGACCAAGTCATATATACCCAGGGAATCGTTGGCCGGGCCAACGCCACCTGTGTAGCTACATGCTGGGGATCTTCTGCGTGGCATGCGAGGGGTCCCAGGTTCAATCCCGGGGTGCCAAGTGACTTTCTTCTTCATCTTCTCTCTTTTTCGTTCCTTCTTTCCCTTCCGATAGCACAAAAACCACGGAGTGGGGTTAGGGTTAATAGTGATAAACACACTTGAAAATGGCACAAATTTTCTGATTTGCTGAAATTTGGTCAATAGTTCCCAGAAAGGAAAAATTATTCCTAAGCTCTGGCACTGACATCAATGCCCCCCTCCCTGTCAATGCCACATCTGGGTGAAAAATGGAATCGATGTTATTTTGCCATTGCAACAAACTAAGCACCAATTCTGGATTCTTTAAAGTTGACCTTCTGATGAAACAAAATTAACATATTATCTCAGAAAAGCCAACTTTCTGAGAATGGAATTGCATCCGTAAGGCTATAAAGTTGGTGAAATATAAATAGCGCAAAGATTACCACATGTACAGAAAGTAACTAGAGCATTAAAAGCTGAAGCTCCCTTAGCTTTGCACAATACCAGGATTCTGAACAGACCCAGCTCTTGATTTGCCTAACTTTTGGATATGGGATCATCTTGAAAATGCAACATGCTCATCACAGGGACATGCATAATATACCAAACTTCTAATGCAATTACAAGCACTGGATAATGTTTGCCTAACTTTCTGTGGACTTATTTGCCTAACTTTATTACCCATACTCAACATTGTTATTGAGGTGATGGTAACTTTGCCTAACTTTATAACAACACATACAGCATTTCTATGGATTGGAGAATCTTGTTGAGTCCTACCAAAAGTGTGCAATAGTAATACTATTTTTCTTATTGAAATGAAAGTCTAACACTATGAGTTTAGGCATCATAATATTACTACTACACCTGTAAAGATTTTCTTTCAAGCCAAGATACAAAGTGTACTCTCTGTATAGGCTTACAGCGGTGGCTAGAATGTTTCCAAATTTGGCAATTTGTTCATATTTTTTGGTGCATCATAGGTGGCAGACAAAGGGGGGGAGAGCTTGAGCCACTTCCTGGGTGCTAGCTCTTAAAGCCCCCCCACACACACACACCAATACATAATACAACATTATTAGCCTCCAGATCCTACCATGCAAATCTTTTGTAATGTTTGTGCCATGTTATCAGTCCCACAATGTAACAAAGGTGAGCTAAGGTAAGGCCAGCGTTCGAAATAGGGCCGGTCAGCCGGCCATTGGCCTGTAACTTTTTGGCCTGGCCGGTAACTTTTCTGACTGGCATCTAGTTGCCGGCCTGGCTGGCCGGTAACTTTTTAAGGTCAAGCCCGGCTGGCCTGTAACTTTTTGAGGCATATTTCGAACACTGGGTAAGCAGTAAGGCTACAAGTTTGTCCAAATACTACTTTGAAAGGGCGCAATCAAGAAAGTCCAATTCTCATAAATCAAAATCAAAAGTTTCATAAAGTATGGTAGGTTCAGAATAATAGGACCAGAACACATTCTCTAGAACAATACAGAAAGAGAGATTCTCCACAACATTTTCCCACCTAAATATTGCACTTCAAAACTGCTAGACAGTGACGCATCTTCACACTACCCCTCATCAGCTTGGCTAGCCATCGATGAAGAGGTGTAGGTAGGGCTATGTATCTCCGATCGCATGTTTGGTTCATCATAAAAGAAATTTATCCGTTAAAATGTTCCCATTCAGTATGTTCCCATTCAGAGACACAACATATTTTGTAATTAACTAAAAGGACCCAACTGCGCATACCGAACATTAGCTACAAATGGATTCCCACCATTTGACAATTACAAATCACACTTGTTACCACATTTCAAGATGGACACACTCAACAGCTCATGTCTGTCAAACTGACATGTTTCTTTGTATTTGTTTGTTTACTCGCAGGTTATTTATTAGTGTTTATTTGTGGTGATATGATACGCTCTGTCTGATATCTTTCAAGTTAAATTCTTCAGATTTTGAAAACTATAAGTTTGAACTATTGTAAATTCATGCTCAAAAACTCGTCAAATGTTTAGCTACGCATCATTTCTGAACCTTGAAGACCCGTTGTTACAGGTGTTTATGCTCAAGTATCAATATATCAATTGAAAAAGAAAAACAACACCAGAAAAATTTGAAACCATCAATTAAGAAACAAGTCATTTGTCAAAATTGTAAATTTTACCATTTAATTTTTGTGACTATATAACAGCCTACAACATGTCAGAATTGGATGGGCACTTCTAGAAATATGAACATTTTCAAATTATTGAAAAAAAAAAAAAAAAAAATTGAACAACTTTTCGGCGATATTTCATAATAAGTTACAGCGATGCATGACTCAATACTTTTTGCGTCACACATGAGACAAATGATCCGTATATTTTGCCAACCTTGTGACATTTTCAAACCGTTTTCTTTTGAACAGGATTTCTACACATTCCATGATTTCTGAACAAAAGAGAACCAGTTTTTGAATATTTTTATTGTTTAAAGTCAGCTAGCAAAATCAATTTTTGAAATAGGGTTAAGTTGTTTGCTTGCATAAGTGCAAGTAATTGATCATGTTAAAAGGTCAATATCATGGCAGGTCTATCAAATTACAATATGTTGGGACAAATGTCAGTGGTATATGGGTATCATTTTGTTCCCCCCCCCCCCAGCCAAGACTCATGTCCCGAACTGATATTTTATACAATGCCAGTGGAGAAGGTATTGGTTTCCCCAGTTTTCAACCCACACCTGTAGTCTGGTCAAACCCCTGATCGATAGTACTGCACCTCTAAAAACTCATGAACCTATTTCACTACAAAAAATTATCATCTAATATTTTCGGACTTGTTACTATGGTTACGACAATACACAGATCCTGGGTTTCTCAATTTGCACTGAAATTCCATCCCACAAGGTAATACATAGGCGTATTGCATTAACATATAAATAACAAATGATACATTTTGGACGTTAAACCATATCTTTTGTTCTGCAAATACGAATATTGTATTGTGTGAAGGAATTTCGGTACAAATTTACTTCCGGAAGAGACATCCAGGATTCACATTTTTATCACACACCTGAAATAAAATAACATTTGCTATACAGTGACAAGATAAGCCATTAAATTAAGTTGAAGCAAAGAACAGCAGCTGTAAGGTTGTCGGTCATGCAGATATTCTCAAAGTCGACAATAAAACTTAGTAAATCCACAAAACCAAAGAAAATACAAAGAGTCTAGATATAAGCAATAAGCCTGGGAGATAAATACACAATATGTGAACTTAACCTCAGCAATGTGTCCCTTCTAATATTGTCATTAAGCAATGCACTTATTTTGCAGTCTTAATCCACACAATTTTTCATGATTATGTGCATATCACTATTATTATACCAAAGTTCCAAGCAATTTGTTACTATGTCATGCCAGACTTGCAGCGCTATAATATCAAAGGTGGTTTTAAATAGCTGGATTAAGAGATTCAATGGATTCCACCGTTCATTGGTCATGACTTTAAATTATAGTCATGTCCTCATCGAGGCTTTTTGCTCAAAAATAGCAGCATAATTTAGTGAAATATTCCCACATTGTATGGGATACAGATACCCTGAATACGCTAGGAAAAAGTCCCAAGTCGCAATACGATTTTGACATCTTTCAATTTACGACAGATGATTGTCGTCAATGAATTTTAAGTAAGTAGGTGTTTATATTATCGGTAAATTGAAGTCATCTAAGGGAAATTTGAAGTCAACTTTAATTCAGCATAAGCATGCATACACCCTCATAATCAAGCGGTATTCATTTGTCTCTTCCAACTTATAAACACAAATTTAGTATCAAATTCAACATTTTGAGTATAACGGTATTTATCTTTCTAGATTTTGATGGAGTAAAGCTCACAAGAATAGTCATCTAGAAGAAATACATCGTCATCAAAAATGCTTAATTGGTAGCAACTGGTTATTATGATACGACAAGCAAAAGTCACCCTAGAACTACCCTACCCCATTTGATTCCACAGGAATAATATGCACAAGCGAAGCGGCGAGCGAGCGTCATTGGTTAATATTGGGTTACCTTAGATCATACAGGTACCAAAAAGCCAGTACAGAGCTGGTGGAAATGCCACCTATAATCCTACACCAATACATGTAGCATGTTTGTGCTTCATGGTGGTGATTTTACAAACTGCGTAAGCTTACACAAGGTAGAAAACCTATTATTTCAGAAGTGAAAATTTATGAAAGTTACATGTCAGGCCAATTTTATACTTCATTCAAAATAGCATGAAATATCAAATTCATTTGGCTCATAACGTAAAATAAAATGAACAAAACTTCAGGACCCATTAAATACCATCTTAACTGATTATGTGTCACTACAGCCCTTCCTCCGTTGTTCATTTTTGTTTACCCTAATCCATCACCGTGGAAACTGAACAATTATGAGAGATTAGTGACAAAATCTTCAAAAAGGCTACCGTTGGTGTTGATTTATCTATCCACAAATATTACTGGTATCTTTTTAAGGTTTATTGACCATGACCCTTGTTTGAGGATGCCGCCTGGCTTTCATAGCTATTATGCATTTCATATTATTCCATCT